>NC_070602.1:102017019-102342269 GCF_027172205.1 Podarcis raffonei | reverse complement strand
TATAATTAGAAATAGGCTTGCAAAACCAAGGTTTGTGCTGACTATGATATCTGAATTTCCAAACCATAGTTGCAAGAAGAAACCTAGTAAACTGAGTCAGACCTTGGTCCATCTAGCTCAGTAACTGTCTACACTGATCAGCAACTGCTCTCTGAGATTTCGGACAAGAGTCTTTTCCAGCCTCACGCAGAGACGTTTGTATTGAGCACTGATACCTATCTGTAATTACATAGATTCCTCCATGAATTTTCTATAGTTTATTATTGAAGAACTGATGTAGCAAGAGAAAAACCGTGTAATTCACATTTTATTGCTGTGGTATGGCTTGATGTCCCAATAAATAGGATGTTTTAGCAGATGCCACACTGTTCCATCCGTTTTAAAGACTCATCTTCATCAAATTGACTATTTATTCTTAAAAGTGATATTAGGGAGGGAAATAGACATGAGGGTTCAATGCTTAACCTCCGTATCAGAGAAAAAAAAGAACAATTCCTTATTAAGATAATATGCAAAATGTACAAATTCTCCTATCAACCAGAAACTCTTCCACTTACTAGAATTCCAGTAACTAGCCAAGTCAATACAACATTTGGTCATCGTGTTTGGTCTTTTTAATACTTTGAACAAGCATCTGCTGGTGTCTTCACCGTAAAAGCAGCACTCTTCAAAAACAACAGAACACAGCACCATTCTATATTTTTTCTTTGTTTAGTAGATGTCAGAGGATTCTTCTTTTGTTACCATCTCATGTGGGTGCCATTGCCCTTCTAAGAGGACGAGGGAGGCATTCAAGGTGAGTTCTGGCACCTCTTTTTCTAGAAAAGTAGCACTGGCCACCATCTGAGAGACGGTCTTCATATAGCTCCAAGTGACAAATTAAGTCTGCTTGACAGAAAGAGTCATGTCACAAAACAAAAATGGTGGTGATTGAAACCAGCAACAGGATACTAGCAGCCTGTCGGCTGCTGCCCGACGTCCTCCGAGCATGGACAACTGCAAATACCGCATTAGTATGATTTGTTGGTATGTCTACATTGCAGATCATCCCTTCACAGCAAGAGGTGCATTCCTGTAAGTTTTAAAAGACAACATATGATTTTTTAATTTAATTAATCAATGAATTAAATCTGCAAAAAGTTGCAAGTGAAGAAAAATAAACATTCTGAAGGAGCATTTTTTGTTTTGCTATAATAGGCTCAACTTAAGAAAAGGCATCCCATCAATACACTATGGTAGAGGGATGCCTCTTTTATGGTGGTACCTGGCATCTGTGGGTTGGTGTTTTGTTTCGCAAGTACCTGCATTACAAATAAGCAAGCGATCTGTTTCCTGATTTATTGGAAGGCACATATTTAAAATTAAAAGTTTTTTAAATCATTCATTTGATAACAATTAAAGTTGCTTCCACACCAAATTCCTTACACTTAACTGGAAAGGAAGTTCCACAGAGCAGTAATATGGCACTATGTTATCCAAATGTACTGTACCTCTGTGTCAAGGAGGCAGAAAGGAACCCACTGCTCTTGAACAGAACAGGAGCTAAATGGCAGTTCATTATTATCCATCAACTGAACTGAAAGCGGAGAAACAGCAACCGCAATGTTTCTACAGAAGTAAAAGTTGCAATCCCCAGCAATGCTTTGCCTGTCTACATTGCATTTGTGTCGTGCAGCAAGAAATAGAAAACAAATGCCAAAAATCGAGCCCGGCGGGGAGGGACGGGGACTCCTGGGATATAACAATTTGGCAATGGCATTGTCTGGATCCTCTGTAAGAAAATGAGTGAACGAACAACAGTAATTCCTGAGAAAATAGCTAATTACAGTGGAAGCAACCTAAATGTCACAGCCTCATATGGCAGCAGTTTCTTTACCATAATTAATTAACGGAAACTTGACATTTTTATGTAACTGTTAAATGCATAATAAAGGGTTGAATCCCTGCTAAATGTGTACTTTTAAACGGAAGGTTAATAATTTATGTAATGCTCTTGACATGCGATGTGCAACCTAGAAGAATGTACACTTGCAGATTCCCATTGCCAGCAACAGAATGGTAAACCATGTGAGTGCAAAGGAAACATCCTTCATCTGTGGCCAGCATTGTGGAATGTTCTGGCTTCCCCCTGTTACATAATTATCATGGTTTTTCTCCTCTACATCAGCTCTGTGAGAATAATGCCCATTGTCCCCATTTTATGGTTGTGAGACTGAGATTCAGCCTGAATGAGATGCCAAAAGCACCCAGTGAGTTCTGTAACTGAGCTGGTACTTCGGCCAATGTCCAAGCATGGCACTTCTGTCAATAGGCCACACCAATTCCCAACAGTGAAGACCTCAGTCAGTGATTCAGCTACATATAAACACCCATCATTTTGTCTACTACATGCTTGCAATATCTAGGTCAAAATGTATTAACCCACATACAAGATATTCCCTTAGCAGCCTGATCACAGATGTCTGACAGTCTGGGACCTCGGCTGTCAGCAAGAACACAAGGGCCAAGGAAACCTTGCTTTTTCCAGCCTCTAGGACAGGATTGTGTCCTTTAAAAATAAATTAAAAAATCAAAATTCTAGGTAAAGTTGACTGATGTTCTGCAACCTACATAAACAAATGCGAACCAAGCAAAAATTATTTGTACAGTGGTGCCTTGCAAGACGAAAAGAATCCGTTCCGCGATTCTCTTCATCTAGCGGTTTTTTCGTCTTACGAAGCAAGCCCATTGACAGCTTAGCGGATTAGCGCTACAGCGGTCTAGCGGCTTTTCGCAATCAGCTGTTAAGCGGCTTATCAGCGGAACAGCTGATAAGTGGCTTAGCGGCTTAGGAAAAGGGGGGGAGCGGAAAAAAACCGCGGGGACTCGCAAGATTTTTTCGTCTTGCGAAGCAACCCCATAGGGAAATTCGTTTTGGGAAGCGCCTCCAAAACGGAAAACCCTTTCGTCTAGCGGGTTTTCCGTCTTGCGAGGCGTTCGTCTTGCGGGGCACCACTGTATGTTCTGTGCAATGTAATCAGCTTCTTCTGGAACACTAATATGTGCATAATAAGCTGCTCCTGGTGAGTGACTAAAATAAATTTAATAATATACACTATGGCCTTTTAAACTGGGGGGGGGTACTCTTTTTGTTTGTTACTATGTTGTGTGTTTTTGTGTTGTAAACTGCCCTATGATCCTTGGACGAAGGGCGGTATAGAAACTTAATACAGTCATACCTTGGGTTGCAGTTGCTTCAGGTTAAGCCTTTTGGGTTGTGCTCCGCAGCGACCCGGAAGTAACGGAGTGTGTTACTTCTGGGTTTTGCTGCTCGCACATGCGCAGATGCTCAAAATGACATCACGCGCATGCGCGGAAGCGGCGAATCGTGACCCACGCATGTGCAGACGAGGGTTGCATTCACTTCAGGATGCAAACGGGGTTCCAGAACAGATCCCATTTGCATCCAGAGGTACCACTGTACATCATCACCATCATCACCAATGCAGGCCACAACTATACTTGGGATGGGGATTACTGTTGTCTTCTGAGTGTAATGATTGCCTAATTTATGCCTTGGGTGTGGAGGACAGAGAGGGCACCATGTTCTAAAGTACTTTCCTGTACACAAAAAGGCAATGCTCACAGTGTGACTAGTTTCCCTGTGGTGGCGACATCCAACAAAACGGCACTCTTCTCTGGTAGCACATTTTTTAGTGACAGAGGTGCTCCTTCCATGACTGGTGAAGTGATGGACTGTCAAGCAGTACTCTGTGTCTAAGCAACCAAAAGGAAGATGAGAAAATCAGTAATAGAGTTGATGCAGTGAGATTCAAATCAGAGACTGGACTTTCTGACCAGAACTCAAGATGTCTGGAGTTTTTCATAAGTAAGGCATTCTTTTTCTGCCCCCACTGCCCTGCATCACCTGGTTTGACCACAGACACATCTCTCCTTGCTTCAGAATATTTTAAAAGTTTGTTCTATTGGCTCTGAAATTGGGGCATACACTTTCTGGTCCTGTTCTTCCTTAGATGGGAAATCCCTACATATTAACATACGCTCCTGCATTCCACTGGGTGCAGGTTTTCCCAAGGTACTGGAGGAGGTGGCCAGGGTACTAGCACAACCCACCCTGCACCCATTCCTTTGACCAGCACATTTTCCCACACAAAAGGCAAGACAGCACTGCTTGCATCTAAATGCAATCTGCAGCACACATAGAGATTGGGGGTGTGGGTGTTACCTAGACAAAAACTAAAGGAGTGACCACCACCTTTCCACTACCAAGTCACCATTTTGTTTTCCAATAACATGTTCCAAAGGTGCCCTTCATATATTACAGAGGAACTGCTGATTTGTGACATGTTAAAGTCTTGCATCCTATTGGTGGGTTCGGTCTTGTGGGTGCTTTCTGTCCAGTGGATGACAAGCTGGGAATGGAAACAGCCCTATGGGAAAGAGCCTTACAGCAACAACATAAAATGAAGTTACTGATAAGATATGAAGGACACCAAAGTCAGATATACATGTGATTGGCTCTATGACAAATAAGAAGCATGGCAAGTATAGCAGCGTACTCTAAAGCCAATAGTGTTAAATACCTTCTTAGCTACTTCGATATCTAAAATATGGTGTGGTCAGATGGAAAACCCAGAACAAATAGCATTAAATACCTTACTGTTCCCCATGTACTTACTCTGAGGGCACCATTTGTCTTCAGCCCATCTGTTACAGTTGTAATTGTCAACCACATTGTCACATGTAAAACACTTGAAGCTGCTTGGAAATGGAGTAGCTTTGAAATTAAAAAATAAAAATAAAGAAATGAAAAGAAGTAAATCGTTTCAGAATCCCAAATGTCCAAATGTCATAACCCCAAATTCAGTTCTTCCCCAGTTAGGTTCCGGAGAGAGGGGAACCGAACAGCAATGAGCCTTGTTGAATTGCATCACAATCCTAAGTATACTCACTATGGGCCTATTGATTTAAGAGTGGGTTTCAGGTGTGTGCAGGGGGCTGCCATGAGGGGAGGAGCTAGGGAAGCCCCATTGCATCAGTGGAGTTTTGCTCAGTTTTCTCTGTATGCAACCATTAATCATTTGTATCCTGTCTCTCACACCCAACCAAGATACACAAAATGGATTTTGTCTTTTGGATGCTTTCTTGATTTTATTCTTCATCTCAAAAGCCCTCGGTGGCAGCATAGCCCATTGTGGGGTACCCACTGTACCAGGTTAAATAAAACAGATCAGCACTAACTACAATACAGTGGCGCAGACAGACTTTAAACGAGGAGCCCATCCAGCCCCTGGTTTCTTGTGATACGACACCCAAAGAGCAAGGCAACACATGGAAAACCGCTATGTTCAATTACAGATGCAAAATCTCAGCAGGATGTGTCCTAAACAACAGTATGAGAAAGATGTAGCAAAAGTAATAAAAAGAGGAACATGCAGGTGTGCTTTAATCAAGGGTTCAAGTAAAAAATTAAAAACTACCAGAGACAATGGGACATGGGTGGCGCTGTGGGTAAAACCTCAGCGCCTAGGACTTGCCGATCGCATGGTCGGCGGTTCGAATCCCCGCGGCGGGGTGCGCTCCCATCGTTCGGTCCCAGCGCCTGCCAACCTAGCAGTTCGAAAGCACGTCAAAGTGCAAGTAGATAAATAGGGACCGCTTACCAGCGGAAAGGTAAACGGCATTCCGTGTGCTGCGCTGGCTCGCCAGATGCAGCTTGTCACGCTGGCCACGTGACCCGGAAGTGTCTGCGGACAGCGCTGGCTAACGACCTATAGAGTGAGATGAGCGCACAACCCTAGAGTCTGGCAAGACTGGCCCGTACGGGCAGGGGTACCTTTACCTTTACCAGAGACAATCAAGTTGATGTTTAGCTTTTAGATCTATTAGAAATGCATTGTGAATTCATGATGATGATGATGATGATACTACAAGGCATTTCAAACAGAAAATGCCCAAAGAGTTGAAAACATATGCACTGGCATAGCCAATAAAACTGTAACAGAACTGTAACTGGCTACTTACGGTCTACTGGAAGTCTCACATTATGGAAGTTGATGTTCTTGGCTAGAATCCAACTATTGGAGACTATGAAGAGCTGAACAAAAGCTGCAGCCAACATTTGACAGAGGAACGGCATGCTGTTTGTTGCACATCAAAGCATAAGGTTCTTATAACTGAGAGGAAGAAGGGGAGAAAGAATGTATCATTACCAAAAAAAAAAGCCTGAGAACTGATTTTATGTCTGGCACACTCTGTACAATATGTTACTCACATCCACCTCTGCCAGCACTGTTAGTCTCAGCAATGGCCTAGGGGGCATACATGAATTAAAGGTGACATCAGCTCCACAAAGCTAAGCTGGCACTGCCTTCTGCTGGCCTGGTTGTAATGTACATCACAGCACTGCTACATATTACAGCAAAAGGCCATTCATAAGTGCAGCGGTTGTGATAGAGCAGAGGAGGTTAGGGGGGGAAATCCATTAACAAGCTTGAATGGATAAAATTAAGCTTTTTTAGAAAGACAGATGAGTGCAGGTTGCAGTGGCCACTGGGAATCTGAACTGCAGAAGCATACAGGCCTCGGGTTTATTTTTTAAAGAGGGCTTTCAAGACTCTGGTCAGAATCTACAACACTATGATTTCTAGGCTGTCCTTTTTCTGCTGAATGCAAAACAAGTTCACACATCGTCATTACTGCATGCATTTTAAATTTCTTAATTAATGCCTATCTATCTTTAACAGGTAGCATGCATATTCAAAAAGTAGTTGCTCCAATAGAATTACCTACTTGCCTATTTTGCATCTCTCATCTTGCACAATGTCATCAAATCAGCAAGTATCAATGCTCAGTTTGAAGGTATCAGAATTCCACACGCAGATCTGCAGATGCTAATGAGAAATAAAAAGGCATTCAGTGTGACCCTCTAAAGATCACATTTAAAGAAAATGTCTTCATGGATAAACATTAAAGAATTTTTCCAAGTCACAAAGACTCATTTACCAAAATGGGAGGGGGGATTTGATACTGGTTACATAAAGGACAAAAGAACTTAATAAGTGCAGTCATCCACTCAAATCGAGGATGGATTTAATCCAAAGGTTTGGTGAAAAGATGAATATGGGACATAGAAGAAGAAGAAGAAGAAGAAGAAGAAGAAGAAGAAGAAGAAGAAGAAGAAGAGGAGGAGGAGGAGGAGGAGGAGTTTGGATTTGATATCCCGCTTTATCACTACCCGAGGAAGTCTCAAAGCGGCTAACATTCTCCTTTCCCTTCCTCCCCCACAACAAACACTCTGTGAGGTGAGTGGGGCTGAGAGACTTCAAAGAAGTATGACTAGTCCAAGGTGCATGTGGAGCAGCTGCATGTGGAGGAGCAGAGACGCGAACCCGGTTCCCCAGATTACGAGTCTATTGCTCTTAACCACTACACCACACTGGCTGTGGGTCAGGCCACTGGTGTATTGAACTCAGTAACACTGCCTGACAGAGGCTGTCCTGAATTTCAGACAGGACTCTTGTCCATCTCTCCCTGGAAATGCTGGAAGTTGAACTACAGTCCTTCCACAAAATGTATCATCAATATCACAAAGTATTTTGCCATGAATGACACGATTTACAACAGAATGCACATGTGTCAAAGCTTACAAGCATGCACACGGTTAATGTTGTCATGCAGGAAAATTGTTGGCACTTCTGAATATTGCCCAAACACAACATGGACGTGTCAGATATTAGTGGACTGTATACGACTGCTATTCAGAATCACCACTAGATGGCATAAGATAAGATGAGATCTGCAGAGTTTCCAAACCCCTTTTTTGGACACTAGGATCTGAACTGCAGCCAGTTAAAGTGCTGGGAACCAGCCTGTGCTTCTTCTCTCACTCAACGTGCACAAGTTAAGTCAAGTTTCATTGGCTAAAAACCAATGGCCATTGCAAACATGTGAAGGTGACTGGGTATTACAGTTTATCATAGATTACTTCCAGAAGAATGTTCCATGTTTAGCAGGCCAAATTAATCCCCAATTCTTCCTAGGACACACACATTCTTGTGTATGATATGTTTATCTCCATCTGGTCACCAAATGAATGAAACAATACCCATACGAACATCCCAACACACCAGGCCATGTCCATACTTCAGGATTTCTAACTTACCGTGGTTTATTGGAAACTAGCTGTGTGCTGATTAATTGCTCCTGCTGAGCTCCTCCTTCCCTGGTGCACGTGAGAGAAACAAATCAGGAAATTGATACTAAACTTGGTTTTTTTGAGATGTCCTGGATTGTGCACTGTTGCTCCCTGGCAAACCAGAATTACTAGCCATAAAAGCATGGTTTGTTGACTAAAGATTCCTGGCTACTTAAGAGGAAGCAAACAATGAACTTGGGTCTGAACATCTTGCTTTGGATTTCCCTGTGCATGACAAGAGCACAGTAGAATATATCTGCTTATTCCTGATAAATCATGAGAGGAATTCAATGTTGCACTAATCATTCTATCAGTGCAAGCATTTTGGCTTGCCACACAGAATGATGCCTCCTCTTCTCCCCACCACCATGTGCTTTTCCATGGGTTCTTCTGATCTACCCCCAAGCCAATGTCGGTGGGCACAGGGGGAGGAGATGGGGGAAAGCCCCATTGCACAAGAAAAAGTCATTGCACAGGGCTTCTGCTGACAGGACGTATTAGTTGAATCCTGCCCCATGGAAGCAATGCTGACTTACTGTGACGTGCAAACATGCCCAGAGAATATACTGTCACACAAAAACAAGTCCAATTTGTTAGCAAAGTTATTATGTTATAACTTTAGAATAATTCCAGCCACCAATACTAAGTAGAAAGTGCTTCCCCCCCCCAAAAAAAGGATGCTGGTTTTCCTTGCTGCCAGGGGTGCCAACTTGAATAAAATATTGTGAAGGCCCAAGGTAAGCCCTGCCACGCATAATCGATCACATGATGCAATGCGCGCACACCACTTTAAGAGGAATGCCCATCAACTTTGTGGGGGCCCAGCCCCCTCAAATATTTTATTGTGGGGGCCAAAGCCCCCATGGCCCCTAGGACTTGGTTCCTATGTTTGCTGCAGACCAGTATAAGGAGGCACACACTGTTCTTTTAAAATATTATCTTTGATCTTGGCTGCTTAGAACCATGCATTATTTTTGCTTTATTTCCATTTGAGTTGACAACTATTTATCCCTGATGCACAACTGAAGAGTGGTAACAGGAGTAGACTCATCCTTGAAATACAGTGGTATCTCCGTTTACGAACTTAATTCGTTCCAGAAGTCCATTCTTACACTGAAAGCGTTCTTAAACTGAGGCGCGCTTTCCCCAGTGAGGCTTCCCATTGCCAGTGCTGGTTTGTCTTCCGTTTGTCTTCCAGGGCAAAGCTCACTAGCCGGAACACCTACTTCCAGTTTTTCGGAGTGCGTTGCCCAAATCGTTCATTAACAGGACTGTTCTTAGACCGAGGTATGATTGTACAGGGGACCCTCCGGATATGAATTAAATTCATTCCGGGGGTCCGTCCGCAACCCGAAAAGTTCGTTGGCAGAGGCGCACAGCAAAACTCAGAAGTATACACTTCCGGGTTTGCCGCATTCATAACCCAAAAGTTACGTATCCAGAGTGGTACGTAACTAGAGGGTCCACTGTATTCTAAAGCTTTGCATAGCTTTGACCGTACACAGTATTGCAACACAGAGAACTTTCTTTCTCCCAGTCCTTGAAACTATTGTTTCTGTTCTCTCTTTAAGTATTTCATTCTGTACTCTTCAAACACCAAACTAGCGAAAGAATCTTGGGCCATAATATAGGGTATGTACACATTAGCAGCTTGGAGCCCAGCAAAGTCGTTTTCCTCTGCTACATTTTAAGTCACATCACCAATGCCCATTACCTTATTTGTTTCAGTGCACCAAACTCCAGTTCACTGAAGCTGTAGTCTGCACATGCACTGTAATCTGCACATGCGCAATGACTGCCTGAACTGGTTTCCTATGGATTATGGCTAGCGTCATGTGTACTCAGCTTCCACCACCATTAGTGCAAGTCTGCTGGAGCTGAATTAAGTGGTAATATAGACAAAGCTTTATTTCTGAATAGCTCACTTAATGTTTGCTCTGTGAGGGTGGGGCACTGAAACCCTTCAATGCAGGGCTTATCTGTCGCAGAAAAGCAACCAGCTTTTATGGGAGCAAGGCATGACATAGAGCTTCTGACAGCCAACACTCACCTTAAAACACAAAACTGCACCTGCACCACCAAACAAACATTTCACTTTAGACCTTGTTGCTTCAGTATGAGCCACTTTGAGGAAAACAAACAATGCAAGCTAAAACCAGCCTTCGCCTACCTGCTGCCCACAAGGTGTTTTGAATAGTAATTCTCAACAGCCCCAGCCAGCATAGATTTTCTCCACTCTGAAACATCCCTGTACAATTTTTTTAAAAAACAAAACAAAACAACTCATGGCATGTTTTTCTGCAATCCCAATCCCTCATCTAGGATGCTTACTATAAGGTGTCACTGGCCTGAACAAGCCTATTCTCTCTTCTCTGCCTCCATCTTGTTATCTCCTTCCCTCCTTCTCAGACTAACGTCTTAACATTTTGCATATCCTGGAATCCCATGGGTCCTTGCTTGGTTGCTTAGAGTTTCTATTTTTTTCTGTTGATTTACAAACTTGCATACAACAACACACTTGGGGTGTCCCCTGAGTATGTGGAAACCACTGACATATTTTTGAGTGAGCCCATTTAGTTTCCAGACTGACTACTGCTTGACTGTCTGGGTTTACTATCAGAGAAGTGATTCTCAAAACTCTCCTCAACCCCTCAGATGGACCACTTGAAAAATGCTGAGAGCCTTAGTGGGACCACTAAATGATTTTTCTGCCTGTTGCAGCCACAGTTTGAGAACCCCTCTGAAAGGGAATTGCCTAAATTTGACCAAACTTTGGATGTAATATTCTTTCCCTTCTTCATTTTTAAAAATAAAACAAAAATTAGGCACAGAAATCTGGAGAGCTCAATGATTTAACACCCCCCTCCCGGGTGTGTACACTCAGGTGATGTTGTGATTACTCAGTTTTGGAATTGTTTATTTTTATCAGAAATTTTCTGCCCTCCAACCTAAATACGCTAATGTGGAATGTATAGCTATTTTTCCTCTACACACAGAGTTCTTAATTTAAATCTGCCCACCCCAGGTTACATATTAAAAGCCAGCCGAGTTAATAAATCCTTCGGTCAATAAAGTCTCTGTATCTCAAACATTTACACTGCCACTACCCCAAGGGGAACCAGCCTGGATATTTCCAGAGATTTCTGCCCACCATCCACGACTTCATTAATCAAATTGTTTTTGCACGGCAAATGGTGTGCAGCAGCCTGTGAAAGTATCTGCTACTACAATGCAAACTGAACAAATGCACTGTTTAGGGTTTGTTTTTTACCAGTTGTTCCTGGAAGCTATCGGGTTTTTTTTGCAACTGAAAATTGTAACAATCCAAGCCATTTCAGCTGCTACTTGTAATTAAAAACCTAAATGGAGTCACCAACTGTGAAAAACTACAGTCTTGTTTAAGTCTTGTAAAAGACTGATAAGACCATAAAGCAGAAGCAACTGGTGTTAATGTGTTGGAATGTAGTACCGTATTTCAACGTGTGCTTTTTGTTTTTAATGAAGTGCAATCTCTTTATCATTACCTAATGCAATATATATCCCACCTTTTTTTCTTTAAAGGGGAAGATAATTTATTTATTTAGAGATTAATTTATTTATTCTAGCACAAAACTTTACGAGTGACATCCTGCTCCATTAAATATAAATAATATAAACTGAAGTGGAACCCATGTACAGTTTCATTACACTGAGATTACCCAAAATCAAGCCATTCTATTGCTGTATGTTTTGTTTCTATGTACTGTTTCAGCAAGGACGCGGGTGGCGCTGTGGGTTAAACCACAGAGCCTAGGACTTGCCGATCACAAGGTCAGTGGTTCGAATCCCCGTGATGGGGTGAACTCCCGTTGCTCGGTCCCTGCTCCTGCCAACCTAGCAGTTCAAAAGCACGTCAAAGTACAAGTAGATAAATAGGTACCGCTCCAGCGGGAAGGTAAACGGCATTTCCGTGCCCTGCTCTGGTTTGCCAGAAACAGCTTAGTCATGCTGGCCACATGATCCCGAAGCTGTACGCTGGCTCCCTCGGCCAATAAAGCGAGATGAGCGCTGCAACCCCAGAATTGGTCACGACTGGACCTAATGGTCAGGGGTCCCTTTACCTTTACCTTACTGTTTCAGCACCAGAACATTTATGTCATGGGTGGAGAACTTGGGTTCCTCTAGATGTTGCCTGAACAATGGTCAAGGATGATGGGAGTTGGGGATCCAACAATATCTGGAGGGCCACAAATTTTCCATCCTTCCTACATCCTTATCTCCCACAACCCAGTTGTGTAAGCCCCACCAATCAGCTGATTGTTGGCACTGGCAAAGTGCTGGACACAGGGCTTTGCAATTGCTGCCAACCAGCTGGTTGACAGTGTCTACAAAGCCCCTTTGTCGCAGCCACATCTTTCCTTCCCCATACCTGACGTCAGATGTAGGGTGTGGTGGGTGTGGTCAAATGAGGGTGCTGTCCCTATGAGCTGGACATTTCTCATCCCTGGTATATGCCAAATTAGATCCCATACATTACACACCTTATGTATGACTGAGAGAGCAAGGGGGAATGCAAGTACTTGAACCAAGATTTTGAAATTTTGGTTCATATTAAACCAGATTAAAATTTAAATGAAGGGTTGAATGATTGACAGGGGATTTTGTTTTCCTAAGTATGATAAAACCACCTTATGTGTGGATGACAAGTGGATGCAAGTCTTCTCCCCTGCTTTCTTTACCATTTTAGGTGGCACACCTGTGCTTCAGAAAGGCGTCTTTGTTCTCTCTCATTCCACTGCTGTCCTCTCTCCCTTGCTTTTCTTTCTTCAAGCTTGTTCCCTTTTTTACTGCCTCTGGTTTCTCCTTTTGCAATGAAACAATCCTTCAGGGTCGTGGGGGAGGCATCTAATATGTGACAACTGTGGTTATGTCCAATAAAATATGGCAATCTTCCTCTCTATAACCAACATGCCATGCATCTCTGAATTGAACTGAACCCTGACGTTTCATTAACAGCTCATTCTTCAGACATTGGTGACTCAAAGGGGGAGGGGGAAATGTGTGTAAACAGCTGCAGTTCAAGTTCACTTCTTTTTAAAGTATCACTCCCTTGTCTGCACTACAGCAGAGCCTCGTTTGGGTTAGGCATGTTTGTACTTACACTTA
This sequence comes from Podarcis raffonei, assembly GCF_027172205.1. Taxonomy (NCBI): domain Eukaryota; kingdom Metazoa; phylum Chordata; class Lepidosauria; order Squamata; family Lacertidae; genus Podarcis; species Podarcis raffonei. Next base: position 102,328,927 of record NC_070602.1, on the reverse strand, counting down.
ACTGAAAGTCCAGTCTGATCCCCAGCTTCAAAGGAACACAAACTGCTGGTAAAGGACTGCAGGGCAGCATTTGCAATAAGCTCACTATACCTCCCAGGACTTCAGAACTGCAACCCACAGAGGCAGCATTCCCCTGCATGTGTCTGAATGTTCCCTTTCTGGCTGCACACTTTCCCACTGGGAGAGCCATTGAACGTGTCCTTCCTGGAACGCTCTCCTGCTCTCTGCTATCAGAAGACCAGTTCAACACCGATGGTAAAGAAAGAGTAAATCTTAACATGGTGTTGTAAAGCATGATTACAATTGTAAAGCAACCTGTGGTCTCTTGATGAAGGGCAGTATGTAAATTTAATAAATGATGACTACAATGCTTTGTGAAATAACAGGGACCAAGGGCTAAGAAGGGTTCCCAAAATGAGGGGTTCAGCATCCTGCATCTCTTGACTAGCAACAGGATTATGTAAAAAAGGCAGTGACCTGCTTAAAAAAGCAGGTAATGACAGAGAAGTCCCTCCCTTCTCCCTTGCTAAGTGCAATGTCTTCTCCCCTACCTGCACGTTTCCAAGGAGCAGATCAATGGAAGAAGAGGCTCTAGCCTGGCACTGAAGACAGAAGGCTGAGATACAACCTCCTTCTCTCTCTCTCTCTCTCTCTCTCTCTCTCTCTCTCTCTCTCTCCTATATTGGTAAGGAGATTTAAGTGGGGGAGCATTGGTATTGCCCCAACTGCAGTTTGAAGCGATATAGACCATTCTGCCACCTCAGGACTTTACACCTCCCTCATCTCATATACTGTGGTGGACAGGCAGAGGGAAAGAGATACAGATGGTTTGGGTTCAGGGAAAGAGAGTCAGTGGTGGCGACAGAAAATGTGCTGAAGGAGGGGGGAGGCAAAGTACATTTCTGGGGCGGGCAAGCACTATCCACCACGTTAAGTTTTCTGAAAAAGAAACAACAGTGTATTTCACATTGGCACTCCCATCCATTCAGGTCCCGTTAACTTTGATGGAATTACCCAGTAGGTATGCTTAAGACTTCAGGCTTGTTTAATTTTATTATTAAACTGCAACTTGTATGGGAAGAGTGCCTTTCCTTCAAGCAATCACATATGTTGAGTGATTGGGAGATGGGAAGGGGCAAGACACTTGTCTACTGGGGGATGCTTGGGTTTAGCTCCAAGAACAGTGCGGCAGATTGTGTACTTCCTCTGAAGCTGATCCAATCCAACTACAAATAAAGCAACTCACACCCAGGCATCAACCCATGTGTATCAACGCTTCCTGCAGACCAACCTTTCCCCAACCTTGGGTCTCCATATGCTGGGTCCCCGTCATTCCTAGCCACCACAACTAATGATCATGGATGATGCAGGTTGTAGTCCATCAATATTTGACGACCTTGAGTTGGAGGAGGCTGCTAGAGAATGTGGGATTTTGTAGAAAGTTTTATGGGATGTGTATGAAGGGCAGGTCATCTGAACATCACACTATTTTCTGCAAGGGTTGTCTGCACAATCCTGTCCTTGGTAGTTCACATGCAGTGTTGCACCCCCTAGTACCCCCACAAGCACTAGTTTTTCTTGCTCTGTCACAATTCCACTGTATGGCCTCATTCAGCCCTGCTGTCTCCAGAGGCTTCATTAAGACTGATCTGATTAAAGGGAAACTAAACTAAACCAACAGATCAACTGAAGTAGGTTAATAAGAACTTCCTAAAAAGAGGGCAACATGCTTCACTTACTTCATGCCTGAAAACAAGGTAATAAAGTAGAGATGCCTCAAGGTAATATGTGTATGTGTGTGTGTGTGTGTGTGTGTGTAGGTGGGTGTTCCCTCCAGTGTGGTATGCTGCACACTCATGTTAATAAAATGTACCTGGAGTTTTTACCCGCAACCTGCATACCTTTCACTCAGATATAAATCAGGAGCATGAAAAGGAAAGGAAGAGAAAAGCAGGTGGGGACACTATAGTGTCTCAAAACGATTAAAATTCCAGCTCTGTGTAGTTCTGCACACAGCAATTCAGCACTGGTATTTGAAAAACTGATCCCTGATTTCAGCAAAAGCAACCTTAAATTAGGACGGTTTCAACAAGGTAATGCTTAGTGACGAAAAGGTAAGATAGATGAATAACCAGGAACAATCTTGATTAACCTACCTCTTGTCCACCCTGATAGCATATGAGTAGGAATGGGCAAATCTTGCAATTTCAGTTTCTCATTTTTCCAATCTCAAGTTCAGTTCCCCACATTTTCACGAGAGTCTGAATTATTTTTTTTAATCCTCACAAGAATTTATCAGGATTTTAGGTCACATTTCTCCTAATATGCATATTTTTGCAAGCACTTTCCTGTAATATATATGTTTTGGTATGCTATTTCCAGCAATATAGGCATGGGTTTCTTCTTATTATTCTTTTAAGAAAACCCTTTTTATTTACCTTTCATATGCTGTATATAGGTAACTAATATCCAGTGCAGATAAGTAATGCAATGAGTATACAGAGTTATATGACGCAACAAGGATAAACTAACATCTATAAGCAGAAAATAACAACAGCAACAAACATTCCCTCCCCCACTGCGTTTCTATACACATGCTCCCCTAATATACACACACTGAACACGTTATTTGGTTGGAGAGCCACACTGAGAAATTCAAAGTAGTGCACATTTTGAAGAATAGCTATGTTTCAAGGTTGCACATTGTTTTGGGACATGCAAATTTGCATTAAAACGGAACCCCATCCCTTTATATAAGATATGAGTTTTGCAGTCATCATTAGGTTTTTGTATTTCTGTTATGTCCTGTGGCCAATATGAAAATAAAACTAGGCAGGCAATATATCATGGTGGTGTCAAGACCTGCTAATCTTAAACTTGAGGAGATATTGAGTGTCTTTGCTGAGTAAAGGTTTCCTTAGTGTTCTATACCAGGCTTCCTCAACATCGGCCCTCCAGATGTTTTTGGCCAACAACTCCCATGATTCCTAGCTAGCAGGCCTAGTGGTCAGGGATGATGGGAATTGTAGTCTCAAAACATCTGGAGGGCTGAGGTTGAGGAAGTCTGTTCTATACAGTAAAATGGACTAAATTCCTTGGGCCTTTGAGGCATCCCATGAAACTACTCCAGCACTATGATGTTGATTTGAGACAATACTTCAATAGCCTTAGTTGCCAATTAAAGGTAAAGGTACCCCTGCCCGTACGGGCCAGTCTTGCCAGACTCTAGGGTTGTGCGCTCATCTCACTCTATAGGCCGGGAGCCAGCGCTGTCCGCAGACACTTCCGGGTCACGTGGCCAGCGTGACAAGCTGCATCTGGCAAGCCAGTGCAGCACACGGAACGCCGTTTACCTTCCCGCTGGTAAGCGGTCCCTATTTATCTACTTGCACCCGGGGGTGCTTTCGAACTGCTAGGTTGGCAGGCGCTGGGACCAAACGACGGGAGCGCACCCCGCCACGGGGATTCGAACCGCCGACCTGACGATCGGCAAGTCCTAGGCGCTGAGGTTTTACCCACAGCGCCACCCGCGTCCCAGTTGCCAATTACCCAGATGTTTATATTACACTTCAACAAGTCCAGATTTGCTTCAGAGTACAAAATTGTGCCGTGTCAGATAAGAAGACTGTGCAGGTTTATTTTATTTTTTGCAGATATTATACATCACATCTGACATGGCATGGCACTTGTGTTGAACGCAAAATGTAAAGTAAGAATTATCTCATTGAAATGAGTCAGCTCCTCTCATAAGTGAGAAGTGGCCTTTTTAAAGCATACTTTTTAAAAACAGGGGCACTGAAGCTAAGGTTAGCATTCCACCATTGCAAAAATTTCTTTTTGCAAAACAGACTGTTCTTCCTCCCCCCCCTCCACCCCCCCTCCAGATGTGGGGATGGTGCAAAGCCACACAAGGGGGGGGGAATCCGCTTGCACAGGCACGAGAAGTTAGCTGAATACCACCTAAGAATGCTTAACATGTTTTTAAGGCTGCAAATTTATGCACATTTAATCCCACTGAACAGCAGGACAGAAGTATAACATACATGGATTTGTGCTAAGATAATGAGACTCTACAAATAGTGTTTTGTCTCTAGTTTTGCTAGTTTGTTCTAAAGTCTATGCCAGGGCTGGTCCACCCATGAGGCAAGGTCAGGCAAATGCCACAGGTGGCAGGATCTACAGAAGTAGCAGATCCCAATGCAGCTCTTTATTTTCCCACCCCCTTGTTCCTAATGCAGATCCTCACTCCTTCTTCCCCGGAGGGAAAGAGAGGTGCCATTTTGTAGTTAGCCTCAGGTGCCAAAATGTCTTGGTCCAGCCCCGGGGTCTATCCTTTTACTAATTTAAACCCCAGTCTGCAACCATGAGTAAAGACTCCCAAAGCTGCACATCTGGTGAAATTGGGGTGTGCTTTATACAAAAGATGACACAACAGAGCTGCACAGCAGCTGTGTTGAAAGAGTGTATATAATCCATTCACAAAATTCTCCTGTGCTCCTAAAATCTTTTCTGCCAACTGTCAGCCTGAGGCAAATTTTTACAGGTGAGTTATAGCTTTCACTCTTGAAAACTGGGAGGGGTATATAATGGAGCTACTGACAAACCATCTTAATTACTACTGCTTTGAAAAATATGTTAGAAAGAAAGTCATAAAAAGCCCCACATCCAAACCCCCAAAAGAGATTAAATCAGTAAGAATTCCTTTGCTATGAAACTACCATATGGGTATACAAAGGGAAATCTACATTATGCCCATAAATCAATAGATCCCTTTGATCTCTGTGTAACCTGATGAATTCTGTGCCCCTGATTTACACACCAGGTGGTAGCAGGCAATTGTCAATTGGCAACCAAAAAGCAAAAAGAGAGAAAAAGAAAAGAAAACAGCAGCCAGCAAGTTTATTGCAGACCAAATTGTTCACAATAGCCTTTGGAAATCAGGACGTCATTCTTCTTTTCTTGATGTGCACATATTGATCATGAACTGAATCATGGCGTTCAAATGCTACCAATAAAAAGCAACATTCTAATCTAGTTCAGGGCTTATATGGAGTCACATATACTGTGGCAAGAGTGAATATTCAAGATTCATAAGCGTTTGTCAAGGACAGAATACAGGCATAGAGCAAGTTTTGTTTGTTTTTTATGTCCATGTAAACCCCAGTCACAATTTGGCACCCCTTTTATTGAAGTGAGAGAAATTTATGTGCATGCTTTACCCTTCCAGTAAAATCAAGGAGACAGGAAAGTGTCAGACTCTGGGAGGGGTGTGATCCTATTGTTTCAAACACCCCCCCCCCAACATGGGCAACTGTTAGAAGACTAAAATGATTGTACAAGCCCCTGTCATATACTAAACCCCTGCTGGCTTGCACAAAAAGAGCAGAGTAAAATTACTAGCACTTAAAGCAGGCTGAACATTTAATTCTTGGTTATTAGGCACGTATAATTTCCTGCAATTTAGACACTGCTGCTGGATGCCTCTTTGATGTTCCATGGTTTTAAGGTTGAGGAAAGACCACCACTAGCAGTACCATCTCAGAAAATGTGGCTCCTTGTTCTTTCATTTGTACTTGTTTGCTCATAGCACTGTGGGTGGAGGGGGAGAGGAAATCTCTTTTCTTTACATATTAAAATTGCTCTCAAGTATGCAGTTAGCAAAGCTTGTCCTAACAAATCAGTGGCCACACACATAAAGCAATCTCCTGGCTCCCAGGTACTCTGCACTCTGCAGTGTTAATGCTACCAACATATATTCCATTGTGCTAAGGAAGAATATCCAGCTGATGTTGTTCTGCATAATGACTGTGCCCTTATGGTCTATTTACACTGTGATGCTGTCAGACAAGTCTTATTGGCTTCAGTCTAGCCAAGGTTAGTCCCATTGAGAACCACAGGACTTGATTTAGTTGCAACTAGATTATTTATTTAATTTGCATACCACACTTCATCCAAAGAGCACAAGGCAGTTCACAACGTGCAAAAATACAAAAGGAGAACACAAAATACATAACACAAAAACAAACTAATAACTCCCCTCCCACAAAAACATTTTAAAGGCCATAGAATGTTAATCAGCCAAAGGTCTGATTATGGAGAAATGTTCTGTTTGTATCATTGGTCAAGACGCAATGGGGCCACTGAATTTAACCACTTAGCTACCCAAGAGTATGTCATTTTGGGAATAACAGAAACCAGGGTGGAAATTGAACCTGGAAGCTTTCCAGAGGGTTAGCTATGCTAATCTCTGGCAGCAAAAGCAAAAAAGAGTCTGGTGCCACCTTAAATAATAACAATTTAGTGTGGCATATGCTTTTATGGACTAGACTCCACTTCCTCTGGTAAAGTACAGTGGTACCTTGATTCTCGAACTTAACTCATTCCGGAAGTCCATTCCAAAACCAAAGCATTCCAAAACCAAGGCACGCTTTCCCACAGAAAGTAATGCAAAATGAATTAATCCATTCCAGACTTTTAAAAACAACCTCTAAAACAGCAATTTAACATGAATTTTACTACCTAAGGAGACCATTGATCCATAAAATGAAAGCAATAAACAATGTACTGCAGTCACACAACTGAACTGCGTTCCACAGTCACAAAAGCAAAACAAAAAGAGCCACAAAAACGCAAAATAAATAGCAAAATCAGACAGTTCAGAATGGAGCATGTTCAGCTTCCGAAAAAAGTTCGCAAACCGGAACACTTACTTCCGGATTTGCAGTGTTTGGGTTCCAAGTTGTTTTGAGTGCCAAGGCATTTGAGAACCAAGGTACCATTGTATTTATTTTCATTGTTACTTATTCAAAGATATACAAAGTTTATACCCAGTACAATGTTATCTTTTGATAATACTCCACTTCATCCAAGGTAGTAAAAACAAAACAAAGAAAACCTATGCCACATTCAATTTGTTAAATCCTTAAGGTGCACCCATGAACTCTTAGTTGAGATTTCCAGTTTTAGCTTGTAAATGTAAAGCAAAAGCAAAAGCATTTCAGGCCTCATGCTTGCTGTGTCATCTCCCTGCCTGAAACCCTGGAGAACCACTGCCAGCCAATGGAGACAATTCTTCTCCTTCTCCTCCTCCTTCTTCTTTGGCGATCACTCGTAGCCGAGTAAGATTGTCTTCCATAAACACGGTTTTAACAATGAGTCCATAAGTGACTGTGGAGGCCAATTCTGGATCCACATGTCCTTCCACAGTGGGGACATTGTTTTCCAGGCAGGAGTTGATCACGGTGTGGATTTGCCAAGCATGCCTTCCTCTTAGCACACTTCTCCCTTGTGTCCTGAGTTTGAGTGTCTTCAAAGTTCATGACACCTTTGGTAAAGGCTGTTCTCCAACTGGAGCGCTCGCAGGCCAATGTTTCCCAGTTGTCAGTGTTTATACTACATTTTTTATATTTGTCTTGAGACAGTCTTTAAGCCTCTTTTGTTGACCACTGGCATTACGCTTTCCATTTTTAAGTTCGGAATAGAGTAGTTGCTTTGGAAGACGATCATCAGGCATCTGCACAACATGACCAGTCCAACGAAGCTGATGTTGAAGAATCATTGCTTCAACACTGGTGATCTTTGCTTCTTCCAGTACACTGATATTATGGAGACAATACTGGCTACACTTATTCTGCATCTGCGCCAATCCTGTATGTTCATCTAGGGTTACCCGGGCAGGTATTATTTATGCCTAAAGCACATTCCGAGTGAGTTCCGTAACTCACTTTTCTCTACAGGCAACCATAAAAGGATAGGTTGCTCACTCCCCCAGAGTATGGTTATCACAGTATCAGGTCAGAGGTTAAATGCCCTAAATTATGTCGGTTCAGGTGAAGAACACAGCACTGCTTTGTAATGATTTTGCAAGAAGGGCTTGCAATTTTGCTTCTTAAGAGCAGAGGTGTTTGCTTGCTTTAGCCACTGCACGAAAGATAACAAGAGATAAGCATAAAGCTAGGAGCATAATAAAGCCGTGCAGATAACAGTCCATACTCTCAAAAGAAACTCAACAATTAATAACCAGTGGCAGGAACACTAATGTGATGGTGACGATGTAAATGCTAAGCTTGCTTTACTGCTGTTCTACTGCTTTTGTAACATGTACTTGAAAACCGAGACCTGACAGGATAGGCAATGAAGTCAGATAGTAGCTGGGTATGCAAGTTTTTATGACCCAAACTGTGCAGGTCTACAAGACATTTTTGGTAACAAAAGCAGCTTGGAAGATTGGGAGGAGTGTCAAGCATTGGTTTCAATGTAACCAACTACCCAAAGTTGTTAAAGAAATATATTTCATCTGTTGAGTAGTTGTAACCTCTTGGAAAACTTTGACTAAAATGGAAAATTTATTGAAATTTGCTGCTATTGTTTAATGAATTAGTTAGCTGCCCTTCACCATAAGGTCCAAGAGTGGATTAAAAAATTGAAATGTGCACTGTTTTAAAAAGTTTAACACAAATTACAGTTGCAAGACTGGAGGTGGATCATAAAAATATAGATCTTAAGTGTCGAGGTAAGAAGACTGATAGAATTTCAGGGATTCACCTCATTATACCTGTCACACAGAATTCATGAGATGTCTTCTACTGGAAAAAAAAGCTTTAATATACATACATATATACATATACATATACATATACATATACACACACACACACACACACACACATATATATATATATATATATATATATATATATATATATATATATATATAATGTCAGCATTCTACCTCCCTTTGCTGTCAGAGGCAATTGTTTAGAATCTAAGATCCCTCCCCCACCTCAGTTCAAACTCTTATCCACACCTGGACCCCCTTTTTTCTTACTACCAAATGTCTAGATTCCAGAGTCTTCCATATGTGTTCATGTATTATGTATAAGCACTTTTTGTAATGGAGGAGAGGGGAATAGTCTTTGCAGTTCCTCTTGGCATGACTGACCCAAGTTTTTGCAATCAGTTCTAGCTTCTGGTAGCTTCCGGTCAAGATAGCGGCAGGCCAGGCAATCAGCTCCAGAGCTCCACAGATTTTAATTGAGTTTTAACTCTAGCCCTAATATGCCCGATATGTATTTTACAGACAGGCATAAAACTGTTTGCAGCATATACTCCTTCTACTGCCTTCTTTCACCATTCAAGGCTAAGCAGAAGCTACTTGGGAAGCCAACCGCATGCCACAGTGGAAGCATGTCAGCACAAAGTAGCTGAGAAAGGCATGCCACAGGACTGACCCCACGAGGTCTTTCTGGGAAAGAAAAGTGATAAAATGTATTCCCACCTTATTCACAAGTAGCTCTCCCATTAGTAAGCAAAGATTCAAGCCCTTGGCTTGCAACATACAGCTCCAGGGCACCAAAGATGCCAAAAGTGGAACATTCTGGAAGACCACAGTAGCAAGATTTATTTCAAATTGTTAAATCACGATGAGCAAAAGGGTGATTTTCCAAACCAGGAAATGAGATAACAACTAGTTTGATAATAAGTAAAGTTCATTAAGTTCAACATAGAATATTCATCCATATTTTCTTTTCTTTGTTGCCTCAGGTTAGCTAATATCACAATGCTTCCTGGATGTTTAATTCACCCTGTCAGCCCTCCCTGTCAATACTCAAAGGTCTGCAATCTGGCCATTTCAGTTTCAACCAGTGTTTCTTGTTTAACTTTACACATAGTACAGATGATTTACCACCTGCCAAATGCTATCTATTGAAAACAAAGCAAAGGTAAATTTGTCAAGCTGAGTTAGATAGACATTGTTTGAATTTCCATTTATTACTCCTCTTAGCTCATGGTAGAAATTAGTTCAAATATCCCTCATCGGATTAGCAACAGTGGGTACCATAGGGAGCACAGAATTAACATGAGGAGTCCAAATGTGTGCACTAGGTTGGCTGCACACAGCTCAAGGTTTAGAATTTTATGGAAATACTTGATCATGAGACTTCAGAGAATAATGTAGAAAATACCTGATGGGTTGATCACAAAATAAAACTAATGGCTTGCCCACTCCAGAGCAAAATGTGGAATTGCAGACTGCCTGTCGGGCCCTCAGGCTACTTAAGCCACCACCTTCTCCTTAGGCTACAGCCCTCAATAGCCCTGCTTTGTACTCCTCGAGTATTTTTGGTTGGTTGGAATGTGTCGCTGAACTCTTATAATGCCTCTTATTTGTCCAGATGTAAGTGTATGTAGAAACTAGCTGACTATACAAAGGCACATCTTCACATGATTTTCGGTTTCACTGCTGGGAAAGCTGCCATCCTGGCTTGCACAATGCTCTGTTGTGTTCAGTGCAAATTCTCTCTAGGAGCTGCATCTAACAGTGTCTTTGCCTTAGTGGAAATTGCTTCCACTTGTCAAAGAAAGTTTTATAAGAGTAGAAAACTGAATTCGCTGTAGACAGGAGGAGTTAAAAATAATCCATGTAGATTAACAGCCTTGGTTTAGTGAGAAGCATATTAAGGTAGTCAAGTAACAGATAACTTTTGACACATAGCCACATAGCCAAAATAATTATAAGGACAAGAATTTTGGGAACTGTTTGCTATACTTCCACACTATCCCTCCCACACTCCGAAGCACCTTAATCACCCTGCAGTCTTCATCCCATATCTCCCTTTGATAAGAGAGGGAGAAGAATGTCTAGGAGGCATTCTTTCTGTACCAGTGATGGGCCACTTGTAAGAGACAAGAGAATGCTACAGCAGCAACTTTCCTGGTGTTATTAGAAAGTACCACAGGAGAAACCAGAAGTGCAAACCGCTGTTGCACAAGAGACTGCTTCTGAACAACTGCCATTCATTCATTCCATTGAGACAAGCAGAACCATGCCAAAGAAAACTTAGAGAAGAGACATGGGGGCTTCTGCCCCCCTTAAACCAGGCATAGGCAAACTCTGGCCCTCCAGATGTTTGAGACTACAATTCCCATCATCCCTAACCACTGGTCCTGTTAGCTAAGGATGATGGGAATTGTAGTCCCAAACATTTGGAGGGCCAGAGATTGCCTATGCCCACAGCTGTCATATAGCATTACAAGGCATAAAGATTGATACATACTTGGCTCCTGTGCACATTATGCCTCTCCTCATGTGTACTGCAGCATCTCTTTGGCTTTGTGTTTTCTACTCAGACGTTCCACTGCACTGGGTGTGTTTAGGATTGCAAACTTCCTTGCTCTTTGAAGAGTTTAAGGCACATGAGATGTTTAAATGCCTAGATGAGTAGGTCCCATTTGTGTGATCCATCAATTATAGAAAAGGGGTGCAGATCACACAGAAATTGGTTGCTTAGGCACTTAACATGTGTAGTCCCTGGGTTCACATTACAAGGGTCCATGCACAATAGTGTAATGCTCCCATGCCTGCTGTGTGTATACAGAACAAGGCCTTACGTGACCCATACATCAGTCTGGTTCTACCATGAAAACTATTGTTGACATTTATCAGTATCATTAATTAGGAGCCCCTTTTGGACTTTTTTGTGTGAAAAGGAAGATGAACACACAATATTTGGGTTTAAAGATTGGGACAACACTGGATTATGAAAAGTGGAATAGTAGGATGTTACCGTGGAACGAATGTTTGAATAATTATTTTTATGTAACTGACAGATGAAGAATCATAAGTCCTTTCTTTCTTTTTACTTTGTATCATAGAAAAGCTTTAATAAAAAAAATTATGGGAAAAATCTGGTTCTACTGTGGAGTGTATGTGGGAGAGGTGCCTTTTTAAAAATGTTAATGACTTCATTTAGATACCTAGAGCTACTCTGATTTATGTACAAGAGTCTGCTCAGTAGATTGGTTAACCAAACTAATCAATATACCTAAGCAAAGTAAAAATTAATTATGTTGCCCTTTGCTCATTTCCACACACAATTATCTCCCAGGATGAAAAATGAGTCCTTATCTGGCTTAGCATTACATGTGAACCAATGCTCACGGTTTGCTTCTCCCAAACTAACAAGCGGCAAGCCAAGAACAAATCTTGGCTTCCATTTATTGGAATATTGGAGAAAGAAACATATACTGAGCCCTGGTTCTCACACTCAATGCTAAGCCAAGGCTTGTGGCTTATTGCTCCTAGCAGAGCAGCACTAGCACACTGCTTTTTTTTTTTTACAGGAAGCTATAAATCACGGCACACCATGATGTGCAAACCAACCCCGTATACAGGGATTGAGAAGTGAAAGGATGCATTGAATATATATAGCAGGCTTTTAAGAAAAGTATTGTAGACCTTTGAGTAAATGATCCTTAAAAAGGTAAAGGTAAAGGTACCCCTGCCCGTACGGGCCAGTCGTGTCCAACTCTGGGGTTGCGTGCCCATCTCGCTTAAGAGGCCGGGGGCCAGCGCTGTCCGAAGACACTTCAGGGTCACGTGGCCAGCGTGACAAGCTGCATCTGGCGAGCCAGCACAGCACACGGAAACGCCGTTTACCTTCCCGCTATTAAGCAGTCCCTATTTATCTACTTGCACCCGGGGGGTGCTTTCGAACTGCTAGGTTGGCAGGCGCTGGGACCGAGCAACGGGAGCGCACCCCGCCGCGGGGATTCGAACCGCCGACCTGACAATCGGCAAGTCCTAGGCACTGAGGTTTTACCCACAGCGCCACCCGCGTCCCTAAAAATGATCCTTAGGAGTGACCAAACAGGTACCATTCCTTGTTATTAGTTTAATTTGAGGGACTGCTGCTATAACCCAGTTTCTAGCTTACCCTTGTCTTTAGTTTCCTGAACACAGATGGTGATGATGTCCACTGAATCAGAACATGAACATAATAGCTATACTCTTCCTATGCCCCCCCCAAAAAAGATCAGCATCTCCAGTAATAAATAATCAGTTGGAAGCTTGCCCAATGCCTTAATTTTTTTAATGTTATATGCAAGAGTGATCCTTTTTATTTTAATTAACTGCCTCATATTTCCATGTGCTCCTTCTGAAACATCCTCTTGAAACACTGTTCTGAAAGGTTTGCCTAACAGGGAGCATTTAATAAATAAAAAAAAGCTCCACGTGGTGTTTCAGGGTTTGCTAGATAATAGAAAACTCAACCGTGTGTGTTTTTAGTCCTATCTTTATTGACAAAGGCATGCCTGCTGGCAGGATGGTCCACTTAAGAGTGTAGTACTTTGCTCTGAAAAATGCTGAACACAAGTTTCGAGGGCTTTGCTATCTTGACAAATTCCACCCCTGCTAGGAAACAGCCAAGCAGCGATGGCCATGTTGTACGACTGGGGCACAATTCCTCATTATTCTACAATTCCCCAAGAGGCCCAACTCTTTCTTTCTCCACATGACAGCACTCCGGCACAATTATCCTTTCTTGTACCTTTCCCAATTCATCAGACCAGTGCCAGACCAGTGATACACTTTAATAAAAGCCTTCAAAGAATCCCAGGGTGAATAAAGTATATACCCTGCCACTCTCACACATTGGCCACTGCTTTATTTTCAACTGGGGACTAATGGCTGCTTAGGTCCTATTAATCTTCGATTTCCCCTTAATTCCCAGGTTTCTTATGTTGTATTTCCAGACTTCCAGAACGCCTTAATAGCTGCTTTCTCTCGGTCAAATGTTCAGCAGTCAGCCAGTTGGCTTGCATCATTAGAAGTGAATTCAGTATTGGGCTATTACCTGCAGAATTTCTATCTCTGTCATGGCTGATGTTCAGCAAAGAGAGAAATGCACTCTGGGACTGAGCATCTCAGACCCTCCAAGTGTCCCTATTTTCCAGGGACAGTCTCAGATTTACAGAAGCTGTCCCGGTTTCTGATTTGATCCCAGAATGCCCCGCTTTTCCTTAGGATGTCCCTATTTCATCGGGGAAATGCTGGAGGGTATGGTGGGATGTTCCTATTTTCAACGGAGATGTTGGCATTATGTGAGCTGTTTAACCCTTAATGTTTTATTATGTTTCTATATGTGTTAGAAGCTGCCCAGAGTAGCTGGGACAGCCAGTCAGATGGGTGAGGTATAAATAACAAAATTTGTTGTTGTTATTATTATTATTGAATAGGATGTCTCTGTTTTCATTGGAGAAATGTTGGAGGCTATGGGATCTGGTCACCAACATCACGGTTCACCCAGATCAGCTGTTCTACATGTCTCTGGCAGCACATGTCACATTCATTTGGTTCCCTGGAGCAGGACAGAAACCTGAAAGGTCAATAGAATCTCTCCTCTCTCCATCTCTCTCATATATATAAACAGTTTATTTGAAAATGCTGCATTAATGGGCTCATGCTGAATAAGGGAATGGAAGGGGGGAAGGGGGAAGGGGACATGCTAGCATACGCATACATGCAATAGCACCTGTCACCACTTAACCCAGAGTTCTCTTGACAGCGCTTTAAGAGTATGTTTGCATAAAATCTCTAAACACTACTGTAACATTATTACAAGGAAAGGTAGGAACTGGGTCAACCGTAATGAGATGGCAGATTTCTTCTTCTGGTCCCTGGAAGTTAGCAAAGCCGGGCCAAGTTTCTAGCTCAGCCCCTCCAACAACAAACGATCTTTGTGCACACCTGACAGAAAACGAGACGCCTGCATTCTAGTGTTAATAGGTCCAACAGAAATGATAAAGGTATCAGTGCCTGCATTCCCTGAGAAATCCTGAGCTTTGTTCACTCACGGTGGCAGCCATCCAGAGGCACAGTGACTGCAGCACTGTTCTCCAGTCATTTCTAAGTCTCTCTGCTAGCATTAGGAAAACTGTTGAGGGCAGGAGCAGGGAGAGAGAAAGTTTCCAAGTTAGAAAAGAAATTGCCCGGGGGGGGGAGAATAATAATAATAATAATAATAATAATAATAATAATAATAATAATGCTGCAATATTTATAATACCAGGGACACTGAACTAATTAAGCTGAGGCTGGCTTAATTATGTCAAATTATAGACATCGCAGAGGGTTGCAGCTGTGCTGGTTTCCCAAAATGACACACCACCCAGCACTATTTGTTGACATAATTGTGCCTCTAAACACTAAGGCAGGATAAACACTCATTTATATTTAAATTATATCCAGGTTTGCTGCTTTCTGTCATTCCTCTTTCATCTCAAATGTGGCACAAACTTGCCACGCACATAGTGCTTAACCCCCATTCTTCTACACTCCCCCCAGAAACAATGACAGCAGAAGCAGAGAGAACTGCGAACCAGTCATCTGCTGCAAGTTTATGAAAATTCCAAGAACTCAAAACCATATTTGTCTAGCGGCGCCTGTTGAATGCTACCAGTGCCACCTAGCCTAAGAGAACCATGCATTACAAACAGCAAACTCACACTGCAACTCCATGTAATGCGCTCAGAGGTCTGAACTGGTTGTCGATTTGCAACTGGGTTGAGTTCAAGGTGTTGCTATTAGTAGATAAAACCATTAACAACTTGGGGCCAATATTGCCTATGAGATCGCCTTACCCCATTATATGTGTCCACTTGACCACTTTGATAGGCAGAAGTGGAACTTTTACAGGTGCCACTTAATACCCACACCCAGCTCTATTTTTCTAGAAAAAGAGATGCCGGAACTCACCATGAACGCCTCCTTTGTTCTTTTATAATGGCAATGGTGCACACCTGAGAGGTGCCAAACAGGATTGCAGTCAAAATGAGACCACTGAGAAAGAAAACCAGGGTGTCAGCATGCTTAGGGTTTGCAGAATCTCACATTAAAACTTTGGGAACGAAATCCTATGCCACAATCCCCTAAAAATAGCTCAATGAGGCTGAGCTTTCTCATTAGCAATGTAGTGGTGAAGGTGGGGGGTAGAAAACTATAAATGGAATGGAGTGAAATTGTATCATAATTGACATTAGTTTCTTCTTCAAATGAGCCCTTTTACTGTCTGGCTGATACATATTTATCAATTCCTAAATGTTTTCAGTTCTACCAAATAGTTAACCAATGCATGCAAAAAGTATATGGTATTAAAACAGCTGTTTTCAGCAAATGCTAAAAGTCATCAGAATGAAAAGGCAGTTACTAGATGGATTTATAATAAAAGAGATAAAGATAAAGAGATAAAGAGGACAGGTCATCAAACCAGGCTCAGCAGCCTATATCCGGGGCTGTCATGCAGCTCAAAATTTTGCAAAGCATATATGAAGAGCTGGTAGACAGTGAGAGGCAAAGAATGTTAACGTTTTGAGTAAAACCCTGTAGCTAGTTTCGAGACAAACCTGCCTTTGAAACTCAAAACAGTTCTACAATTCAAGCTCAGAACATCTGCAAAGGAGCTGAATGTTGCATTTCAAATATGTATGAATTATTCATCAAGTAAAAGATGCACTTCCAAAAGGTGAGAGAGATCATTTGCAAACATAGGCACAGGTTTATATTGCAAGTGGCTGGCACTGAAGTCGTTTTCACACAGAGCACACTGATGCATGACCTAGTGATGGAGCGGAGCATGAAGAAACCGAGTTAAGGAGGGCGATGGAATTTTAGAAACGGAAAGCTTGTGCTGAGAGGTTGAAAGCACTTAAACAGAAAGCAATTCCCTCCAAGGATCTTACCTGCCCAATGCCACCTGTTAACAATCAAGAGGTAGCAGAGGACCCTCTCTGATTCACTCAGGATGAGTACTCCATGCTTGTTTATCTCCTCATCGCATTAAAAAGGCAAGGCAAGAGGGCAGGCTAATCTGATTTCATTATACTGCCTCTGACATGAATTCTCAGAGTCGGCTTTGAAAATATGAAAACATTCCTCTTCTGTGCACCCCAGTCTAACTTGGTGGCTTATAATCATCTATCCAAACTTCTTGGACTGAGAAGCTTCTTTCCCCCTGTATCTTCTTTCGACAGCAGTGCCAACCTTTGCTGCCACAGAGCATTTTTTAAAATATGTTCTCAACATTACTGCTACTTACATATCTTGTTTTCATCTCAAATCCAATAGGTTTCTGTTGCCTGCTGTTGCTGAACTCTATACCTGGTCCCTCTTTTGCTCAGCTACCTGCATCTCTCTGTTGTCTGTTAGCACAAGAGTATTTGGTAACTTTCCATGGATGTAGAGAAATGTTGCAGCAGAAGGCAGAACCAGTGTAACATCTTTAACAGCCTGCCTTCCAAAATAAAGTTGGGAGGCCGATATATATAGATGTTCACATCTCAGTGAAGGTTTTGGGGAATTTGGTAACTAGAAGCCTCTCCCATCAAAGGAGCAGTTTAGCAGCAGGCATAATAGAGACTCCAGAGAGCAAGATCCAGTTACAGAAATCAAGCTACAAAAGGCAACAAAAACAGTATTCATGTTTCTTTGTGGGGGGAGGGAGAAGCACAGAGGATTGATATTTACAGGCAGGAGAATATCAACACAAAGACATGCAAGGCATGGCTTCTGCTTGTTTGTTAAGGGTGGAAGTAGCATGCTAAAAGAACTGTAGGGTCCAGATCCATGGTAAAAACTCTGGAGCACCAAGGGCATTGCCCTGACAGCACACACAATTTACTATTCAATATTAAAAAAATGCAGTGATGTGATTCATAGCTTTCCATACAGGAATGAATGTGAAACTCAACTCATATAAAAGAGCAGGGCCGGTCCAAGACATTTAGGCACCTGAGGCAAACCACAAAATGGCACCCCATTCTCCGCCAGGGGAGAAGGGGTGAGGGAAGATATTCATCAGGTAAATAAAGATGTACATTGGGGTCTGCTGCCCCTGTGGATCCCGCTGCCTCAACTTGCCTCCTGGGTGGGCCGTCCTGTGAAAGACACGGAGTGCAATGATCTTTTATGAAGATATCCTGCTGTGTCCACACAGCAACGGATGTGTTTGCAGCAATCCAATAATCAATTATTACTATTGACAAGAGATTGCTAAAAAGCCTTACAGAGACCCAATGACACATTTTAGCTAACTAGGGTATTTTTTAACAGTTGAAACATTTTTGTACTTTCAACTTTTTTTACTGTAATTTTAACTCCTAATGTGTTTTCTGTATTTTGTGAACTTTTTTGGAAGCTAATTTGACTTTATTGTAGGAATAACATCAGGTTGAATTCAACACTGTGCTCTTCCAGTTGTTCCATCTGTGCAAACGTTTCAGGTTGCCAGGTAGAATGACTCCCCACCACTCTACCTACTGCACACTGTTCTGGGAGCCCTCCCAACCTCCATAGGGCCAATTTTGGGGGCATGCCTCTCTAATAATACTCAACATGACTCTTTCCTCACAACAGGTTCTCCCTCCCTAGACCTACCATTGCCTTCCCTACCATGTTGTTCACCTCAAGTGGGGACTCCTATTTGCCTTCCTCCTCTGGTCAGATCCTTGCTATTTTTTCCTTCAGTTATGACCTCTAATGCAGCAGGACACAAACTCACAAGAAACATCTCTCATACAATTCTAGGTCCCTCCACTTTTCTTAAACATCCAAGTTCTATCACAGGCCGCAGTTTGGCCTTGCTCATCTACCCAATTGCTTGAGTACCATAAGAAAGATAACCTGGTGACCTTGAGGTGTTTCATCTTCACCAGCAACTACCTCCCCCAGCCTGGTGCCTTCCAGATGCTACCAGACTGCAATTCCCATGGTCAGGAATGATCAGAATTGTGATCTGGAGGTGGCCAGTCTGAGGAACACGGGCCTACTGGATGCCATGCATGTTTGAGTTATACCAGGGTAAAGCACACACCCAACACCACTTAACTTGGATGACCTTCAAATCACCAAGAGCCCTGCAATTTTATAATTCCAGTTTCTGAGCTTCTGTGATTAGGGTGGCAGTGATGAAAGAAGAATGAGAAGGTAATGACTATCCATCTAACTTTTATTTAATTGAAGTGAAGGTTATTGTGCCTAGCCTTGACTGGTGGCAGAGAGCCAAAACCTTGGTAACAAAGCTAGTGGTTCATCTTTCATTCTGAAGCTTAGTCAATGTGTTAACCACACACAAAGGGGTATAGGGGTGGGGAACCACAGGAGATTAGCTCAAGATAGTGCTCCAAGGTTCGTACACATTCATGCCAAAAAAGATAGCTGTGATGGACTCTCAAAATGTCCTGGAGTTTCTGCCTTGCAGGTTCTTGACTTTGTCTCTTGCTGTGTGTCTTCAGCTATGGAGTAATATTGTAAATATGTCCATTATTTAATATCACCCTTTTGAACCTGCCTTCACTGGTAGGTAATGTGCTGAGCAATAGGGACCTTCCCTACAGCAGTGCCAAGGGATGGACAGACTAGTCCATGTTACTTTCACATGTGTCCATTCATAATTTTGTTCAATCTCAATTCCACATTAAAATTACAAATTTAAAAAAAATCCCCCCACAATTGCATTTAAATAATATTTGTTTTACTGTATTTTATCCCTAAATATGCATTTCTAAATGCATTTTGGCACTTTTACAAGCTGAGAACAGCATACCAAAATCCGGAGAAGAGCAAAATCTGATAAGGATAATGGACTGCACATTACTGTGGGAACTGCAAATCAGGTAAGTTCAAATCAGAAACCACCAAGATCAAATTACTCAAACAACCATAGAGATGCCTTGATTAGGACATTCCTTTCCAGACATATATACATATATATATTTCTGCATCACCTTTATTTTGTAGAAGCCAGGTTATAATATATGTTCCCAGTCCCCACCCTGGCCCAGGCTTTTAGTGGATGGTGGGTTTTGTTCTCTCTGATGCTCTTCTTTACACTGGCTTTTCAGTGGTTTTTCTTGTTTTTTAATGCAGCTTTTTGTGACTTTCCTAAACCAAAGTTCCTTCCAAAGCAGTAGACACCCCCCTCCCACTGTACCAGTTCAGCTAGCAGCTTGGGCCTCATATTTTGGGAACGGACTAATCCTGATTTATTTATTTTTAAGTCCTGCAAGTAGAAAGCTGAGCCGCACCACCTTATTCTGCTGCATGTGCACACCAGTCCTTAGGACTTACTATCTACACTATGAATCTGAAATGGTCTTTCTCCCAGGAACCCTGCAGAGCTGGGAGGCAGGGGAAGGAGCACCTACTGTAGAATATGCCCTGTGATTGTAAGCAAAAAGGTTACTGTCTTATCAAGGTACACAAAGATGTGTTTATGGAGGTTAGGTTGCTATGGATGGCTGGACTGGAAGAAATAAAACAGAAAGCAGGGAAATAAGCATGAAATAGTACGAAACATGATCAGATGATTTGCTTTTGTCTGAGCTGTTGCATGCTGAGGAGATCAAAACGCAGGAAACCCACATTAATAGATGGCATGCCACATACATCTCAGGCAAAGAAAAAGATTTATTTGCTCAGCGAGACTGTTTAGAATGCCATTATAACTGCGGCCTCAAGGAACTGCCCTTGCATGTCAGATACATAGTTGGTCTTTGTGCTGCAGGAAATGAACACCCGCAGGAAATGAATACGCTGCCAAAGCCACTTCAGTTAAAACCTATTTGGGAAATCCAGGAGGTTCTCTAAGCCACTGATCACAGTACCATGACAGGTTAACCGGCGCAGCACAAGAGACCAGGATGAATCACAGTGCAACAAGTGTGTTAGAGCTTTAATAAAAATCAGAATACTTCACCGAACGTATGCATTTGCAGAATTTATTGACACTCCCAGAACCCCACAACTCCGATACAAGCCCTTGCTTAGGTACGAAATATTGATCATGATGGAATCGCAGAATATTTGTTGCATTACGAAACGTTGATCATGATGGAATGACATAACATTTGTTGTGGCAGGATAAGCTGTCGCCTTCCACGCAGCATTGGCTGCATCCACCTGAGCCTCATACCTTTCCATACAACTCTCTTATAAAAAGACCTACTGTAGATGATGATTTCCACATTTGAGATTAAGGAATCATTGGCTACTGGAACAGGAAACTTGACATTTATCCCTGTCAAAATAATCAAGCAGGTTCACCACCTGGGACACAGAAGGTTCAGGTTCAGGTAGCACCAGCAACTCCCGTCTCACATCTTCAGAAACATGTAAATGGAGTATGAGATTGCACCTTCTAGTTATAGCCACCAGTCTGTTAGCTGTGGCTTTTGCATCGGTCTGAATGAGATGTATGTGCGTAAGGCTCTTCCATGCAAAGGAGAATCCCGATTGTCCCAGGATCCCACACCTGTGTTGATTTCCTTTCAATCTGACACCATTGTTTGGTCAGCAGATGACAAAGCCAGGGCCAGTGTGGGGTTGTTTTTAGCCAAAATAATGACAACAATGAGGTGTTTGTAGTCATATATTGACAGAAGTGTCATAGGTGCCAGCACAAAATAGGCAGCAAAAAGGGGGGGTACTGGTACTCTTTACTGCCACACACACAAAAAGTCCTGGCCCAAGAAACAGGTCAACTTACAAAATATATGGCCAGCAGTCACCATCTCTCACTTTCTTTCCCACCCATTATAACATGAATCCCTCAATGTAAAAAAAAAAAAAAGCACCTTAATCCAAAGCTTAGAGCTGAGGGCTCCCCAACATGAGCCAAAGGCTTCAGAAATGCTATCAGATCCAAACCATATGTAATTAAGCTGCACAAGAACTTCCATATCTGTCTACTGGAGGTCTTTTCTGCATCTTACACAGTCACACTTAGATTTACATATAAATATTTATCCTGGTACATAAATTTAGTTGTGTGTTCTTTGAGCTATTTTTGCTGTAGGCCTATTCACACAAATTACAGATATTACAAACATTTCTGAAAGGATTTCCTCAAAACCACTTTGAAGATGCGGCTGTCTCTACACCCAATAAATACATATTACACTGAGAACATATGACCCGGCTTTTTCTTGAGTGATAAATTAACTCAGGTAGACATTATGGTTTTACAGGCACTGCAGTGCTTGTTTGGTAGGGGTTTTCCCGGCTCTTTGTGTGTCAGATCCTAGCTCTTTGACTAGCTGCCATTTTGAGAGGCAATCCTTGCTTTCATCCTCTTGTTGCTACTGTTGTTACTCTCTGCCACACCCACCATCATGCTGAGTACTAAAATCTCTTCTGTTGTGATTTGGACAAACAAGGCCCATTCACGGTAATGCTGGTTACATGCCAAATTTCCCCTGTATGAAAATGAATTATTTCCCGCCTGGAGCATACTTGAGTTGGCACGGAGCCAAAGGATACGAACCCAAACACAGAGAGAAACACCCTAACAATGAGATTCACAAACAAAAAGTCAGCTTCCAAACGAGTAGTCACGCAAGTCTGTTTTAGCAAAAACAACAAAGTTCTGTACCACTTAAAAGACTAACAAATGCACTGAACGAATATTGCTGATAATGTTTTGTTAGGTGGCAGTTTGCCCATCTTCATTCTGTACTTTTGTTTATACTTAATAAACATTTGTTATTTTCCTGTCAAAACAGAGCAAGAGACTGGCATAATTATGACATAAACTTCGTCTAAACACTGCAGTTGTTCAGTTCTATTCTCAGGACAGTTGACAAAAGGAAGAAAACCAGTGCTTTTTCTGGGGGGGACGCAGGGGTACATGTACCCCTAAACATTTTGTGAATCTAACGGAAGAGGATTTTAAAATTTTTAGTTTCTTCTCTAGCACGGTGAATTGTCAGTTTCGTTGCTACCCCCAATGGCGGCCTCATTTCCTGTCACAGTGTTTCCTGAGTCTCAGACAGAAGCGAGGGTTTAATGTGTGAAGTAGGAATTGGTGTATGTAAATTCATGGTTTTTGAAAGGACAACATCTGACGATGAACACCAACAGCAAGCAGAGGAATCGGGAAGATGCTAGTGCATACAACCTCATGCCAATGTGGAAGTTACTGTGATCGTCAGCTGTGTAATATGAGGTAATGCATGTTATTTGTACTTTTGTCCATTTACTGCATTTATTTTTCCTGATTTGAACTATAAAATGGTGATTTTCTAGAGCCAAAATGAGAGTACCCCTAAACATTTTTTTAGAAAAAAGCACTGAATAAAACAATTGAAATGGAAGCTGAAAGGATGAAAGATAAGATACGTGAAAAGGTAAACAGGCGGAAAATAAATCAAGAACCATATCCAGATCCCTAACACTGGTGGGCCAACTTAGTTAAACAGACATCTTATAACAGAAAGCCTCTTAAATTAAATCAATGAGTACTGAAGAGGTAGGAGAAGCTGACAAACGGGTGCCTTTTGGTGAAGCCAAAAAGGTGACTCCTTTTTGTGGACTTGAGTCCAGTTGATTAGATGCATGAGGTGTTGCCATCAGCTGGCAGGAATATATACCGGTATATACCTGTGGGTGTAAAACTATTCACAAAATGCAGTAGTAAAGATATACACAGCACAGTCAGCTAAACTGTGTCTTTATATACTAGCCACTTAATTTTTGTATACAAATTCCTGTCAACTTGGAATTTGGCCCATCAAAATCCTTACCAGCCCTAGGGCCAGACTGCCATAGCATATATTTTCACACTGATTTTTTTTTTATTGTGGCAGCATGGCCTTTGCGTAATGTAGTGCCATCCAGCTCTCATTGACATCACGGAATCACAGGGGACAGCAGGAGCTGTATGTTGAAAACAGAGGCAGCAAATGACCACACAACAAGTACAGCAGCAGGAAGCAACCATATAATACATACAGAGATAGCTATTTCAGGAATGTCGAAGGCCTTGTGCGTGCCTGGTAGCTTTTGAGTTCTGCTCTCTGAACATCAACGTGCACATGCATGCATGTACAGGCATGCATTTGAAGGAGCATTGCAAATTAGTTTTCAAAGAGCTCGTAATTTCAGAAGTAGTTAGCCATAACAGTACTCATGTGGGGAGTGCAGAATTATCAAAAGGTACATGTGACAGCAGTTGAGCAACGTCTGTAAACCCAGGTCACTGCAGAACAGCAGTGGGCTGAATAGCGAGTTCTAGTGGAAAACCAGACAATAGGTCGAAGCTCCTGAACCCCTTTTTTTAACCATCTCTTCCTCTCCCCCAGCCATCTCCACTTTCCATTCTCATCGTGCTCCTCAAACCACACTTCCCTTGCTGTTAGGTACGACTGGAGGGTCAAAGACATAACTCTGCCCCAATTAATGTGAAATTCTTATTTGTGTATTAAATTTATATTCCACACTTCCTCCCAAAGGAGCCCAGGGCAGCAAACAAACCAGTCATGAAATAATGCAATTAAAAATATACAAAAACAATTAAAAGCTTATAAAAAAACAAAAATTATCTCAGCAGCATGGTTTTTCAGAATGTGGCTAACCTAGGCATGCATCTGGCACCACAAGAATACAACAGTACAAACAACAAAACATAATTATTATGGCATAAGCTTTTGTGGACTAGACTGAAGTGTACTTCATCAGATGCAAGAGGTGTTATCCTTCAGCTGACCTGGTCTAAGGTGCTACAAGACGTTTAGTAGTTTTTGCTCCAACAACCCTATGATGGAAAACAGATCATCACAGTGGGCCACAGCTGCCCACATGATTTATGACCAAATGGGAAGTCCTAAAAATGTGAGATTGGAATAGATGATCTTTCATGTAAATATACAAGCAACAACAGTGCTTCAATGCATTCTATTTTTAAAGCAGAATGGCAAAATATAGCAGGAGGAATTCAACGTAGCACACTGTGGCAATCTTTCAATCAGTGCAAGCTTTTCGGCTTGCCAGATGGAACAATCCCTCCTCCTCTTCATCTCTTGTGCCCTGTTCTGGGTTTTCCCTCAACCTCCACCCAATTCTGAGGGGCTTGGGTTAAGGAGAGGGAAGGAAGTCCTAATGCACTAGCAGAAATCCTCCCACATGCTTATGCTAGCAGGACAAAGAGTTGAATCCCAACCAGTTCTTTATTTGGACAAGGAATTGTTATTTGGACAAGGAATTAAGAAATATGTGTTACCATCACAATCTGTTTGTTTTGAACAGTAACTCTCAAGATACATTAAATATTTTGCAGGAATCCAGACATGCCATTTACTTCAGCTCGTTCTATCCCTCCTGCAGTAATAGCAAGAGGGCTTCACATAGCTGAATGATAGTGAGCCAAGAGCCCATTTATACAAGACAAGATTACAGCATATCAGTTGCTGAATATATCTTGCTATCTGCTTTTCAGCCGCAACAAGCTGTAAATCCTAATAAAAAATTCACCACAGACATGTAAGAGAGGGAAGAAAAGCACAACACAAACAAAGCACAGAAATAGGATCTAATTAAAATGAGGTTGGGATCTTATCTTTTAAAAGTGGTTAACCACATCAAGCGCTGGATATGAATGTGCTTATAATTTAAAACTAAATTTTTGCAGATAAAGTCATTTCCAGAGATATTGAGGCAAATGCTGTTGTTAAAAGCAAAGTAATAGATATGCAAAGACTGGAAGTGTTGTGCACCCATACTAATAGAAACCTATCTAAGAAAAAGAACCACATTACACCTGCTTTGAGTGACTGTTCCAATGGGTGAGCACCAAGTCAAACTAAACATCAGATAAATATAATTCATCATGCAGATGTATTTATTTATCTGGAGCATTTTTATGCTGCTCTGTAGCCAAATAAGGCTCCCAGAGCTGTTTACAAATCTCAGTGGATAAGAGAGTTCCTTCCCTCACGTTTACAATTTAAAATTACACGACATAAAAGCAAAAATGATTGGGAGGGAGGAGGGAAAAATAAAACATGGCAACCCTGAAATTTGTCTAATCCTCTTTCAAAGACATCCAATTTGGTGGCCATCACTACCACTACAGCTTTCAAATAGCTCACTGTTTGAAACATTCAAACGCATTCAGGTAGCCGCACAATGCCGAAGCACTATTTTTTTTTAGAAAACAAACAAACACAGTTCCCACTGGTCCCCAACAGACACATAGGTTAAAAGCATACAGCCCAGGATATAGTGCAAGGGTGGGGAACCTGCTAGATATAGTTGGATTAAAACTCCCATCAGCCCCCGCCAGCATTGCCAATGAGATTATGAGAGGTCTGTTCACCCTGCTGGGGTGGGCAGCTTTGAGGATGGGCCCTGAGCTGCTCTTGTGAACAGTGAGAGGCCGGATCGTCTCCCTGCCGCCAAACTGACCAAATTGACCAATGGTGGCAAGGCCTTTGGGACGCTCCCTTGAGTGTGGCATCAACTGCCCAATGGCGGCACTTGGCTCCACGCCCAGGACAAGGATAAAATGCGGCCTGCCAGGCCATTCAGCAGTCCATAGCATCTGGAGAGACATAATTTCACTGCTCCTGGTATAGTGTGTCACAGGTAAAGAGCAGGTATACCATCCAAACATTCCACGATGAGAATGAAAACCACTCCATTATCCTCTCATCAGATGATCAATCTAAAAAAACAGGGCAATGGGGCAATGTTTTATCTGTGTGTGTGTGTTGCATGCCCATGTGATGTGTGCATTTATCCTGGTGTGTTTGCAATATGTGTGTGGTATGTGCCTGCACCTGCCAGGGATGGGTTGGCCACATCCACTTTCTGAGCACACTGGCTTGCAGCCCACAAACCTGATGGAGATGCAGCCCTCAGGGCCATAAATATAGGCCACCCCTGTTAGAGCCAATTGCCACACAGAGCAAGATACAAGCAAGTAGAAAGATGCTTTGATTTGATTGTTTTGTCTCATTCAACAGATTTAATTTTTTCTCAAAAGTTAGCAAGAAGACTATTTTCATGCTCCCTCTTATTAGTATCACAGGCAAGACTCATTCTGGTTTGCCCATGCAAGTTGAAGCAGGAATACATGCAATGTGACATTCAAAGGGCTCGCCTACCCTTCAAGTAGTTCTTAATGGTTTCATACGGCCAACTGCAGACAGCTTTTGTTTGAAGTGCTGCGAACCCTACTGCTCCTGCATGGCAAGGCCAAAACTAGGCATTATTTCACCCAGGTCAAAGATCTGGTTTGGCACACACACACCCCACGCATTTGCGTACACACACACACACACAGAGAGAGAGAGAGAGAGAGAGAGAGAGAGAGAGAGAGAGAGGCTGGGAGCCTCAATGGCACCCCTCTGGAGGCTTCACCAGTGGCAAAAAATATGGGTAGCCCACTCCCACCCCCGTAGCTATGGCTCTGATGCAAAGGACCTAACCAAAGTCAAATTACCAGGATGTTGCAAACATTGGTGTCAGATAAAAGAGTCCTGGATGCAGCAGCACAAACTGACATAAATATCCTCAGAGCTTAGAGTTGCAAATTTAAGGAAATAAGAGATGCAGTTTGATAAAAGACACACACTGCCACAGTTGCACAGAAAAAGACTCAACAAGCATTTGCTTAATAATTATAATAATACTAATAACAATAATAATTTTAGATTATGCCTTGTTTTCTTTGTGTGTCTCATTCTTTTTTTATTAATTTTATTATGGCTAGGGAGTCTCAAAAACTTGAACCAGTCCAGGGCTCTCTGGATCTCTGAGAGGGCCTGAACTAAGCAGTGGATCCTGCAACTGTTCTCATACACAGCTGAATGTCAGAGACGTACACAGTCTGCAAGGATGCAGTTGCTCCATGAGCCACATTTTCTTTTTGGAGTAGTAGGAGCAGGTGCCACCACTCACAGTCCAGAAGCACCACTCACAGTCCAGGAACGAGTCTTACTATGCTCCCCTCTTTGGCAAAATTGAGGCTTCTCTGTAGTAACCTCCTCACTCCGTTTACAGTCACACATCTCCCAGGGTCTTCCCTCGCCCCTTTAGCAGATTGGGGGCTGCATTTATTGCCTTTTGACTTCTGCACGACTGTTTTGACATTTGTAACTATGGTGACAGCAGACTTTGCTTAAAATGGCTTACCAGGAGGTGCATGTTTCTTTTACCTCAGAGGAATTTATAATCAAACATGAAATTACCCATTACAGGAGCTGGCGAGGTAAACTGGAAAGCATCCATTGTATGGCCCGATCAAATTTCTGCCCCAACCTTGCTCCCAGTTTTGGCCAACAAGTCACGTCTCTCACCTCGACATACCAGCTCATTCATTTTGTCAAACTAATGAAGTAGAAAACCTGGCTCACTTGACACTTCCCCCACCCCCACCACCCAGTATCCGGCTGCACAATAATTATTAGCCACCCAACCTGGTTCTTTCATAGAGGAACTGGAAGGTCATGTCACCTCCACCTCAAGGGTATGAGATGTCAAGCTCATGCTATTCTAAATTCCCCATGTTCTCGAGCGATTGTGGGGGGTTGAATCCATTTGTCTTTGCCAGTATTTAGAAAATTGCAAGGGTAGATAGTCATATTTGGAGTTTAAAAATTTCAGTCGTCTTATTCAAGAAAGAACAATGTTTACTATTTCTTTATTTAATATCAAATATTTATAAGCCATCTTTTTCAGAGCAAAACCCTCACGGGGCAGCTTACATCAACACCAAAACAGACAATGGGTCACTGCAGTCCATAGGGAGCATCGCATCTTATATCTTCTTTCCACATGAACTTAGCTTGACTAAAGCATCGCCCAGCCTTCTGTGTCTCGTGTTCCAGCAAGGGCCCAGGCAGACAAGAGGCATTTCTGTCTTTAAAGCCAACATTCAGGCCAACTCAAACCATAACATCAAGTTTTCTTGACCAGAACTTGTTTTCATACCATTTCACTGCTTCTGGGATTATCAGCTTCACCATGCAGATTAGATTTGCACCTCCTTTCTCCAAAAATGGACTGAGGGGGGGGGGAAGAAACCTACATCAGGAGCTTCAATGCAACATGATATTTGGTCCTTAACGCCTACAGCAGGCTTCCTCAACCTCGGCCCTCCAGATGTTTTGAGACTACAGTTCCCAGCATCCCTGACCACTGGGTCCTGCTAGCTAGGGATCATGGGAGTTGTAGGCCAAAAACATCTGGAAGGCTGAGGTTGAGGAAGCCTGGTCTACAGTAACATTTATAGGATCAGGCTTCTAATTTAGGGTATTGTCTTTGCTAAAGCTGTTCTCCATACCAGCAAAATAATAATTAAACTAAATACATGCTCCATGGAATGCCACATGGATAAGTTTTCCTTAATTCAGTGGGTGGAGATGAAAAGGTGGTTTCATCAGTACCAGCAGATACTCCTCCCTCCAAGCTGTCCCTGCCCCAAGCAAGTTATTACAAATAGGAATGGTATTCTCCTGTAGGTAGACAGGGCAACTAATCCAAATGATGAGAAGTATTTCCTGGGAACAGAAAACAAGTGGGACGTATGAGTCATCTAGAAAGGGCAGTTTGGGAATCTTCTCTGAAATATACAGAAGTTTTATTCTAGCCCACAAGGTTAAAAACTATTGTGTTGGGCCCTGAATCACTGCATAGGACCACACTCTCTACCCCAGATGTATACTTCTAGGAATTATTGTGAGACTTCTCGCAAGCAGTTCTGAGACATCACAATGCCTTTGCATTTTCCTACTTGTCCTTTGAAAATACTTCACCTCAACAGCACAGGAACAGCCATGGCAATTTCAGCAATTTAGAATAATCAATACGATATGATATGATATGATAATCTTTATTGTCATTGTCCCATACAGAACAACGAAACAGAAAAAATCTACATCACAATACTGTATTGTTTATTATAAAGCTTTATATACATTTTGCCAGATAAATATAAATAAAATGATTGAGATGGGGGTTGAGGCTAGCAATCAGCAAAATGTCTCTGGATCCAGCATAAAATCAAAGCCACACAGTACTCTGCCTGAAATTACTACCACATTTCCATGCACTGGTAAAAACCCTAAATCAGATTCAAAGAACAGCAAACCCAAAGGCCTTGATTGGCCTGCCAAATTTTACCTGGATTGGCCTGCTATCTCCCAACCTAGCGGTGCCTTCACTGAAATAAAAAGCATGCAGACACAAGTGAGGAAGGAGTGATTTCATCCCTATCATGGTGATGGGTTGGGTGGAGAGGTTTAGTGGGCATGTAAGAATGTGGGTGGCCCCACTCACAGTGGGCCATGCCCATCATGGGTTTATAGCCCCTAGAAAGCTGTTCATGGGTGAATGTGGTCCTCAGGACTATATATAGATATTCCTGTGCTAAATGAAAAATATTTGCTGCTATTATCCCGCTCTGATGAAAAGCAGGGTGAGCATCAGGCTAGATGCAAAAACAAGAAAGAATCTATGCTGGCTGCAGTGCTCAGACTGGATGCAAGGTTCCAGCTTAGCTCTAAAACTACAGAACTCTTTGCAAAAAACAAACTTAGATGGAGCCCTATATAGTAGCAGCAGTTGATCTCCAATTGTTAGCCCCATCTGCACTGGAAGGCAATTATTTGATTAAAGGGTCCCAGCCCTCTCCAGCACTTCCACCAGATGAGCCTAATGAGACCTGCCCATTTATGTTGTGAACTGCCCTGAGATCTAAGGGTATAGGGCGTTATACAAATTTTAATCATCATCCTACCATGAAGGAGTAGGACAGCATCTAGTTTCACACTAGGTCTTTTGCAATTAAGTCATATGGTAGAAGTGCTTCTGCAGCTAACCTTGTGTGTACTTCCTCTTCTGGTTAAGAGTCCTCAACCTCATCACCTGAAAAAGGGGCTCAGACTCCTGGTCCCAGATACCAGAGCACACAGAACCCACTACCCATAATGAAGATTGCACATTGGCCCTCAATGGACCATCTATGCAGCAAACAAAGCTGCAGAGACTGGGTAGGGAGAAGTGGACAGTCCACTTCCAACCAAAGCACTATCAGAAATTCTGATAAGAACAGGCTAATAGAGCAGCTGGGAGGTCTCATGGGTCCAACTTAATTGGCAAGTTTCACATCATGCTTTCAGACCCACAGTTCTGGAATTCTGGAATTCCAGAAAACATTACAGGTGGATGCAACATTGCAGACACACTCATGGAAGAAGAAAAAGAGGAGGTAATTACCCAAAATCAGAACAAATCTGCACCCAGTTGTCGCTTGAGAAACTTTCCCACATATCCACTGTTATACCGGCACAAACAACACTGGGGCATCTCTGTAAATTGGTACAGAGTTACATGGCTTGCACTTCATGATCTTCCAAAGAACATGGGGTACTAAACAGAAAGTGAGCTACGTCTTAAGCTATGTCTATAACTGAGCTGAGAAAAACTTTAGGCATGTTAGGAAATGTTAGCATCAGACAAACAACCAGACTCTTTTGAGCTTTAGAATAATGTACTCTCAGATCCTTTGTAAGGCTTTTCAGGCATGGCTGTAAATGGTTGCAAAGTCTTTCTTAGGGTTTACCATAATGGTAACTTTCACCATCACCTTTGAAGTTGGGAAGCAATTAAGGGAAAGGCTGTAGCTCAGTGGGAGAGCAGAGCACACACTTTGCATGAGGAAAGTCCAATCTTTCGCATCTCCAGGTATGCCTGGGAGAGTATCGTATCTGAAACCCCGTAGAGCAGCTTCTCTACAGTCAGTATGGACAACACTAAGCTATATGGACCAATGGCCTGACCCTTATATAGAGATATAAGACGGTTTTCTATGTTCCCAACAGTAACTTTTGTCATCTGCTTGATTCCAGACTGCAATAAATCTGCAAAGGAGTAGAAAGCATTCAAATTTCTGCACCTGTTCTAAGTAAGCCCGTCATTCTTTCCAGTGAAGCTCTGTGGCTCATGCTTTACCAACATTGCCTGGGGAAGTTATTGCTACAGATTTTTTTTTTTATCTTTTAGCACGAACCTTTTAGTCCCTGACAGCAGAATTTAGGCATCCTCCAGAAAGATTATACTCTGCATTCAGGCATACAGTTGTTAACAAATACTTTAGTTGTGAACTTCCAGTAGCTTATTGCTAGGTTACCTTAAGAACTGCTTGTCAGTTGGCAGATGAATTCAGATAACACCCATTTGTCTAAAAGGGAGTAATTGTTCACTCAGGTGTTGGGTGGCTCTGTCCTCCTCATTTATCCTTTTCTCCTTCACAATAAGCATTCGCTTCTTGGTTCCCAATCTAGACTTCCTTTTAAAGGAAACTCTTTTAAGGTGCATTCAGATATGGAGAATATTACATTAGTTTTCTTGATTATAATTCAAGTGCATCTGTGCTGTTTTCTAATGTTCTTTTTGCACTGCAGTACCTGTTACATTGGGACGCAGGTGGCGCTGTGGTTTAAACCACTGTGCCGCTTGGACTTGCCAATCGGAAGGTCAGCGGTTTGAGACCCCGCGATGGGGTGAACTGCCGTTGTTCGGTCCCAGCTCCTGCCAACCTAGCAGTTCGAAAGCACGCAGTGCAAGTAGATAAATAGGTAGCGCTCCGATGGGAAGGTAAACAGCGTTTCCGTGCGCTGCTCTGGTTTCGCCAGAAGCGGCTTAGTCATGCTGCCCACATGACCCAGAAAAACTGTCTGCAGAAGCGGACAAACACCAGCTCCCTCGGCCTGTAAAGCGAGATGAGCGCCGCAACCCCAGAGTCGTTCGCAACTGGAATTAATTGTCAGGGGTCCTTTAACCTTTACCTTTACTTGTTGCATTATGGTACTCTGACTTTTTTACTGATCAAGTCATGCAAAATTTCATTCACATTAATGGAATGTGTGCATGTTTTACACAAAAATGAATGTCATTGGACATTCTCCAACCTCCCTGCACATGCATGCTTCCTGCACATGCATATTCCCCCATGAAAACTGCATGTCAGTTTAATACCCCAAATTTCATCTCTTTAGTGGTTTTCTAAGTTAACAGCACTGAGAATGGGGTTCCCCATACCCCACCCCAGAAGCAATTAACATGGAAATGAGCACTAAATTTCCACTAGATTCCACATGACCTTATGTTATGTGAAAGTTCAAATATATAATGTGGAAACAAACAGGGAAACTGCCATGCAAATGCAGCCTTAGTTTATGCAAAGAAAGCATTAATCTCTATGTATTGATGCTCTGTTTAAGAAGCTCTTAAAGCTTTTGGAATTACTAGTTTTTCTGTGTTCATACTAAGATGAGCTTGGTGGACAAACCACAGGAGCATGCCCTGCAGGAAATGCTTTAGTAACTCCTGCATTAGTTGCCACTGCAGATGTATTTTTGTGTTTTTATATTGTACAGTGAGTGCCCTGTGATCTTCGAGTGGTGTAGAAATTTAATAAATGAATGCAACAAATTTTAAAACTGAAGCTGTCAAATCAAAAACTACAACAGCAGTTGCATTAAAAGAGCTAGGTATCTGGATAATTCGCCCTTCATAAAGTTTATATCTGATCATCGTACTCTTTACTACATTTCAGAACATACTTCTATGTCCATGAGACTGATAAAGGTATTCATATCCTTCATCTATACTGGTTGGTGTAGAATTAGCAGTCTGCTCTGAAACCTCAACTAGCTACTTCCCAAGGCAGGTTCAAGACCAAAGTCCTCTGTGTGGTCTGCTACAGGAAAAATGTCGCAACATTTCCAAAATGCCACACATTTTCAGAATAAACTTTACAGTTCCTTGCCTCCAAAGTAAGCTTTCAGGGGACTTAAAGGTAAGACAAACACACAGAACTTCACTGATTACTCTTGGCATGACACTATTAACCGAATCCAGGCTCTCAACTGATGTCAATCACTGTTAATCCACCACAAAAGAACTGAACAACATTAATCCTAATTTACAGAGGCACTCTCTATTATGTTTTTATGACAGGCTTACCAATTACAGCAATTGTAGGTAAACCATTATATTAAAACCCTGGATAAAAGGAAAGGTATATTGCTCCTACAATGGGTTTCATTTTTCAGACTAATTTAGAAGCGAACCAAATATGTTATGTATATGTGTGCACACAGGGAGTACACGGAAGGCTTTAAAGAGAATTTTCTTGCATCCAATTATTTTCATGTTTATTTTTAAAATGAGGAACATTTCACATCTTACCCAGAGGCAAACCAGAGTTTGCCACCAAGCAAGCATTTAGTAAGAAATGACAGCCCATCACAACGCCTTGAGCCATATGGTAGACATTTGCAAACCTGGGTCTGTACTTTTCACACAGCATTTTAAGGTGTAAGACAAGACATGTACAATTTTAAAATATAATTTAAGTGTCGGGCCCTTAGATTCACTGAGGACTTAAAAAGAATGGTGCAGAGGGCTGCAGCCTTAGAATATCATTTGATTAAAAATATAAACTTTTTCATTCTTATTCCAAGTTGTACAGGCCAAAAACACTCTCAGGCAATAATATTTTTTTCCAGAGTAAGTTTCATGAAGAGGATACCTTTAGTTATAATGATTTCTAAAAAAAAATGATGTGGCCACCTCTTTATATCACGGTTTCTTCTACACAACACAATGAAGCTGGAAGTATAACACAGAGAGCATGAGTATCGCAGTCATGACCATATGGCTCCACCATAGCCAAGCCAATTAAAATCCAAGTTACTTCACACAGTCACTATTTACCTTCTATATATTACTTGGCTATTTTATATGAATGATCAGACTTTAATAGTTTTGGCTAAGCCAAGCATCATCTTCATAGGCAATTTTGTCTAGAGATGCTGCCAAGCAGAAATCATGAGCCAACCCTGCGTCTACACACCCAGTGACAACACTGTTTGTTAGGTGAAAGAGGTGGATTGGCTTCTTTTGTAAGTAGCCAATCCACAAGCTAAAATGTGCCTCAGAAGCAATAAAGCTTTAAACCAGCGGTCAGCAAACTTTTTCAGCAGCGGGGCTGGTCCACTGTCCCTCAGACCTTGTGGGGGGCTGGACTTTATTGGGGGGGAATGATGCAAGAGCACCACGAGCCCCGATGCTGCTTACCTGTGTCTTGTGAGCGGAAGGGGCTGGCGGTGGCAGCAGCAGGATGATGAGTGGCGCCCGAAAGGGCTCCAGAGAGGGGCTGCTTAAAATGGCGGCCGCTCGAGCGCTGCTGCTGGCACCAATAAAGCCCAGCCCCCTTCCTCCTCTAGGCAGGGCGGGGAGAAGCCAGGAGGAGGGAGGGAGGAGGCGCCGTCACCACCACCATGGGAGGGAAGGGAAAGAATGTGCACGCTGGCGATCTATGTGGTGATTCCCGGACCATCCGCGAGCCAGATCCAGAAGACAATTGGGGCTGATCCGGCCCGCGGGCCTTAGTTTGCCTACCCATGCTTTAAACATTGACAATATTTGAGTGTTTCAGTTGGCCTCTTGTAATTGTGGCATCGAATAACATGCACATGGCATCTTGCTTGATTTTTAAATGTGTACCTTGATAAATAGTAGTCATCTGAAATACACAGAAAGGAAGAAGCAGTCCCATGCATTGCCTGCACAGCAAGTATGGGGAACGTCTGTGCCTCCAGAACTATAACTCCTATCATTCCTTGCTAGGGCTGACAGGAGCTGTAGTTCAGCAACATCTGGAGCACCAAAGGTTCCCCACTTCTACTCTGGAGTGTAGACCTTCTGGGATGCTTACTTCAAAAACCACCAACAAGTCCCAGAGGAAAACCAGGACATGTGTCTTTCAGGACTGTGGAAGTCATGTGACTTACTCATCCAAAAGAACTAAGGCAGTGACTATTTTCAAGCTTGCACAAGTCAATCATTCACATATTACTGAAAAATGGAAGCAGTAATACTTTTGAACACCTGTTGCAGGAAACCACAGAAGGGGAGAGTGGTGGGCTAGATGAGCGACTGGCCTAATCCAGCAGGCTTTTCAAATGTCCTTAATATTTTTTCCCAGTTCATAAAGTGCCTTGCACTCTTTTAACAGAGCTTTCTTTTACAAATTCCTGAAAGCAACAATAGCAATAACCTTTATGGCATCTGGTCCCTTGGCGGAGGATTGAAATAATCAGAAGCGGTCCAAGGATCAGCACACTAGGCAGGGCTCATCTGACATAAGCTGATCACCAGATTTACTTCACTCTAGTTGTTAACATGACATGGATATAGCACAACACAGCCATTATTGGGGATACAGCTCTAGCAAAGCTGTGCTAATGAGTACCATCTGGGAAACCTCCATCATCCTTGCAACTCCATGGGGAATGCCACCAAAACTAGGTGCAAAAGAAAAACCTGCATAGAGTTGTGATGCATGGAAATATCACCAACATTATAATTAAAGAAGCAAAAGGATGGAAACAGAACACAAAAGGGGAAAGTGGTTCCTCTCATTCTCTCTAACGTGGAAGATAACAATGTCCCTAAATTGTAGAGGTGCCTGTGCGCAAGACACAGATCTGAATGATTCACAGTGCAATCCATGTGTAATGCCTCACTGTGTTAATGAGGCTACTTACAAGTAAATGGGTATAGGATTGTAGTCTCTTTAGGCGCCTCAACACAGACAAGGAACAAGACTCCTTTTAACAGGTATCTTGCAATTTCACCTCAACATCTTTCATTTTCCTAGCACAGTGGCCCGTTTCCTACTCTGTCGTAAGTACATACATGGTTGCAAGGTATACATTAGATTCAAAGAATCTCTCTTTCATCCTTTGTTATTTGTCATATGATTAAATATTTGCTTTTACACAGCATGCAAGGCCTTTTAAAAAAAGATCCTTACCAGTGAATAACACATTCTGATCAAGTCTTACATCTAGCTGACAGGGAAATACCTCCAATTGTACAAATATGTCTGCTTTTTTATACAATGTAAACAGGCAGGATCTTACAGGTCTGAACAGTATGAGGGGAACAAGGAGTAAGAGTTGGATGCAACCAGAGGGTAATTTAAAAAAAATAAAATGAAAGGGTGTGTAAATTCCCCAGATTATGACTTTTTGGATATAAATGTCCAGAATAACTTATTTTGCATTGCATAGATATGGCAATTAAAGGAATTCCAGGATTTTTTTCAGTCTAGTAAAGCTTGCATCCCTATATTCAAGTATAGGTAGTAAGATTTACCAAAGTCAACAGAAGTTAGTTTTGAGTAGATTTGTATAGAATTGCACCGCAAGTTACACAATTACAGTGGTACCTCTGGATACGGACGGGATCCATTCCAGAGCCCCGTTCTCATCCAGAAGCGAACGCAACCCGCGTCTGTGCGTGCGCGGGTCCCGATTTGCCGCTTCCACGAAAGCGTGTGATGTCATTTTCCCCGTCTGCGCATGTGCGAGTGGCGAAACCCAGAAGTAACGTGTTCCGTTACTTCTGGGTCACCGCGGAGCGCAACCCGAAAGCACTCAACCTGAAGCAACTTCAACCCAAGGTATGACTGTACTGGGACTGTACAGGGAACTGAAAGGGTTCATCAAAGATAGAGAGGAGTGATAAAGGAGCAACTGAAGTAGATGTACTGCTTGAAAGGGATATTTTATACACACACACACACACACAAACACACATCTGGATGTGATTGCATATGCAATTTGCAATGGATTATATGCAACACATTTATTTTCGATTGAACATTTCAATGCGTAAACAGAAGCTACTTATTAGATAATAATGGTAATATTCCCTTCCTCCCAATTATCTCTAAAGATACAGAAAACCTTGGGGAAACTGGTGCAAAATGCTTGATTTTACATAAAACCCATGTGCATAAGAATGAAATATCATGGGCTCAGTTACACCATTGATGGTATGCCCCTTTCTCCCCTCTCTCCTGCTTTGGTATGCACCCATGGGCATGTGCAGACACTATAGGCTTCTTTCATGAATGGGAGGTACACATAGGCCTCACTCCTAATTCCCATAGGGGCCTGGCATTGTGAGTGCCTTGAGTATATATTGCTGTGGAGAGAGGAAGAGGAGGAAGCAGAGCCCTATGGAGATTCATTTGGGTGCTGCACTCGTAGAAGACTGGATAAAACTCAAGAGTCCTTGTCTATAACTAAGTCCCCAATGCACAAGTATTTCTACTACCAATGTGAAAATTCCTTTGACTTATTATCCTAAGGCATATGTAAATAAAACGTGCAAAAATGTTTCAATAGGAACCTGTTAGGGTAAGCTATAGGACAGACTGACTTAAATCTGCAAGAAGTGAAGAGTTAACAGTAGTCAACCAACTATGCCTATTACTTACTCCTACTCTTTTCTTGGAACAATAGTGTGCTATTTTCTTGATGGACAGCATAATGTTCGAATAACCCCCTCACACTGCAAGCAATACTAGAGAAAGTGAGTTACTTGAATGCATGTGAAAATTTCAGCATATATCTGGCTTCATTTTTGAGCAAATTAGTCTCCATACAAAAAATTTATAGGGCCAGACATACTATTCACCAAATGTCTAGGAAACATAGCTATATATTTTTACTAAAAAAAATTCCCACCTGAATCTGATACCCAATTAAGAAACCCAACATAATGAGAAGCTCAAATTCAAAGTATAAAACTGTCCTGCAGCCCCAGAAAAATCTTCCAAAAATGTGTAGCTTGAATACGATAAAACAAAAAGTTGGTTTTTTTAACTACATATGTGTTAGTTAATAATATTTTCATACTACCTTACATGTTGCTGGTTTTATTATGCAGTTGCTTTATTTTAGTTTTAGTTTATCTTACTGTTGTACTATATTAACCTTGTGGATTATTTTTATTAATGAAAAATGGGGTATACATTTCTTAGAATTAAATAAATCAAACAAATAGAAGATACTGAAAATCCCAGAAGAAAATAGTCCTTTTCCATCCATCACTTATCAAAATGGATGCGGACGTATTCACCCTAAATCCAGACAAAGTTAAAAGCAAAACAAAAACAAACATCAGCAGATATGGTGTGTACTATTATTTTCCTGCATAGACTGACAGAAGAGGAAAGTTTTCAGCAGGTGTTTAACAGCTGGTGCTGAAGTCACGCACTGAATCTCTGTTGGCAGGGTGTTCCAGAGGACCAAGCCAATAATACTAAGGTCTCTGTTTCCTGTTGTTGTCCAATTAGCCTCATCAACTTGGGGAATGACCAGAGATGCTCTTGCAGATGATCTCAGTGATCAAGCTGGGATATAAGGGTTCATGCAATCCCTGAGGTGCCCTGGACCCAAGTTCTTCAGAGCTTTGGAGATCAATGCAAGGACCTTGAACATGGCTTGGTGGCAGATGGGCAGCCAGTGAAGTTGTTTTGATGTCACACGTTCTCAACCAGAAGCTTCCATCAACAACCTAGTCGCAACATTCTGCACCAGCTGGATCTTCTAAACCAGACCCAGAGCACATTACAGTAATCTAGTCTCAAGGTTACCAATGCAAGGGCTACAGTGGTCATGCTAGGAACAGCCATAGCTGGCAAAGCAGACAAAGCTGGTAAAAGGCACTCCTAGCATAGAGGGCACTTGGGCTTCTATTGACAGAGATGTATCCCCAATGTAAGCACCTGCTCCTTCAGACAGAGTGCAACCCCATCCAGAACAGGTAAATTGCTAATTTCCTGAACATGGGAACCACAGACTCAAAGAGCCTTGGTCTTCCCAGGATTCAAACACAGCTTATTGGCCCTCATCCAGTCTACAACTACATCCAGACACTGAACCAAAAAGCTTTTGAAGCTTCTCCTGATTCGGATGTTATGGAACAATAGTTCTGATACTGATAACAAATTCCTGGGCTGAGAATGTGCTCTGAGGCACATTGTTCTTTAATTCTAACTATATGCCTTTTGCACAGGGCTCTGGCTGATAGATCTTGGGGGGTTCTAGCAAAAACCAAACACCAACATTGTAGAGCTCCCAAGCCTGAAATCTCCCCACCCCTTCCATAGGCCGCACCAGGATCTCATTAAAGAGCGTGATAAGCTCCCCATAGGGCCTTTTTGTTTGACAGCCTTGTCAAAAACAGAGCTATACAGTTATAAATAGTCCTATCTAAATTATCATTAATAATAATTACAAACCTCAGCAGCAGGGATACACCCGATAGTTAAATCACACTGTAAGCAAAGACTTGGGAGTCCAGACAACTACTTCTGGCACACCTAAAGGCTTGCATGTGCCTTGGGGAAAATTTTAATCATTTTTTATTTGAGCAGCTGACATCACACACACGCCATGCCATGTCACAATTTATTTCTGAAATTCCCCTCCATTTCAAAAGCAGATTTCCCTGTGTCACAGGCAGATAGGTGGCTATTGTCTGAATCACAGCTAAGGCATGCAGAAACATAGTACTTTGAATACCTACCCCAATCCCAAAATCTTTCTCTTAAAGAACACGCACACCATTTTGGGTGATCCTGTTTTCTCATGCAAATAAGAAGGCTGTTCTCAGAATGAATGGCATAGAGATAATATTTTTTTCCTGTAAGCAGATGCTTGAAATGCTTCCCCAAAACCCAGATGCTACCTTGTCTTTTCATCATATCTGATGAACAGCATGCCCTGAGGTCTCTTTGTTTCAAAATACAGTGATCCTGTTAACGATCACAAGTCTCTATCAAATGCAGACAGTTGTTCCCTACTGCAAGCCTAAACTGACAAGGCTCAAGTTCAGATTTCATGAGTTCAATCCTGAACACGGATGAAGCCAGTTCCTTGCGGGTTTTCATTCTCCCTCTCCCAAAAGGAATGTTAACATTTCCTTTTCATCAACCAGGAAGATTTACATCTAATCTGTCACTTTGAAGTAACTCCTGCCTTGATTTATGCGCAGCAGATGCTACTGTGGAGCCTATTTATTTAAAATGCAACACTGAAGTTGAGAGACTAATGGATCGACATCTGTAAAGGATTATACCGCAAACACATATGCCTTAAAACATAATGAAGAAAAGGAGGTCAAAAGCCAAATAATTCCAGGAATTCTAGTAGTTAGGGCACACAACAAATCAGTACTGATCCTCAATGTTTTTACCTCTTGTTATGGTGTCTGTTACAAGCTGATAAGGAAAGACATGAGCGATGAGCCAGGTCTTTGAAGGTTTGGTAGTATTGCCAAATTTCCCAGTGATTCAGCAGAATTCTGTTACAGGGGTAACTACAATGCAGTGCTTGTGAGAGGGCAATTTCTTTCTCCTCTTCCCCACTACAGCCCTGAAAAGCTGTAAGGTTTTCCTGATTGTCACTGGAGGCTTTTAGGTGGGCCTCCAGTAGGGAAGAAATGGCAGAGATTGTTCCTTCTGCACTCTTGCAGAAGCACTGCATTAGCTATTCTTTATGCTGTTTTTCAGTAAGGCTCAAAGTGCTAACCAAACGGAGAATTGGCAAGGAAATAACAGGTGGATCAGCTCCAGGTGAACCAATACCTAACCAAGAGCCTGGAAATATTCGTGGAAAACATTACAGGGTCAGGCTACGACACGCAATGTTCCACAACTTTGTCATGACTACTCTGCTTCTGACTGTTACCAAATCAGATCTCTCAAGGTGGAGTGTTTCGATGGGATAGAGGTATTCCCAAGGAATACCAAGCTTAGCAACTTTAGGACTTTGTAGGCAATGGCCATCACTCGGTAACTAAGCAGTGCTCTTGGGGGTAGCACAGGTAACCTATAAAGCCTACACTGCTGAATATCTCATGGTACCCCCACGCTGAACTCGCTGCAGTAGTCATTATGTGCAGTTACAAAGCCATGAGCTACAGCTGCCAAGATCCCTCGTTTGTTGGTAAGAGTGTGGCTGCCGATGAAGTGTCACAGACAGAAAGCACTGCAGATCAGAAATATCACCTACTATCTCTGAACAGCCCTGGTGGCAAACCACTCCATCAGAAGGAGTGTGACCCCCATCAAGCAGGGCCATGCCACCAACTCCCATATCACAAAATTTGGTGTCGTTATGACTTCAGATAAATTCGTAAAAGAGATGCTGCAGACCAACTCCCACATTTCCTTCCATGCATGATCCGGTTCATGCGATGCTCTCAGCCTTCAAAAATTTAAAAACCAAGCTGTGTAATGTGGTTGGGAGCAGCATGTGCACAAGCACTGAATTCAGCCAAAGTTAGCCATGGGCACAGCACAACAAATGTTAGAAAGCCGTACATACCCAAAGCCCATCCCAGCTGAGTTCAACAGATGGTAGGGGCAAAGACAGAATTTCTTCACCAAGGGTTTTTGCAAGTGGAAGTTGGCCATGGTACCTTCCTCAAAACTGCCGGTTTCTTTGTGCAAAACACACTACAAAGCAAAGGGTAGACTTTGGAATCTATTCCCTCATAAAACAAAGTCACCCAGTATTCTTTTCTAGTGAGTCCATATGAAATATAAATAAAAACTGTCGACTGAATAGCTCAGGTGTGCAATTATTGACATTTGCAGGGCTGCACTCTCAGAGAGAGTCACCACAATTGTTGGTCCAGCAAAGCTTTATGGAAACAAATATAGTATAACCTACCAATTATAAGAGAAAAATGCAGCTCCATAGTTGGAGAGCAGAGGAAAATGACAAGAAAAGAAAACAAAGTTAATAGCAAGCTGGAACCAAACAGGACTCATGTTTGTGAATCACAGTCTAGCTTGTTTGTTCAAGTAAAACTGAGATTTGAATTTACAGCCCCAATTGTAATTATAGCTGCTTGACTCAAATACAAGCCAGTGTGTAATGTGCTTTCGTTTGTATTCAATTTATTTTTACACCACACACCTAAACACAGCTGATCTAAGTATTTTTGATTTTTCAGTTTACTTGATGAATGGTACTGATAATGAAGTCATGTTTAACATAAGGCATATAAAATTTGGCCAAAAAAAGCAAATAACTCCCTTGTAGCTCAAATTATGTATTTGGTGCAGGTCTCTATATCTATGCATTTAGGTGAACACCAGAAGGCCCCAAAATACATGTCTTTAAAAGCTCATAGGATATATACTAGTGTGAAATAAAACAAATAAAAGAAATTAATTTTTTTCCCCTATAAAAAGAAGTTGTTGCAACCCAGCTGGAAAAAAAGAAATAGATGAGTTCTGAACTTGAACCCACCCTGTTCAAAGGGGACACTCTTTGAACAAGGGTTGCCAGGTCCCCTCCTCCTCTTCTTCACAAGGTTCCTCTATTTCTAACACTTGCATGACGGGCATACTTCAACAGCTTAGCCTTTCAGCCCCAACGAAGCCACAGTCATGGGAACCGTTCTCCCTACTGAATTCCTGCCCACTCTGCAAAGTGTTAAATGCACAGGCAAACCTTGCTCTGAATAGTCATAGTAAGGGCTATTTGCCATGAGCAAGAAACAGCACTCCAGGGGAACAAACAGAGCAACAGAACAAACCTTCCCCAACCCAGTATCCTCAAGAGGTTGTCAGACAACACCTCCCATCATCCCTGACTGTGCTGGCTTGGGCTCATGAGAATTGTAATCCGCATTATCTGAGGTGGTCCCCAGGTTGTCAAATGGCCTTCCAAGTGTGTCCTGTGCCATCATTGTATGCTTCTTGGTGATTGGCTAATACACACCTCTTTACCTGAGCCTTTGGTTGACTGGATGTCTTCCTGACTCCTGCGTTGCTACGCACTGTTGTTCTGTGCTGTGGTTTTGTTATTCTGATATTGGCCCTTTATTTTATTTTATTTTTAAGACCTGTATATTGCACTTATTTGAACTGCGATGGTTTTGTAACTGGCCCAGGACCATTTGGTGAAGCGATTGTCTATAAGCAAAAAGAACATAAAACTGAATTTTTTGGGGGGGGGCTTTTGCTTGTGAACTTCTGGAGGTGTCTGGCTGGCAGCGCAATGCTGGACTAGGTGGACATCGATCAGAACCTGCACGGCAATACTTGCAGCCTTCTAGAGATGGACTTCACCTGTCTCTAGTGGCTGCAGGCTAGATGT
Organism: Podarcis raffonei; assembly: GCF_027172205.1. Lineage (NCBI taxonomy): Eukaryota > Metazoa > Chordata > Lepidosauria > Squamata > Lacertidae > Podarcis > Podarcis raffonei. The sequence goes on along the minus strand of NC_070602.1, from coordinate 102,285,331 downwards.
AACCTAGCATAGAGCAAGAGTCAGAGAGACGAAGGGGTGAGGACACACAGGCTAGCAGAGTGCAACACAAACTCTTCTAACACATTCTTCAGCCTGAAAAAATACAAATCCCTCAGAATCCAAGGAGCGTGTGTTCAAAGCCACTTCCTTATCCCACGCCTTGATACGTGTGTAGAAGCCACACTTTGCATGCAAAAGTTTCCATGTTTGATCTTTGGCACCTCCCTGCAGGGGCTCCTGTCTGAACCCCTGGAGTGCCATGGCCAGTCCCCAAAGACCACCTTCCCTGCCCCCTCACATGCCAGGGTAGCCAAACAGTAGCTGTGGACAAACTTTTCAGCTTAACGCCTGGCCACTAGTCATTCTGGGAGTCATGGGTGTAGCCAGGATTTATTTTAGGGGGGGGCAGTCCTTATGTGGTGGTGGTGGGAACAACCAAATTATCTGTGACGCATTTGGTCAGTTAAATATATTTATTTCCTTGCCCCCTCTGGCTACGCCCATGGTGGGAGTTGTTGCCCATCATTTCTGGCTTCCTGCTTACACCCCACTGGCTTGCCCCTGCCCTCTAACCCGATCCCCTCTAGGTGGGGCTGAACACACCCAAACACCCCCCAACTCCCACCAGGCCTAGCAGAGAGGGCGGGAGCTGGCAGGACCAAACATCTGGAGGGCATCAGCTGGAGGCTAGGCTGGGGCAGACCATCCCGGGTGGACCAATCGCCTGACTCGCTATATGAGGCAGTTCCCGAGGAGGAGGAGGAGGCGCCTCTTCGCCCAGAGCCCGCGCACCCGCTGCCACCCTCACCCACTCACCCCGCGCTCGAGTGGCCGTCTCTCTCTTCCTCCCCCGAAGAAGGTGCGCGGAGCCGAGGCGAGGCTTGGTTCAGGGCAGAGCGAGCGCCGGGAGCCCGAGGAAGAAGAAGAAGAGGAGCGCCGTCGCCACTTGCCTGCCGTCGCCTCACACACCCGAGGGGCGGGGCTTTACCTGCTGCCGGGGTGGGGCTGCCAGGTGGGCGCCCGCCCGCTCGCCAGGGGGTCGGCTCGCGCCCCTCATTCTGAGAGGCGGGGGGCGAGAGGAGGAAAGGCTGAGGCTTGGAAAAGGGCTGGAGGAGGCGCTCCAGAAGACACCTCACACTCACTCAATAACTCTCTCTCTCTCTCTCTCTCTCTCACACACACACACACACACACACACAGTCTGTCTGTCTGTCTCTCTCTCTCTCTCTCTCTCTCTCTCTCTCTCTCTCACACACACACACACACACACACACACACGTCCTTCCCGCGCGACGGGCAAGAGCCACGCCTCGCGCTCCGGGATTCCCAGTTTGCTCAGGGAACGAGGAGCTCCTCGGAAAGTTGTTCCCTCGGCGCCACTCTCTCCCGCCGCCTCAAAGAAGTTGCTTTCGGGAGGCGGGACGTGGAGGATGCGGAGTTGTGCAACACCTGTAAGCTCGGCGGGGGCCGAGGGAAAGTGTGGCCTCACGACGGCCGGTAGGCGGCGCTGTGGAGACGCGCAGTTGGGATGAGCGACCGAAGCGCCGGCGCGGATTGGGAAGCGGCTCTTCTTCCCCAGCAACTGCTGGGGTGCCTGGCAGGCTCCTCCTCCGTTTGGACCTGTTGCCTCTTGGGGAACGTCGGACTTCGCAGGAGGAGGCTTTTGGGTGGCCACTTGTAAGGGATTCTTTAGCGGCGCTCGCAGGGGGTTGGACTAGATGCTCCTTGGGGATCCCTTCCAACCCTGGAATTCTAGGAGTCCAGCGTTGGCAGCTCTCGCACGCCTCCCACCTGCGCGCGTGCGCACGGGGAGCAGCCGAGCGACTTAATGACCCCAGTCATTAACCCCTTGTCACCCGAGGCAGCAATGAACTCGGGCACAGCCCCTGCTCCTTCAAACTGATTGCCGGTATAGAGGGGGGGGGAAACCCTTTGTATTTGTATAGTTACACACAATAACCTATATCCTACAATGTTACATATTTATATGCAATTGCATAAAAGGAAAATGAATGCAGGAAAGCAATAAAAGATGGGCCAATTTCATTTTAGTTCCCATTTAAGATAGCTAGGAAGATGGTTGTATATACAAATGGAAGCCGGATGTATGCATGTTGTAAAACGTTCTCGCATTTCTCTCTTCCCCCAGCCCACTCCCTCAAGCTCTTAACAATAATTTTCAGGTCATCACTGCAAAATACCTCTTTAAAAATGACAGTGACAAGACACCAATTTATAATCAGCAACCTCATTAGAGCCACAGTGATTTACATTGACTTCTTTCTCCCACTCTCTTTTTACCCAAGTTGATCTTTTGCCTATCAGAAAGTTAAATACAGTACTGTACAAGATTGTCTGCAAACACTGCCACCTAGTGGAACTTAAGTGGCCTTGCGTAAGTAGCGAAGTACTATTCCAATAGTAATAACAATTCATAAATCAATAAATCAATACGAGGGCTCCTCTGCAAGGGAGAAGCACGGAAGTTTTCCAGAGGAAACACAGGCTATCTGAGTTTGTATAGAAAAGGCCTCCCTCCACCTGAAAGCTTAGAGGCTTGCTTCCAGTCATGGTAGAAAGAACTGGGCTGGACGGGCCAATGGTTGACTCCTTATAAAGGGGAGCTTCATAAAGGGGAAGGGGATTGCGGTTGAGTCTGCAACTTGTCGAACACAGGTCTCTAACATCTTTATAAACCCCAACCCTTTGTGCAAACACAGTTTAGTACTCTCTTCTGATAAAAGAGAAGGACTGGAAGGGAACTGTGTGTGCCTTGCTGACTGAGAAGTCATCATGTACGAGCGACGACAAATAATAATAATAAATACCAAACGTATTTGCTGAAACCAAATGGGCTGCATTCAATTATCTCCTCTTGGGCAGACAGATCTCATCTGGTTAGTCCCCCCCCCCACCGCAACACAAAGGGCTTTTGCTGAAAATAGGGGCTCTGTGCAGGGTCCAAACTCACTCTCTCTCTCTCCAGCGGCCTGTCTTCAGAGTTGAAGTGTGGTTGGTCCTAACATGCATGAAATCTGCAATGCACACCCAAAACCTTCAAGTTACGTGCTGGGCTGGGCTTATCAACCAGTAGGCTTGCAGCTTGGACTGGTGAACAGGTTTGCTCCCACAGCAAGCAACAAGAACCCTGCGTTTGATATGTTTATTAATTTAATTATATTATAATTATATCTTTATATAATAAATATAATTATAATTATAAAATTGATTAATATACATTAATTAATTAATGTAGCAAAAAGATCTAACCTCGGAAAAACCGTCTGTAAACACAGAACAGGGTGAAATCGCAACCACAGATAAATATAGGCCACAAATGCTACTTGCAAGATAAAGTTTACTTCGATTTTATTTCCACTTTTAAACAGTTTTTGGATGATACATCATGCAGTCTGCCAGTGTATCCATACATTTTAATAGATAGTATTTTTAGAACCAAGATCAAAAGACTTATCTATGGGAATGGTTGAGGAGATTCAGGTCTGCTGTTACAGAGCTTGAGTCATTACAGCATATTTTATAATAGTGGCAATTCCCCCCCCCCCCCCGATTGTAATCAGAAAAGTATCCACATTTCACTTTTTCCCCCTAAAACAAGCTACTGTACAGATACATAGATCCCAGAGAATACACATCTGGAGTACACATTACACACTTTACAAACTAGACATGTATACTTCTACAGAATGCCTGGATCCCTATTGTTCTTTCACATCTTCCACTATTTAAAGTGTTTCAGAAATGAGAGAGACAGAAGTATTTAGGAGTAAGACGTGAACTTGGAAGCTGACAATCCTTTTGTATGGGTGTTTAAAACAGACATTTGTCCAATGTGTTTTGAACTTCATAAAGGCATTAAATAAAGCTCTAATTGCCAACACAACGGAGCAAATTAATTATCCTTGTAAGTGTAGTTGCACAATTCTGATGAGAATGGCTTACTGAATAAAAAAACATTTTTGTATTCTGCTTGCCTCCAAAGTGTACAATGACATAGTGTTCAATCTATCGGCAACAGATTGCACACAGTTGCTGTATAATCTCTTATTCAACATGGTTTGCATGGGCAACACACACAGATAGAACCTTCAGAAATGGGAACAGTTATGGGTGATACATTCCCAAGACCAAGGCCTGGGGAAACCCAGCCAGATGGCCAGGGTATAAATAAATTTTAGTAGTAGTATGGTCCATTTCATATACAACATTCTATGGTTGAGTTTTCACGTGTGTGTTTCTTTTTTTTAAAAAAAGTGTGTGTTTCTAGAGATCAAGTTGTTGTTTTACATTTTAAAGTAGTTTTTCCACTCACTGAGGTATGTATACAGAAATGTTTCCAAAAACTCAGCTGCATTTAAGATAGTAGTATAGCTTAAATGCTTCTGATTTCTACTATATTCAGAATAATCCACTCTCACCTTTGCTTGGCAAAATACACACTTAGCAAATATCATCACGAGCTTTCTTATTTGTCTCAGCGAGGTTAAAAAGGTTAGGACTAAATAAAATACAAAGTGCATCTGAAAATAACTGCTCAGGAAAATGAGAAATTTGACAGTAGAAAAAGGTACAATTGAAATCAGTAACAAAGAAATTCCATATTGTATGGTTTATAACGTGCCAGGTATTAGATGCAATACTTATTTAAATAAGCTGAAAGAAACGATTTTGAATCTGAAAACAAAAAAGCAAACACAAATGACCATCAGTTATGAAATGTCGGTGTTGCTGCCCAAAAATATGGTAAAAATTATTCTATATGACCTACTAATAGGTACCAAAACTAGATCTATTAACTCTTCAGCAAAAAAGTAACTCTAGCAGCAAAATAAAATTGCAGTGCCACAGAAACAAGATGAAAATTTGTGGACACTTTAAGAAGTCAACTCTAAGATGTGCCTTTTTAGCATTTCAGAGGGTAATCTGCCATCTCTGAATCAGAATGGAATAGTTAGTTCTGATGCCTCCATTAAGGGGTTTATGCTAGATGAACTGACTGGCTGATCAGCAACTAGCTGTTCCTAAAATATATCAGGAACACTGTCCCTATAAAGGCATCAAAAGTTACTTTTCCATGGTGCTCTAGATAGACACACACTTGTGCAGAACAGCTAAACCCTCTGTTATGAAAGTGCTTGGGTACACACTGCACACAATTCTCATTAATTCTAATGGTGATTGCACAGGTATAATGCTCAATGGATTACATTCATGATAAGCACAAACTTTTACTTACACAAAACTATATGTTAACAATCAAAGGGGGGGACAGTTCAGCTACACATAAGCTACACATTAAAAAAAAAAACTTCGTAAACGATGTACATGTAGAACTGATCTATATGATATGATAGCCCACACACTGCTTGAGAAAGTATCTGAATGGCAGATGCTACTCGTGTTATTTTGAGCCATTTCCCATGTGGATCATTCCCATTGCATACAGCAGGGATGGGGACCCTATGGCTAGACTATCATCCAGAGGGCCACAAATAAACCTGATTCCCCAGGTAAAACCTTAGTAAATATTATGACCACCTTCTGGAGTAGTTGCCACTCAGAAACTGCTTCAAGCATCCTTGTTGGAGTTATGGCATATGGACTGGCAGTAAGTTTAAACAACAGAAATAGCAGTAGACTTCTTGGTACCTTTATTTGGAATACAGAGTTCAACTATATATAAACATCTTGGCCACATTACTCCCAGAAATAGGGTTCGGATATGGCAACTTGTACCTTTCAGTTTGTTGGCAGTGCTTAATACGTGTGTATTTGGAAATAAAAAGGGTTTTTTATATTTTAAAAAAATGTAACGAAATAAATTAAACAAATGCAAAAGATTCAATATTTCATTAAATATGTTACAAAAAGTCTCTCCCACACAAATAGTGCAACCCTTAATAAATTAAGCAAAACCTGAATATATTTGCTAAGTTTGAGAGCTTCTAAAGCAACATCAGGACAAAACATCTTTCCAAAGGCTTTAGGGTTTTAATGAGTTAGCTTTTTAAAATATGTCTATAAGCCAAAAACATTCAGAAGCCCCCAAACTTACCCTTAATTAAAAAAATAAATAAATAATGCCACAGCAGCAGACAGGACTGAATGAATGTAAACTCCTAATTCAGTCATTTTGAAATAGTCTTTCAGGACAATACATTTTAATGTGCATGGTTGTAGATGTATTTTGTGTGTGTGTGTATATACACACATACTACATGAAGGAAACACAACAGACATATTAAGCTACAGATTTAACACCTGTCTGCCTATCTAACATTTCCTATGGCTATGTTTGATTTCCACTAGAAATAAAATCTGACGTCCTACATATGTCATTAAGAAAGAATTGAAAAAAGAAGTCTATCTCACTAATGGTGAGTAAGCTATAAAACTATACTATCCCTAGGCAGACTTGCATATTGTTCATTTCCAGCATATACTGTTATCTCATTTCATCTTATTTCATTTTAAACAAAAAGATCATCTTCCATCATTTTTCTTTTTTGTTGCACTGCACACTAAGCATGCAAACCTATTCTCCCTCAACACCCTGAAGAGAATCTTCCTTTCAGTACAGCAGATAATTTATCTCTTATTTCTGCCTTCTCAAAATCATGAAGAAATTGAGTTAGGAGGAGGATGGCAATGGTTTCAGCTGCTTTTGTAAATGCATCTTTCAATTTCATTATAACCAGAACCATGCTTTCACATGGCTGTCAGAAAACCTGATCTGTGTTATTACAAGGCAGATCTAATGCGACATTTTGAGGGTATGATGTGCCCATGTGACCACTGAATTTCAAGAGATTCTAGAGCTACACTAACACATATCTCTACATCAGGCATAGGCAAACTCCGGCCCTCCAGATGTTTGGGACTACAATTCTCATCATCCCTAGCTAACAGGACCAGTGGTCAGGGATGACGGGAATTGTAGTCCCAAACATCTGGAGGGCCGGAGTTTGCCTATGTCTACTCTACATCCTCAGAGTTTGATCTCTACCGAATAAGTGTACTAATGATTCTGTGTTCTCTCCCATTTTAAATACAAGTTTAAAGGTTTCACCAGGATATTAAAAATGCTAAATTGCAGAGCTGTACTTTTTGAAAGCATGTTAGGTTAGAAGGAAAAAAACCAAACCATATAACTGCACACTGTCATCTTCTAAAAATATAAAATAATATGCATATTTTACAGGAAATCAGAAAGATGGAGCACAATCACCTGCTTTTGATGGCACTTGCTTGTTGAATTGTTAATTCTTTGATGCCAGGTACCAGCATTTTAGTGATGCACCAAAGTACTTGAAACAGAACAAAAAAAGCATCAGTGCCAGCATGAAAGCCCCAAAGTAACTGGCACAACAGGGTCAGAAATGCAGTCAGTCAGTGAAAGAGATTGAGCAGCAAACTCCTACCGTTAGCTTAAGTGCGTGTGTTAGATACACTGTACATGGTTTCTGAAGAAAAGCCAGGTCGGTCACACTTCTGTACACATGGAGATTCTACAAAGCAGAAAAATATTTGAAACCGGTGCGCTGCAGAAGGCTATAGAATGTGTACAATGAACAGAAGTACAGATCCAGTCCAAAAGGGAAAGGAACTAGTGAACTGCTGATGATTTTTCACGTGCGAAGTGGAGCCTGCAATTTTATCTGCAAGAGAAACATGCCGACATTTGTTAGTCCTATATCCTAACAAAAGCAACATCACATGATGAACTTTCATTAGGAACACTTAAAATAATATACAGGATACACATCTCAATGGTGCAATGCTGCATAACATAAACAGTGCTTAGGTTAATCTGAAATCAGAAGCACCAGATAGAGTCAAAAGTGAGGTAGTGAATGAATTGCCTTTTCATAGTTCTCTACTATTATTTTTTATTAAAAAACACACACCCAAAAACCTCCTCTTCTTCCATGCACTATTCCAGGGGTTCTCCCAATCCCCCTCTGTCAATTTCAGAGTTGTTGAGGGGCATGCAAGGGGAGGAGAATGGGGAAAACTTGTTTGCACAGGACTCCACTGATGGGACTCCTTAGCTGAACCCTGTTCTATGGATAGAACCCAATTGGTTCCTTTGTTGTCATGGAAGGGCTTTTTATCCAATGGACACTTCCACTAATGGAAGAGAGGGATATCAGCAAATATCATATATCCAGTTCTGCTATTTGCAGAGACATCACCCTTCCATGAACATCAAATGGATGCCTTATCCTTATCATCATCATCATCTTATACCCCACCCATCTGAGTGGGTTGCCCCAGCAAAACACCACACAGCAAAACACCACACACACACACACACACACACACACACACACACAACTTCCTGATACAAGACTGCCTTCAGATGCCTTCGGAAAGTTATGTAGTTGTCTATCTGTTTTGACATCTGATGAGAGGGCATTCCACAGGGCAGGCGCCACACTAGCAGAACAAGTGCACTTTTATTACTTTTAGGAGAAATTCCATAGACTACATCTGGCTGAACTTTTTGAAGAGAGGATTTCACAAAAGTTATGGCACCATGGAGAAGACAATGCATGTAGCAAGATTTACTTAAGGCTTTATGGGAGAAAGCAACAGCTTAAGCATCTACTGGATCCTAAACTACTTCACACTGTGAAGGTACGGTATTTGGGATTGTGCTCAGAAACCGACAGGCACACTAGTGTGGTGAAGAGTCTATTAGACTCTTGGAACTGGTACAAGTTTGGGTACAAATCCACTACTCAGTAAAGATGCTCATTGGTAGCCTTGGAGAAATAATTGACTCTGCCTTGCTACCTGGAAGGTGAGAATACAGATGTAAAAGATCACTACCAGTCCCTCCTCCTACCAGTGCTATTTGAACAAGGCTCTTTTGTGGTTTTTTGGGTGTTCCAAGAAGCAGAGCACCAATTGTTCACATCAGCTTGTTTGTTTGGATCATCTTTCTCTTCCATATTATGGAATCTCCTTCAGCATGCATACTTCATGTGCATTGATTTCAAAGAGGATTTAGAAGCAAGCCTTTATTATTAATCAAAGAGTGCTAAAGGCTACTGTCCAAGTATCTTTGTAGCTTGTCACATGTAAAACATCTGCATTTGTTTTGTGTCTTTTACTACTACTGTTGGCTACTATGTGATTTTCTTCTATGTCTTTCAGCTTTAATTCAAAACAGTCAGGACTATCATAATTATTATTTGCTTTGAGGATTCTGTTCTTGCTCTGAAGATATGCCTTTGAGTTCTTACTTCCAAACACAATGTCTCTTTAAAGGTGTACAAAACACACATACGTTCATTTTCTTTCACCTTGAAAGGCTCTAGCAGTGATTCTTCTTGGACTGCTTGCAAAGCTTTTATTGCAGATTCTATTGTATATGCTTCTTTTTGTTTCTCAGAGTGCAGAACAAGTTCAGGTTAAATTATTGGTGAGACAAAAAAACAACCCCACAATCCTATCCTTAGACCACATGAAAAACCGCTGCATTATTTGTCCATGGAAGGGAAAAGAGCTCCACTTCTATCAAAGGAAACACCAGCACCAAAAAAGAAAAAGGCCATGGGGAATAAAGCCAAAATTTGATATAGCAGATGGTTTGCAAACAGGTATGACATACAATGTGCTCAACAAAAGTGCCACTTTATCCATGAATATTTGATGCCTAAAGAAACAAAGCCATTAAATATACCCACATACAGCTGGTCTTCAGCCAGAGTCCCTTTCAGATTATGTGATAGAACCATGCAGCTGTTCACGAGGAAGATTCAGAAAATAAACACATGGGGGGAAATGGTTGGGAAAAGCTGGCAAGTTGCCATTACTTCCCAGAATCCTTTTATATTTAGCTGCTTACCTAAGGAAATGTTAAAAACATCGGGAATGAAATGTGATATAACTGATATTTAGGAACTTCATCCTGGTTTTTTTTTTAAAAAATCATACCATCCAGGGAGAGGGGTTAAACTGTTTAGAAAAAAGATGACCATGCTATCAAGGAGAATATATAGATTTTAGAAGGAAAATCCTGTTGCTTCAAGTATGTTTACTTGAATAATAATAATAATAATAATAATAATAATAATAATAATAATAATATTTATTTATTTATTTATTTATTTATACCCCGTCCATCTGGCTGGGTTTCCCCAGCCACTCTGGGCGGCTTCCAACCGAATATTAAAATACAATAATCTATTAAACATTAAAAGCTTCCCTAAACTTGAATTGCTAGATTCCTGTTACTACGGGTAGGGGGCTGAATCTAATAGTAAAATTATTAGAGAACAGCAGCCAAAAAGAAAAATGGTCAGGCATGATGCACTACATCCATTATCAGTTATAATACCAGCTAACGTGAAACAGCACCCATATATGTTTTCCTATAGGCATTATCACAGAAACACTACATGCAAATTAAACCAAAGGAAAGCTTCTGAGTTAGGAGAAGAATCAGCCCTGACCATTGATCATCATCGTCGTCATCATTATTACTACTATTATTTATTATTAGAGATATATTGTCCTTCATCATAAGATCTCAGGGCAGACCACAATTCATGAGATTTGTAGTGCAATATCTGGAAGGTTAAAGGTTTCCCCTTCCTGCATCTCAGGACTTACACTGTTGATTTACTGATCTTTCTTCATACAACAGAAACCACCATGCTTTTAAAATCCAAGCATTTTCAATATGGTGACATCAGATACTAACCTACACAAAAGACCCAACCTGGCCCACCTCAATTTTCTGCAGGTGAGAATTTGGAAACCGGTAAAGTGAGCACCTCACAAATAATCATATGTTGAAAACTTACAAGCCGATCACCATGAGCTCACCTGGTGTTTATTTCATGTTCTGGTAATACCCTCCTCCTCCTCGGATGGCATGGATGGCTGTTGGAGAAGATGCTGGATAATGGCCAGGGCGTATAGGCTTGGCTGCAAAGAGGCAAATCAAAGCCAGGGGGGTGAAAAACAGTCTTTATACAAGCTTTGTATGTTTTTGTGTTCTGTGGAAAGCCCAAATGGCTAACACAGAGAGAGCAATATCTAAAACAGCAATACAGTGGTACCTGGGTTTAAGAACAGCCCTGTTTACGAACGATTCGGTTTACAAACTCCGCTAAACCAGAAGTAGTGTCCCGGTTTGCAAACTTTACCTCAGTCTAAGAACGGAATCCGAACGGTGGAAGGGCACTGGTGGTGGGAGGCCTCATCAGGGAAAGTGTGCCTCAGTTTAAGAACAGTTTTGGTTTAAGAACGGACTTCTGCAACGGATTAAGTTCGTAAACCAAGGTACCACTGTACACACAGTTCTAAAAATGGGGGAGAAGACAAGAAATCCAGAACCTCCACTAGAGGCACTGCAATATTCAAATAACCCTTTAATTCTTGAGCCAGAATACATACCAATCTGAGCAGAGTGTGCTCTCCTCGCCATGTTCTTGGCTCTTACAGCCTCTTTAATGCGGTCTACTTCCTGCTGGTATCGTTTCCGGTCTCGCATGGCATTCTCCTTTGCTTCCTTCAGAGCACTCTCCAAGGCCTTAACTCTCTCTGCCGTAGCTCGGAGTCGTTTTTCCAGCTTAGGAAGCTCGCAACGAAGATCTGCATTATCCCGTACCAGCTGTGAAAGATTAACACAGAGATCTGTTTATGGATAGTATGCAGTAGAAAATAGTCACTGATATTTTTAAATTAAAAGAAATAGAGAAAGTCACAGAGCCTGTACAGATGGTACTTTCTGGGGAGAAATCTTTGCCACAGCTTCTCATCCACATGAGAAAGGTAAGGGTGTGAACTGCTGCATACTATGTTTAACTAAAGGCAAGATCTCCCTGCCCCCCCCCATTAAAGCCCTTTTTGAACTGAGATGTTGAGGGTTAGGAAGTCCCCATGTTCAAGTAAACTCAGTACAACACAGTTTAGTGGTTATTTTTTCCATGCAAAAGAGTGCAATAGTCCAACCCCCATGCTTATTTACATGATAGCAAGACCTTGTGCATTCAGTAGGGCTTACTCCTAGTAAGTCTACATGGTACTCCAAAAGCCAAGGTCTCTTACCAAGTTGGGATTTTTTCCAGGAAAAAAAACATGGCTCCAAACAAACCATGACCTGCAGCTAAGGTCTGTTCTTGGCTTACTGATCACAATTTGGAGTTTGGATGTAACACTAAGCCATGGGTTGTGGTTTCTCCCCACCACTACCATGCTAGCAGGGAGGGAGGAAGTGGGAACAGCTGGTGCATTTTCAGTAAACGATTAACTGTTGTTTACCATGATGCATGGATATTGTCAGTCACTATGTGATCTTTCATAAATTAGGTTTCAAAGTTCACTTTTTAATACATAATCATCATATGGTTTTTTTGTTTTATCAGTCAGAGGAGCTGTATTCTGTGGTCAAACAAGACCACAGGAAGCCCGCAAAGTTGACTGGGTTATGTTTTCCTCTCCCCCCGCCCCCAGGCTTGGAGGTTGGGGTAAGAATGGTAATGAACAACACCACAATTATCTCACCTGCTTGTGAACCTTTGTAAGTTGTTCCAGGTTGTTTTCCAGAAAGGAGATTTTCTGCTTCTGAGCAGCACTTCCACCTCCATCATCACTGTCTAGTTCAACACTCTGTGAAGACAAAAAGCCAAATTAGAACCAAGCCTCTGAATAAAATGAATAAATAGTGACTGAAAAACTATGGAACTGTGCAGAAGTCCTTTCTAGAAAGCATTAGAGACCAATATGAACTTCAACAGTGTGCCTGGTATTGAAGCTAAAGCTGAAACAATGCATTTCAGTTGACTGGCTTATTAATAGAGATTTCGAAACACAAAAAAACTAAACATTGTTAAGTTATAAACAACCACGGTTTAAGGTGACACAGCAACAAACCACAGTCCCCAAATATTAAAATGAAAGTGACGAGATAATTGTGCTTGGGTCATGCCTCTGTGAGCCCTTGCAGGAGGCCTCTCCAGCAACAAACAAGGGCACCCCCTCCTTTATGTGACAACCATTCGCCTTTACCCCTCAAAAGGAGAGAAATTTCAATGTTCATCACAGTTTACCCTAGAAATGCCTTTTCTTATTTTCATCATAACATCAAAAATTACTCAAAAGCATGATATGGGCCTCTGATAGTCTTTGGAAGGCAGATTAGGCATAACAGATTTATATCATCATAACAGGCTATAACGCTGCTATGAATATCATGGTTTCTACTGCTGATCTTCCCAGTGAGGCTTCCCGGTGCAGCCTTTGGAATGGATTGTTAATGGCGATATCCAATAGTTCCCTAACTCCACCCCCCACCCCCCGAGAAAATTGTCAAGGGTCTTGGCAGACCACTTCTGCTTGTTGTGGCAAATGTAATGCACTGTGCTAGATGCTATATGATTTGTAATTGTATGTTTACACATATGCCATGGACCCCTTAAATGAAGGCTACTTGTGGTCGTTAGAACTGTCGTTTGGAAACCCCTGGCATAGCCCATTAATATAACTGCATGTCTGTTTGCAAGTATTTAAACACAGCCAAGGTACAGAGGCACTGCACTGCAAGGTGCATATATTACTGCTAGAGTGCTAAGCGTGTACATACATACATACATACATACATACATACATATGTAAGCCTAAGAAAAGAAGGTTTTTGCACAATTATTCCCTCCTACAATATCTCAACTTACTTTTTTCACTCTGGTGGTGAGGTCTTGAACAAAGAGTCTGCGCAAGTTATGGAGGGTCTGAAGCTCTCTAGCCTGTAAACAAGTTTAAGAAAGTGTTAGCTTAACAATGACCTATTTGAAATAAGAAACACAAAGCAAACATTTATGCCAGGTCTTACAGGTGGGAATATTTCAAATTATTGGGACACTGTGGTGGCCAAGAAGAAGAAAAAAAAATTGACATTAATGCTCCATTTAGTAGTTGGTATTCCTCAGCATGTGCTAAATTAAATCTCTTAGTTCCTTATACATTAAATGTACGTTAATGCAGGCTGTATGTAATAATAAATAAGCACAATAAAAACTAGGGCTGTCATGTGTTTTTGCTTCAGAACTGTATTTTTTTCTTTTTGTGAACATATGTGTCAGAGCTGCCCGAGGTCCCAGCTCACAAAGGACCAACGCCGGTTCGTTGTTATGTACTAAAGTCTTTATTGAAGTTCAGTTTCGCTTTCACAGCCGCAGCGTGCAGCTCTACGTCTCAAACTCTAGACCGCTGAAGCTCCGTCTGAATCTCCTCCCCCCAGACACCAGTTTAAGACTTTAGCCTTGCTCCACCTCTTCCTTTGCTCTTTCCTCCTCTGGTTCCGCCTGTCCGTCGGGGTCTCGCCCTTCCTAGACTCTTCTGACGCTGAGTCCCCTGAGTCTTCCCCCTGCCTCCGGCGGGCTTTAGGACCTGGTTCCCAATCCGGGTTTTCTGCTGTCCCGCGCGCCTGTACATTCGAACTTGGCGCGCGCGCCCAGCCGGCAACCTTCCTCCTGACCGTTACACTGCTCCTGTCACTGCTTCCCCCTTCGGGGAGGCTAGCTGGAACTGACCTCCCCTCCATTCCCCCACTCTCCGATAGAGGCGTGGTCAGCCCTGACTCATCTTCTCTCCCCGCTGGAGGAGACGCTGGTCCTGACACATGGGACTCTTCCCCCCCACTACGCTCTGGTGGGGAAGCTGGTCCTGATCTCCCACTGCTGCTTTGGGAGTCCCCACTGGCCCCTTGTTTCTGGTGCGTCCCCCCTGGGACCCCCCTTGCCCTGACCATCGACGCCCCCTTCTGGGAATCTTCTGATTCGCTGGAGAAGCTTATGGAATCTCTCGGGTCACTGTCATACTCCCCTACGCTGCCCTCAGATTCTTCCCCTTCGCTCTCCATTTCCTCTCTCCCCTGTGCTTCTGCTCCTGAGCCCCTGACAATATGCAAATTTAACTGTGAATGAATTTTGTATGGCGAACTATGATTTCTTTAATCAGTTAAATTTGCATATGTTCACAAAAGAAAAAAATACAGTTCTGAAGCAAAAACGCACACGCTTTTTAAGATGATGTGCACAGGCCTTAAATCAGGCATCATGTTAGATGAGATATCCCTCTTCCTCACATGAGGTTTAGTTGGGTTTGTGTGCAAGTCTCTATGGACCAGGGCCAGAACCTTCAAAAAATGCACACCATCTTAAATGCATAACTCACAACCATAAATGTACATCTGTTTGATGTTTTAGTCAAATTATATTATGTGAAAAGTTTTGTTTAAAGGGGGCAGAATTTGAAAATTCCACACATTTCACTCACTTCAGGGAGAACACAACCAAGAAAATAATATATAACATATTTGTGACTAACCTCTAACTTCACTTATATCTCTACAAACCGTATGCCACTAATCAATAATCTGGTGGAAGATGACTAAAACAGGGATTTGATTAGGTGCCATTGCTGTACAGAATGGAGTTACCCTTGTAAATATTAAGTTATTTTATTCATTTATAGACTGCCCTGCATACAATTATGATGCAGTAATACTAAAAATGTTAATATAAAATCATTAGTCATGAAATATTAGCTTAACATTAGTGGTTTGTAGCTACTTGTGTCAATACAGCAGATGACAGGAGCAACACAGATCATCCAACCAAAACATCAGACGTGTGTCTTGAGTGAAGAAAACTCAATGATGGGACTGCTTGATCAACCTCCAAAGGAAGGCAGTTTCACAAGCAGGATGTTACCAGTGAGAAGGTCCTAGCCTGAGTCACCACATGACACACCATATCCCCTAATGGGACCATGAGAAGGGCCTCCTCAGCTGATCACAAGGTCCAGCCTGGCAAATATAGGGGCAGGCAGTCTTTCAAGTATTTGGCCCCCAAGTTGTTCAGGGCTTTACAAATTCAGCATCTAGACCTTGAATTGAGCCCAGCAACATACAGGCAGCCAGTACAGAGCTGGGAGAATGGGTGTTATATGACTCTGGTTTGATGCACTAGCCAAGTGAGTCCCTTGCTTTCTTCCTCCATGATACGCAAAACAGGAGGGAAGTTCATCATTATGACACATGAACAGGCCATCTATATGAGCCCCTGTTTTTTATTTTAAGAAACCAAGGTATGCAGACTGAACCACATGTTTTCAAAAGACACAAAACAAACTAAAGGGAGCATACAAAATTCAAGTGTGAACTAAGTAGCGTCATCTCTAGTGACCTCTTTTTTCTTTCTTTTTTAAAGAGAGACCCTGTAGATTTAGTACATACCACAGTTTCTTCCAGTCCCTTAAGATCTTCTCTTGCTTGTTCCCTTTTATCGTTAAGCAGTCTAGGCAGAGAAAAGACACTGCTCAACTCAAAAAATTAATTGGAATAATGTAAAGTTTCCAAGCGAACGAAACAAACATGCACACTTCAGCCTACTTATGCTTTCCTCAACCTAGAAACCAACACCTGTGCCCATCTCCTACCAAGCACTCCAGAACTCCTGCATTTTAAAAAGCTGCATCACAGAAGGAACTCGAAAAGATGCTGCTTCCCTATATGTTGCTGTGTATGCAAGGTGGGCAAACAAAGAACTGGAAGCAGCAAGGACAAACAGCAGCACTCCTCAATCTGGAGTACCAAGGGAGTGCAGTGTCTTTCCTGCCCAGAGGGAGGTAGGGCAGGCAGTCGTGGATACTGCAACAAAAACGGTCCTTGGTGGCACTGTAGCCACAGCAGCTACTGAAGCATAACCATCTGTGATGGCAGCCATATGTTATATGCAGCCCCAGGATTCAGTCCGTTTCAAGAATAAATAGAGAAGCATTTTCCATGCATTTTTACATGGGGTGGTGGTGGGAGGTCTGGCACAAACAGAACACCCAGCAGAATTAGCCCTATTGCAGGTGCTGGATAATACTCATTCTGCACTTGTTAGAAATCTCTCTTTTAGTTTAGCAGCACCTATGTACACTTTGGAACGCCCTGCCTGTTGACATCTGGCTGCAATCTTTTCACAGCAGGCTTAAAACATTTTTGTTTAGTCAAGACTATCCAGACATGTAGAAGTAGACATGTGTTTTTTTAGCTTACTGTTGGTTTCAATCAAGTTATGAATGTTTTAAGTACTTGTATGTGTGTTTAACTGCTCTTTATTGACAATTTTAATGTTTTGTTTTTGTAAAACTGATCGGCGGTTCTATTACTATCAAGCAGTACATAAATTTTGTTACGTAAAATAAAGATAAATTTTCCTTATGTTTCTGTCCTGGAGTAGTGTGTTATCATAGGGAGCCAGGATTGGTTGGATGCAACATTACTGGAATGCAAGATATTAAAGAATAATAAGAATAGATTGCCATGCAAACTTACATTAGCTTCTCCAGCTTCTTTTCCCGTTCTTGATCTTCTGCTTTCAATCTTTCATAGTCCAAACTCAGTTTTTCTTGTTCCAGCTGCAGCTTCTGATTCATACTGAGACAAAAGAAAAGGAAAAAGGAATGAAAAGAAACTTTCCGTTCAAGAAGCCTTAAAGTTAGTCAACGCTTATACATTTACTCATCACAGAAAGACTCTACACAATAACTCTCTGGGAAATTTTATTGATAAGACATCTTGCCTCTTTAGAAAATTTCCCTTTATACACATCAGACAACACAACACAATACTTACCTTGTTACTGCTTCTCTCTCGGATTATTCACATGCATCCAAAACATAAAATGGCAATTCCTCTCTACAAGTGTGGACTTAATGCTAACTATTTCAAAAGTCAAAAAGCCTAGATCGGGGATGAAAAGCCTGCAGCCCTCCAAATATTGTTGGACTCCCAACTTTTGTCATCTGCAACTAGTACGGCTAGAGGTCAGGGATGCTGGGAGGTGCTGTGAAGAGACCCTTGTGGCTGGTTTTGAAATTGCAGCTAGTACAGAATGCTGGAGCCACTCCATGTCAACATATTATGCTGAAGCTGAAAAGCTCTGCACTAGCAGCCAATACACTGCTAAGCTAAATTCAAGATATTGTTGTTATAAAGTCCTAAGCTGCCTAAGACTTAGGTTACCTGAAAGACCACTTTATACATCTGCCAGATCACTGGGATCACCTGGAGAATTCCTTCTGGCCGTCTCATATTTGTTTGTGAACTAAGGCTTCTAGCATAGTGGCACTAGTAATTTGGAATGCTGCTCCTATTGAAATCAGGCAAGCACCTACTTGGTGCTTCACCACCTGCCAAAAGCATTTGTTTCACCAAGCTTTGCAGAATTAATTTGATTCCGTCTTGGCCATTGTGATTCAGTCTTGGTATTCCGTCATTTCATGATGTTAAGGTAAAGGTAAAGGGACCCCTGACCATTAGGTCCAGTCGTTACCGACTCTGGGGTTGCGGTGCTCATCTCGCTTTATTGGCCGAGGGAGCCGGCGTACAGCTTCCGCGGAGGTCATGTGGCCAGCATGACAACCCACTTCTGGCGAACCAGAGCAGCACACGGAAACACCGTTTACCTTCCCGCCGGAGTGGTACCTATTTATCTACTTGCACTTTGACATGCTTTCGAACTGCTAGGTTGGCAGGAGCAGGGACCGAGCAATGGGAGCTCACCCCGTCACGGGGATTCGAACCACTGACCTTCTGATCAGCAAGTCCTAGGCTCTGTGGTTTAACCCACAGCGCCACCCGCGTCCCTTCATGATGTCAGAATGCTTTTATTTCAAACCACCATGACTTCTATTATTTTTGTTACTTACTAATCGCCTTCCACGTGTATTTCTCAAGGTGATGTACACAATATAAGAAAAAAACAGCTAAGATGAAGTTTAAAAGAACACAGAAAATGTAAGCAAATGAACTGGAAAATGATCAAAGGAGGCGTCCATGGCAAAGTCTTGTTCATCCAGCCGGGAAAGCTTCTTGTGACAAAAATGTCTCCAGTTTGTTTCTGGAAAGCAGATATAGTGGGCACCTGGTGCATTTTGACAGGAAAGCTGTTCCACAGAACGTGGACAACCACACTAAAAGCCCTTCGCCAAGTTACTCTGGAGAGGGCTTCTGATTGCCTTGGAACCTTCAGGAGAAAATCTTCCATAGACCCCAGTGACCTACTTGGCATTTAAGGGATAAGGCAGGTAAGTTGGTCCTGAGATGTATAGGGCCTTATAGGCTAGTACCAACACCTTGGCCCAGTGCAGATTGGCAGCCAGTAAGGTGATATATACTGGCACTAGTTTGCCTCCATAAGAAACCTAGCTGCTGAATTCTGCTACAGCTTCAGGCCAACCTCAAGGGCAGCACATAGAGGTAGGAAGTGCACTTAGCTTGAAAATGTTCCTTTCCCATTCATTGTTTTACACATTCTTCTTGCTAAAAAATTGTAATGGGGTGGGGAGCAAACCTATGACTGGATGCTGGTTTTAGTAATATTGTATTTGTTTTTCTATTTAACATGGCTTGCATGTAAATAGCTGATTGGTCATGATCAGATATTCATCATCCTCTCCTCCAAATTTACCACTGCTTTTTTCCCTGCATCACTGAATTCAGTAAGGGTTTCTTCCACATTTTCACTTCCTAGTTATAAGCCTTGTGTCTTTCTTGGTCTCTGCTTCCCTACAGAGTTGTATAGAACAGCCTGGTCCCTTTCCTATTAAGCATCCACCGCCTATATCCATTTCAAGCTTTTCCTCCCACTCTTCTTCATTTCCATCATCTAGCTTTGCCAAAGTCAAAGCTGTATCATCCCCAATCATTTTGATATAGTTTCTCAGTAGCAGCTTCTGAAGCAGTCTTAAGTCTGCTCAAACATTTATTACACCATGTGATTTATAAAGCAAAATAACTGAAAATATTTCTAGCTTTCAAGTCTTTGAAATTCATTAAATGCAGTTTTCTGCACTTTCTTTACTCGATATCATTAGCAGGAGGAGGAGAAGAAGAAAACCCTGAACAGATACATCCACAGAAATAGGCCTCTGGGGTCCTAATGAGATGTTTGCCAATAAAACTAGATAAGAATAAATCATCAGCAGTTTGCAGTTGTGTGTGCACAGAAAGAGAGAGAGAGAGAGAGAGAGAGAGAGAGAGAGAGAGAGCGAGAGAGAGAGAGATGGAAAGGAAAGCCAACAGGAAAGGAAAGCATGATCTTACTCTCTGATCTCGTCAATGGTTTTCTGCTTCTCCTCAATCTCATCTCGCAGCCTGGACAGCTGCTTCTGGTGAGCTTCCCTGTGACTCTCCATCTGTTGCTCTAGTGTCTTCTGCTCATAAAAGAGAGAGGTGAATAAAATTACACAACTTTGCCTTTTTGACCGTGGTTTTGTCCAGTATTTCTGAAGTAGCTCAGAACTGCATATATTCCCATGGATTCCTCTTTGCTTTTTTAAAAGCAGCTGTGAATAATAACTTGCTTGATACAAATTGATTCTGCCTTCTTTAGTAAAAACTCCCACATGCATACACTGCCAGCTATAGCTGGCATGTATTTGTACCAACCATGGTGGCACCTATGGATCAAAACTCCACTTAGAATACACAGGGGTGCAACTAATTCCAGCACTAATGCTGTACCAACATGTTGTCCTTTGTGTTTGCCTGGGTGGCCAATCTGTTGCCCTCCATTTGTTGTTGGACTCCAACTCCCATCAGCTCCAGACAGCATGACCAAAAGTGAAGGATGATTTGAGTTGTAGTCCAGCAACTTCTAGAGAACAATCTGTTTCCCACCCCTTAGCCCTTAAGGTAAATAGATGACCTGTTTGCTTAAACCAGCACTGGGCATTAACAGTAGTGTACACATGAAGTGCCAGGGAATACAATAGTTTATAGAAGCATGCTGTAAAAAGGATAATTAGCAACTTAAGTCAGGGATAGCTAACCTGTGGCCCTACAGATGTTGTTGGAATCTATCAGCCCTGTCAGCATAGTTAGGGCCAACAGGAACTCTAATTGATCATCACCTGGAAGGACCACAGGTTCCCCATCCCTGACTTAAGGCCTGGGTTATAGCGCAATGAATGTTCAGCTACTATAATTTGTTGGATGGGATCCATATGCTTTTCATTTCTTTACAGGGGTATCGCACAATTCAAATACTCAAGCTGCATGTTACAAATATAATGAGCACTTATTGGACAGTTCCTGTGACTTCACAGCTCTACAAGTCCCATTCCACCCAACTCCTACATACAAAAATGCAATATGGTTTGGTTTTTTAAGTTGTTGTTGGCTGTGCTCCATCAGCATCAAACAACTCACTCAGCTTCTTCGCTACCATTTCAAGAGCATCAATGGGATTTAAACGCACACACATTTGCTTGCTGGTTGTATGCTCCCCTGTTAGCAATGTCTGGACAACATCTAGTAGATAAAGTAAACCTCAGCATACCAACCCCCTGCACTCCTGTGCAGCAAACCTATCCTTCCTTTTAATTATGTGAGCATGGAATAATCTGCAACTGGTAAGGTTAGTACAAATAACTACCAAGAATATAATACAATGGTTTAAAAAAATACACATTTGGTAGGGAAGCTATTCCACCGTACGGCAAACAGAACAGACTTCTTAATGCACACGTGTGCCTTTGACATGTTGTTCAAAAGTACAAAGCAGCATTACAAGTGCACCTTGTCATGACTTTGAGAAGTATTATTGGTGAGAAACTGATCTCACAATTGTATTGTACAATGTTACCTTCATTTCCTCTGCATCCTGCAGCAAGGTTAAATGCTCCTTCTCTTTATCTTTGAAACTGACTTCATGCATTTTTTCTGTTAAAACAAAAATTAAAGCTGAGCAACTCCTGTTTGATTTTATGCGGTTTAAACAAGATAACATTCAGGGCCCTAAACAATCTACCTCTTCAAGCAGAAGACACCACTTCACATACTTCTATCTCTTGGCATTTGGACTTGTTTACAATGGCAACAAAACCTAAGGGAATCCATTTCCCGCATTAACAGCTGCTTCATTGGAACAAGCTACATTTAGCCTATGATTTCCAAGAGGTGCTTTTGGGGTGGGGGGAATGGGCACCATACCCAGTCCCATCTGTCTACTAAAATAGCATATTGTACGTGCTAAGACCTTTTTCTTTTTTTCTTTTCTTTTTTTTGCTACAGCCTGCTCATCCCAGTCACTGCTAATTCAGAGCATAGCAGTCCTTCCTTAGGGCCAATTTCCAAGACTAATTCAGAATGCCAGGAACACTATTTAGTTGCAGATCCATGGAGATTTCAGCACATGAATGCAAATCAGCACTGGAGGATAGGATATAAATCTGGGGTGGGAAGCCTGTGACTTTCCAGATGTTGCTGGCCTACAACTTCCATCACCCCTGAGCATTGGCCATGCTTGGGGGGGGGGCTGGTTGAGGTTCAAGTCTATAACAATATATGGAGAGCCACGGGTTCCATACTCCTGATATAAATCTTAGAAGTCTACTCAGTCTCTGGCAGCCCCACAAAGCTGCCAGGAGAAGGTTGAGTTTTGAATCACACTGCACTGCACGAACCACACAAGATTCTCACATGTTGAATCAGATGATAATGGATGCTTATGCAGCACATTTATTCTGCACTGGGGGGGGGGGAATCAGATCAAATAAGACATTGCAAATGAAGAAGAAGAAGAAGAAGAAGAAGAAGAAGAAGAAGAAGAAGAAGAGGAGGAGGAGGAGGAGGAGGAGGAGGAGGAGGAGGAGGAGGAGTAGTTTGGATTTGATATCCCGCTTTATCGAAGGAGTCTCAAAGCAGCTAACAATCTCCTTTCCCTTCCTCCCCCACAACAAACACTCTGTGAGGGGAGTGGGGCTGAGAGACTTCAGAGAAGTGTGACTAGCCCAAGGTGACCCAGCAGCTGCATGTGGAGGAGCGGAGACACGAACACGGTTCCCCAGATTACGAGTCCACCGCTCTTAACCACTACAGCACACTGGCTCCGAAGAAGCATTGCTCCACCCAGATCAGACATGTCATTAGCCTTAACCAGTCTGAAATGCTATTTGAGTCCTCAGCAATGAGGAGGGTGGTTGTCCTTATTCCTGCCCAAAACATGATAATAGAGGCTCTTCCTATCCGAGTCAGATAGATATCTTTATTCAGGGAAGTTAACTGTACAGGCTCTGAAGCAGGCGCAGTGTAGGACTCAAGAGTTCAGGAGCTAGGCAGGAAGTTCAGGAATGGATGGAAGCAACAGAGATGTCTCCACATCACTCCAGCCAGGCTTTTAAAGATGAGGCATGGTGATCTTACGCAGGAGACCCTCTTGCCTCACAGATGTGTCTACTTCATAGGGGCACATCCCATCTGGACGGGTGAATCTATTCGCATCTATGGAGGCAATGCCTGGTCCTCAGAGGCGATGCCGCATCTCGCCTTCTGACTCCTTTGTTCATCTCCCTCTCAGCCATCCTCAGCAGCCGGTTGATGTTCTCTACTCCACAGGATAGGCGGAAAGGGGAGAACCTACATCCCGCATTCCCTTCCTCCTGCTTCTTCCTCATCCAACTGAGCCTGCCAATCCATGTCCAATCCCAGTGGAGCTGTAGGGCTCATTACAGTGGTAGGAAAGAAGGTAACTGCAATAGAAAAAGCCTCACCAAAATTCAGCATCTCCTGAGAAAAGCAGAAGAAAGCCCAAGGTCACAGACATTAAAAGCGCTGTTGTACCACATTAACTATTATGGCTTCCTCAAACAATCCTAGGAACTGCAGTTTGTTAAGGGTGCTTAGAGTTGCTAGGAGACCCCTCACAGAGCTACAATTCCCAGTTCCATTAACAAGCTGCATCTCCTTGGATTGGGGAGGGGGAAGCCATGACAGTTTAAGTGGTGGAAGAAAACTTTAAATGTACGGTGCAGATGTGACCCAAGAGGGCTGTTTTCAGCTCAGAAGAGGCAAAACATAAAACTGGGAACGCTTGAAAATATTGTACCTTGAGCACGCAATTTGGCCAACTCCTCATTAAGTGAATCCTGTGACTCTTCTAGCTGCCTTCGTTTATGCTCCATGTTCTGCATGTAGTCTGTGAGAGACTTTATCTTTGCTTCATGCTTTGAAAGATGTAAGCGAGAAAAAATATATATTTAATATGCACAGAGGCAAATTAATTGGACTGGTTAGTGGGTGGAGGAAGTGGGGGATAAAAAGAGAAAGCACTCTAATAACCTGAGAGATAAGGAGTTGACAAGCGGCAAGTTCCCTCTCGCTGGCATTCATCTTCCTGTTGGAGTCTATCTGGGCACTCTCCAGCTGCTTGCTACGGTTCACCAGAGATTTCACCTCGGACTTCATCTTACTGATGTAGAGCCTTGCCATGGTGAACTCCTCCTCAATCACTCCATTCACATCTGCTAACTGAACACCCAAAACAGTTGCATGGTGAAGATGTACCAGTAAATTCAATTTGTTACTACCGAGTTGCTCAACTCTGTTGGCATTAGGCAATGGAGATCAGCCCGGTTTGTACTGGTCTTCCCTTACTGCCAGTGATGCTGAGGTTCTGGAATGCCTTCCCAATAGAGGCTCACCTTGCTCAGTTCTAGATGCCAAATTTAAGGTATTAAAATCTATTATGTATTTTAAATGGCAACCAGCAGAGTTGTTGTTGTTGTTTTGAAGCATTATATATATTCTAAAGTTTTAAAGTTGGAAAGAAAGAAGCTTGGGAAATTGTCACCATCCAGCTCCCATAGAGGCCCCTCTGTCCCCCAACTGCCATCACAGGGACATCTGAAGGACCATTTTGCCCTCAGGCGACTGAGAAGCAGTAACAGCTTGTCCTAAAGACACAAGTTGCCTTTTCCATTACATTGTAGCTTCTTCCCCCCCCCCCAAAAAAACCAATACTTATTGTTTAATAATCTTATGTAAACTGCTTTGTAAGGTTTGACTGAAAAGTGGTATATAGATAGTGTTGATAAATAAATACTTCATTTACCAGAAGACGCAATAGGTATTATGGTAAAGGTAATGGTAAAAGACCCCTGGACAGTTAGGTCAAGTCAAAGGCAACTATGGGGTGCAGCCTTCATCTCGCTTCAGGCCGAGGGAGTTGGCATTTGTCCATAGACAGCTTTCCGGGTCATGTGGCCAGCATGACTAAACCACTTCTGGTGCAATGGGACACCGTGACGAGTGCCAGAGCACACAGAAATGCCGTTTACCTTCCCGCCACAGTGGTACCTATTTATCTACTTGCACTGGCATGCTTTCGAACTGCTAGGTTGGCAGAAGCTGGGATAGAGCAACGGGAGCTCACCCCGTTGCACGGATTTGAACCGCAACCTTCCAATCAGCAAGCCCAAGAGGCTCAGTGGTTTAGACCACAGCGCCACCAGCTCCCCTTAACAATAGGAATTATAATAGATTGCTGGATACCCTGCTTTTTATTTAGATCAATGTAGACAATATTCAAAATCTAGAAATCCCATCCAGAAATGCTTGGACTTGCCATGCAGAAGTTTCTCAGCTCACAGTAGTTTCCCCATGAACCTCCAAGTATTTCATATGTTTATGGGTTCAACTTTTAAATGAAAGGACCTATCAGCAATTCCAGCCCTTTGGATACACAAACTGGCTGGCAAAATGAATTGGGAAAAGCTCACTTGTTCATGAGTTTCATGAACATAGTAAGAGAAACAAGCTTTGCAGTCCAGCCTGCCAATGAAGTTAGATAATCCCATTTAAGATTTTAAAAAATTCAACTTACTGTTTTAACGTCATTAGTACCAATGATTCCTCCAATCTCGCCAAGGTCCTTAAGCAGTAAATTCAAGATCTCAGTAGCTCTCTTCTTCTGATGGTTACTGAGTTCTTGCAACTGTCCCAACTCTCTCTGTGTAGTTGTTAGGGCAGACTGCAAAATAATGAACAGCAGTGAAGACTTCACACTTGTTGCAGCAATTGTACATTTCTGAGGTTAAGCTGGTGTTTGCTGCATTAAAAGTTTGTGTTCCTGAACACCCAAGGATAAAAACGAAGGAATCACAGCCAATCTGTGTAGCTGTGCCATCCTCAATAATGAATTAAACACAGACACTAAAATACTTTATACTGGTACCACCAGAAATTCCTGTATGGTTCTGTAAGTAGTCTGTTCCAAATCCTATTAAGTACCAATACAGAGATTCGATAGGGAATTGTACACTAGAATTTGAACATGTGGACTCTACACAAGAATATGTCTTTGTACATAAAATGTCTGTTTACACACAGCCTCAGCATTTCCCACAGTTCAAATATCCCAGGTTTCCCTTAAAGTGTGAAAGTTTCCCTTTGAGTATGAAAACTACTCAAATCAGAGTATGCCCCTGCTGGCTTCTAAGTAGTAGCTAGAGGTAAAATCACTAGAGATAAATCAGAATGGACCAAGTGGGAGGTGGGTGAGGGTACCTCATTGCTTATGTTTAGTCTAAGTTAAGGGTTGGTGGCAAAATCCTTACAGAAAACAAGAAGCAGCAACCAAGAGAGCTTTTAAGAATGTCATGAACACAAATAAACTGGAAGAACTGCAATGTGTACAGTGGTGCCTCGCAAGATGAAAATAATCCGTTCCGCGAGTCTCTTCGTCTAGCGGTTTTCTCGTCTTGCGAAGCAACCCTATTAGCGGCTTAGCGGCTTAGCGGCTATTAAAGGCTTAGCGGCTAAAAGGCTCTTAGCGGCTTAGCGGCTTAGAAAAAGGGGGGAGCGGAAAAAAATCACAAGACTCGCAAGACGTTTTCGTCTTGCAAAGCAAGCCCATAGGGAAAATCGTCTTGCGAAGCAACTCAAAAACGGAAAACCCTTTCGTCTAGCGGGTTTTTCGTCTTGCGAGGCATTCGTCTTGCGGGGCACCACTGTATTATAGCAATAAGATTGCTCTTTCAATCTCAGACCCTACATCTTCACTGCTGAGTGACATGCCATTGGTCTCCCTTTCACAGCTACATCATGAAGACCAGGCATTGAGCTTGCTTTTTTTTTTAATAACAGTGTAAGCAAGCTACTCTTAATTTCTCTTGAGATTGTATTCTTTCAGCAAAAACCATTCAATGGTAACAGGAAAACTTCCCTCTTCCATTTGCCTATCCACCCTGTTTCAGCTAATGTTCTTCCAATTAAAATCTGCACAACGTAACTGCTCCCCGGTGTCCATATGCAGAGGAATGGTACTCTGCCTTCTCATATATCTGTCATACATAAATGAACAAAATGTAAAAATGGATGCACCAATGTTTTTATTATTATTATTATTATTATTTCCCTACTCTTAATTCTGCAACTGCACACAATATGTGTTTCTGTGGCATTCTCCGATATGTTGTTCACTACCTTGAACACCATCAATAGTAGAAGTTTGCAAAAGATGTAATTAAAAAATATGGTTTTACCCTTAGCACCTGAAACAGGTCACTACTTTGGAGTATAGCTAATCCTCATAATCTCATTCGTACTTATTATAATCCTTTTCCCTCATTACCTAAATGGGGAACAAAGATTTGAGACACACTGGCTTAATTGCCTATTGAGTCTCTGGCCAAGCTGGAATATGAGCACAGCAATTTATAGGACTACTGCACTGGCTCTTGATGTGGATGTGAAAAGATTGCCAGAAGCTAAAGAAGCAATGTATACAAGGGAAAGAGATCGAGACATTAAAAAAAACAACCACATAAATCAAGACTTGAAGGTATTTTAGTGAACTTTGTGGTGGCAATAGCACTCTACCTCGGTCTACCTCAGAATATAACAGCATGAAGTGCAGACAAATGTGAACATGAACTGGGTGAAAGCTTACACATACTTACCTAACAATAGGGGCCACTGGACTCAGTAGTATGCACTGCTGAGTAAACGTTAATAAAATAAAGCTGCACATCTTATGTTTGAACAGCTAGTTTTAGAAATCCACAGCTTCTCTTGAAATTAGGAAGATATCATTGTTGATTCTAGAATGCATTTCCAGGATGATGTACATGTAGACACGCATGCACATGCACACGCACACATGCACACACACAGAGAAGGATTGTTCTTACTGTTTTCTGTGCAAGTTCGTCAGCTAGCTGTTCATTAGCTCTCAGCTTGTCCTCCACTTCCTGTGACTTCTGGTCATAATTAACAGCCAGTTCCTCCAGAGCCTGAAGAACTTCTTTCACTTCCTCTTTCGCAGCTTCATTTTCAATCTGGAGACGAGTGAGTTCCTCTTGGATCTTCTCATAATCTCTCCTAGTGGAAGCCAAAAGCTACAAAGAGATGGAAACATTAAGATTGTGTAACTCTTGGGTTAAAAGGAGGACCATTATGACATAGGCAATGTGAGTGAAAACGGCATAAACCAGACATTGGAAATAGAATTGGAAACAGGAGATGTTTGTGGGGGTGGGAAGGAATCGCTGAAACATCTCAGTGAGAGCAGAAGAGAAGCAGGGCTTGTTAACTGCCCCAACTCTTCTGAATCTTCCATTTGGCCATTATTAATAGAATAAATTATAACATGCTTAAGAGTAACAAACTGTAATTCAGGGTTTAGAAGAATTCTAGTATACTGCATGATACTCCACAACAACAGAAGCAAGAATGTTGCTTTCTCACACATAACAGTACAAGAGTGGGCTGAAAAAATCTTTTTATTTACGAATTATATTTCTCTGCAGCCCCATAACTCAGGTTCTCTGGGCAGCATACATAAAAACCAACAAGAATAGATAATTGGTCCACCAACTCAATGTGATGCCCTCCAGACATTGTTCATCAACACTCCCATCAACCCCACTAAGCCAAATCCAACTTTCCCCACTTCCCAACTGATCACACCCTTCTGATTAATCCCTACACTAAGATCAATCTTCAGCACTTTAGAAGCACCCAGTCAGAAGCTTTTAGCCTGCCCACCCCTGTGGAAAGCCAACACTTCCTCCATAATTCAAAAGGTTATGGTCTAATAAAAAAGATGGGAGACGTTTGTAAAAGGCCTTTCGGACATAATTTGTTCATTATGTGTTGAACCATGTATTTTTGTGAATGTGCATCTAACCTGTGAACACAATACCTCCTTATATTTTCGCCTACTCGTCAACACATGAGACGCTTGTTATAGAAAGCCATGGAGTCTACGAGCATTTAGACCACGGGCTATGCTAGAAGGAGGTAAAGATAAGCCTACGAATTTGTATTAATCCTATCTGAACTTATAGAAAGTGGCATTTCTGGGATAGTAGGCCATATATTCCAGTTACAAAGCTTAAAAATGTTTCAATAAGCTATCCTTGCAAAATGGGAAGATATCAAAAGAATTAATCAGCACAATGTTAAATATCTGTCCAAAATAAGGGTTAGAACTGTGATCACGCCAAGTGAACATGACAGACTAAAAAGCAGACCACATCAACATATCCATTACATCTAGCTTCTACATATACACAAAACTTTAGCCCGCATGGTTTAGCAATTTAAAAAATGAAGGCATTCACATTCAACATACGGTCTATTTAGTCCCAGCAAATGATTTTGTGATGCACAAAAAAGTTAATCAGTGGGACTAGAATGTGAAAGATATTAGAACAGCATGTTCCCCTTTTTGTAACACTTATGCTAGCAATGAATCTGCTAGCTTAATCAGCCAGAAATAAGTGTGCTGGCTAATTAAGGAAAGCCATCATTAAGGCAGACACCCTGAAGCCCATCTATCACTGAGCTCATCACAAAGAACGGCAGAAAGCACTAGAGAATACAGTAAACAGGGAACAAAATTAAGCAAAAGCACGCTCCATTCCTAAGCAGAGAACAGAGTGCCACCTTACAAAAATTAATGGCAAAGGTTTTATGCTTTTGGTCAACAGCTGGTTTTCCTAGCAGACTGTTTGAGGAGCATAGTACAATGATGGAGAACTTGTGGCCCACCTGATGTGGTTGGACTACGAGTCCCATCATCCCTGACTACTGGTCATGCTGGCTGGGGCTGGTGGGAGTACATATCAAAGGACACAGGGTCTCTAACCCTGGTCTGGTGCATTAATTTCCACCCACCGTAGCACTGATGTCTCTAGGTTAGCAACCAGAAGGTTACATTTGGAATTTCTCAGTGGGGTCTGGATTTGACCAAGGGGTCTCCAGTGTTACTGCCTCCTATTTTTAAAGCTAGTAGCACTTTATTAGTATGGGCATCATTTTCTTTTTTAAAAAAACAAGAAAAATCTTCCAAGTCGCAGAGCAAGATGAACTGAGAAAAGGGTGAGCTTCTGCCTAATAGCAAACAAAACCATGAATAGCAAATGAAACATCAGTTGAATTAGGTTTAAAGTGAGGGTTAGGATGGTGGGGCAGGGAGAAGATATAGGGAAGTGCCCATTTTAAAAGGTCATAATAATTATTGTCACAATAATATGCTTTGGGCTAATATTTACCTCATCTTGATCCAACATCTGCTGCTTTAGTTTCTCTGCCAATTGACTCTGTTGATTGATTTCATCATCCTGCAATAGGTGAAAAAAACTATCAGGAGCTTCTTCCCCTTTTTCTACATTCGTTAAAGCTTGAAACCAACACAAAATGGATGCAATATTGGAGTGAAATAAATATTCTATAGAAAAAAGAAATATCCTTCAAAGCAGACACAAAACTGTAACTGGCTTCATCCTGCTTTCTTTAAATCACCTGCATAATGTGGTTGTAAACATTGCTTGAAATTGGAATCTGCTTCTAGTAACAGTGCCATTTTATATAAATACACTACAGATTTATAACAAAAAATTCCCTTACTTTATTAAGTGAGAATTCATGCAATAAAGCTGCTGATAGTTTAAAGCACCCAAGTTGTTTCATATAGGGTATGACATATATTATTTTCCTTTGCTGTTTGCTGTTTAAAACAAATTGTTTCCCCCTCCTTAGCAGAAGCTCTTGCTTTTGCAGAGATAAAGAGAAGCATGTGCTTCCTGTAGATTCCTGAACATTTATCCAAAATCAAGAACAAACTTCAGAGTGTTCAGTGCAATATATAATTATACCTGCGCCACGTGCCAACAAAATCACCCCCTCTCCTTTGCTCTCTTAATGGCCCATCACTTAGGTGATTAACCCAACATAGGAAGTTAGCCTGGCTTACATTTTTAACAACTGATGGACCCAGGGATTCAAGAGGGGTCTGGCACCTCCAAATCGCATAACTGTACATATGGCTGGGACAATACATTATTAGTTGTTCAAAAGTGACAGGAATGGAGTTCGGTTAACATTTTTCAACTGTAATGACCACAAAACTTGTGAGATTTTACACCACCAGTTTTCTATTTTGCACACTTCGAAGCATGTGGTGGTTTTGATGAATAAAAAACACTCTTTAAACAAAATCTACAGTAGTCGTCAAGACATAATTAAGTTGAAAGGAAATAATTTCTAAACCTTATCATCCAATTGTCTGTAGAGACTAGTAATCTCTTCATCGTATTTCCTCTTCTCCTCAGTTGTGATACTGGCAACAACAGGTGCAATATTATCAATAATGGGTGTATTGTCACATGGCTCCAAATTCTTTTGGTCCTTAGCACTGATCTGTTCATCCTCAGGAACAGCCTCTCCTGCAAACACATCTCAATACAATCAGTGATAATACAAAAAGTCCAAAAAGCAAGGAATCAATATTTAATCTTCAATGTCCTTTGGAGACTTAAATCTACAGTCCTTATAATTGAAGGCCTCCATGCCTAATGGTCTCTCAGAACCAGCTGAAATAAAAAGCAAATTAGTTTGCCTTAAGGAT
This sequence comes from Podarcis raffonei, assembly GCF_027172205.1. Taxonomy (NCBI): domain Eukaryota; kingdom Metazoa; phylum Chordata; class Lepidosauria; order Squamata; family Lacertidae; genus Podarcis; species Podarcis raffonei. The sequence goes on along the minus strand of NC_070602.1, from coordinate 102,253,607 downwards.
CATAACTACGTTGTCAGAAGTAGCGATCAGAACTACGGTGGAGTAGATATACAGAAACAGCAGAACAACATGAGGCAGCCATCCTGCCAGCCCCATGTTTCAGACCACATTTCATTATTCCTCCAAAGAACCTATACATCTGGTTACTATGAGCTATATCAAGGTAGTGACAAAAGCTCTTAAAAACAGTCATCTACTCTGCAATGTTAACATTGAGTATATTCAAAAAGTCTCACGGTGAAACCTTTTCTCCGTACTAAAGTCTCTGCCCCACCATCATACAAACAGGGGCAGCACAAAAAAATAACTGCAGTAGCAAGCATGCCCGATTATGATGAATGGCAACTCACTTGGAAAGAAAGCATACTTGTGTTCAAAAATCCAATATTTTAAGTCAAGTGCTAAATCACAAGTGCATATTACAACTAAGAATTTTGTGTTTGCTTCAGTAATGAATATAATTAACCTTTAGAGTACTGACTCACTGAAAAGATCTAGAAACAGAACTGAAGGTGGTTTTTAAGGGGTCTATGATTATGAAACAAAATTTTCAATACTTTTTATAGGTTGTTTTTTTAAAATCCTCTACAGCTCTCTCTGCATTTCATAATTAAAACTGAAATTCTTTGCAGCCATCTGGAATAAGGGGGGGGGCAGGGAGTGAATCCGTTAGCATTAGCTCACTGAAGTCTGACATGATCACCACCCCCAAAATTACCTTATTTTCCTCTTATCCAGAGTGCACAGCAATAATTGCTCTTTATGTTACTATTAGCAACAGAATTGCTGTTGCCTATGTACTGAAGTTCTATCGGGGGGGGGGGGATTGTGAGTTGGAAATACTGTGGGCTGCAGCCTGTAGTGAAGGATTTAAACCTAAATGTTAAAATCCTACCTAAGAAATAGCCACTACTTCACAGTCCACACCCCAGGAAAATGTAAAACAGAATGCTTGTTTTCATTTTGAAAATGCTGAAGTCTTGGCAATCTTCTCCTGCTCTGATGCTCCAACTACCCAAGATCAAGGGCTGATTCACACAGAGAAAATGAGTGTGCGGTGAGGAAGATATTCACACATTCCCACTGGCCATGCCTGTTCAGCCTGATGTTCACATGTCGAATGGAATGTTGGAATGGGAAGAAAAAACGTTCATGGCCAATCCATTTAGCACATACCAACAATTTTGAGAAGACTGAGTAGGGAGGCACAATGCCATTCCCTCACTACTACGGGAACATAAGAAGACTGCTGGATCAGGCCAATGGCCCATCTAGTCCAGATCCGGTTCTCACAATGGCAGGCCGGATGCCTGTGGGAAACCTCAAGTAACACAGTTGAAGCCTTGCATGAACCAACCCACAGATACAAAAAGTGCAGGCTGAAAACAGAGAAAGGCCAAGCTGGTGGGGAAAGCACAGCCCTTCTGCCAATTCTAACCTTAAATGCAATTAGAAAGGTGATAGTACTTTGCACTCCACATTATCCAATATGCCGCTGCATGATTATATGGGCAGCCTCAAAAAAAACACAAAAAAAGTTATTTAGCCAATCCTGATTTATTTAAGATCCTTTATTGCTTGCTGTCTCTTTTCCTATATGCTTTTTTTTCTTCTTCTTACACATTGGGCGGAAAACCCTACCACAATCCTGTGAACCACTTTCTGCTAGGCCAACTGAAATAAGTTGGTCTATTTCCAAGGTTTCTTCTGCAATATTTCACTTACAGGCAGTTCTGGTGACACACTAGAGAAGAATGCCTGTCTCTTTACAGTTGAAGGCAGCAGTTCCGGAGGCTATGTTGCTATTTTTGAAAGCACCAGAAAAGTTAAAGAGTGGCATGTCTGTATCACTGCAAGTGTCTTGGATACAAATGCTTTCAAAGGAAAGAGGAGAACCAGGTTTAATTAAGCACAAACAGCCTCAGAATTTGTTCTAGTGTGTGCTTTCTGCTACTAAAGAAAATAAGCTGCTTATCATTTTCACAAGTTTATACAGTGGTGATCAGTAGAATGCCTTGTGGGGGGGGGATGGCTGCTTCCAATGTTAGTTTTTTAAATGGTAGAAGTGTAAAGCAAAGCTATGTCCCTGTGGTGGAATAATAATAATAATAATAATAATAATAATAATAATAATAATAATAATAATAATATTGATGTCAGGGGCTGTAGCTCCCATTAGTCCCAGCCACCATGGCCAGGGCTGTTGGGAATAGTAGCAAAACAAAATTTGGAGAGCCATACATCTCTGGTATATATTTGCAAATGTCATTATCTTTTGCCCTTTAAGCTTTCCCTGCCTATCCAAGATGTGTGCAGATGGTGGTGGCTACTCAGCAGTGAGGGGGAAAGCTCCTATTCATGCTTGAAAATAATTTACTGCTACATTGTCCTGGCAAAATTAACCTTAGCTCCTGGTATATGTAATTTCATTTTTGTTATATTTAATTATTAAACTGTAACAATATACGAGGAACCCACCCCATATGTGGCTCTTGCCTGTCATATGGCAGCACTGTGGCTGGGAAAACCCAGCCAGATGGGCGGGTATAATAAAACAAAAAGAATTTTTTTCCCCTTCACAACTGAATAACACACAACCAATATTCACATATCTGGGTTATAGGGGGGGAAAGAACTCTCTTGCAATTGAAGCCCTTCTCCCTCAACAACACATTGTATGCTACTATGGAGGCTAACATCATCAGACAAAATAAAAATAATAATGTATCTATAATATTTACAACATACAAACAATGCTTTTAGGGGAAAAGTTGTGATTTCAGATTTATTGTTGCTCAGACTGGTATTGCTCTTTTAAGTAGAGAAGCATTTGCTTCTTCTGAATTATCAATCTGTAGGTCCAATAGTTTTCTGTCCAACAGAGAAAAAGATATAAGCAGAATGACAGCATGGTGGTGAATAAAATAAAACTCATCAAGGGCAGTATCCAAGGGAAAGAAGTGCAAGGACTTTAAGCTGCACAATAGAGTTTCCCTGCCCTCAGATTTGGGGTTGTTGTGTGAGGAGATGAAGGGTACAATGCAAAGCTTAAAGTTCTTGAGCTAGTGGGACCATTCAGTTGGATACCACCCCAAGTATTTAAATTCCTACAAATGGAGTTCATTCATTAAAACCTGAACCATATGTTATACCTGCATGGAATTGTGGCATTATTTAACCATTCTGTAGACTCTCATTTCATTTCTCGGTTAGATTGCTATCCTAACTCCACTTACCAGGGAGTAAGTCCCACTCATTTCAATAGAATTAATGAGCAGACAAGCGTGTTAAGGTTACTCAAATTCAACTGTTTTCAATAGGACTTACTTCTCAATTAATAGTTTCAGAATTTTAAGTAAAGAATGCAACAGCACAATGTTCCATTTACAATTTTCCTTCCTCTCAATTGCAAGTCTATTGATGAGCAATCTCTGTGAATAATCCCATCCCTACAACACGTACACATTATCATTTTAAAGTTGGGTGTGACAGCTAGTAGCCTAAGGAAACAGGGCATAATTTGTAAATATTTCCTGCTTAGATCCCATACCCTCCAACATTCTGCCTGAAAATACAGACATTCTGTTAATATTCTAGTCAGTTAAACCAGGGCTTCCTTTTTCAGACAACAAGAGAACTCTGATGTAAAGCAAGCCAGGATTCTCCACACTATACAAGAGGAGGAGGAGAGGGAAGACCACAGGGTAGGACTGTGTGGGCCTAATGTTGGTTCCCAGCTTTATAAACCATGGTTTATGAAGCCAGCAATGTGACGTCCTGAACCAGGCCTATGTTTAGGGATGAACTGAAGTTGAATAGGTCTGTGCAGACAAACAGAAGAACATGATTCATCATTGTAACAGAGCCTTAACAGACAGTAAAGTGTATCATAATTTATTTTATTGCAACTATTTGGCTTCTTTAATTTAATACCTTAACAGCTGCCTAATAATAGACAACAGAGTTCTTTCTCACCATTTCTCCACCTGTTTAGTTCCATCTCCAGATGCTGGATAACATTCTTCAATGTCTTGTTTTTTTCCTTCTCCTTCTCATATTTTTTCTTCCATTCTTCAGCAGTCAGCTCAAGATTCACAGAGACTGTATTCTTGATGGTCTTTGCTCTGTACAGAAATACAACCACTTACCAAACAAGCACTGACATTAATCTTATTAACTTCTCTGTGGTCTGAAAGTTGTAATACTATACACACTTAGCTGGAAGTAAATTCCACTGAACTCAATGGAATGTACTTCTGGGTAGATATGTACAGGCTTGCACTGCAAAACAATAAATACAAACAGCAGCAAATGTAGAATCTTTCTCCTGGAAAATGAAATATGAGTATTTCTTTTGCATCCTTTACAGCAGGGTGAGCCACGTAAGTCTTTATTTCTGGATAACTGGTTTGTACTTCCTTCTTGAGTCTCTCTTTTCCCACTGGTCTCAGCTGGAATTTCTGTTTTTAATAAGAGAAATGACAGACTCTGTTCTGCTGATACCAAATTGCACTGTTTTTCTTTTTTCTCTCCCACCGCCTTTAAACAACCCCAGCATAGCAAGACTTAAATGTACTCATTTGATTCCAGTTTTATGGCTGACACACACATCCCTGAATTCATTATTTATGTAGCATCTATCATAGCTCTCATTAGCCAAGGCTATACCACACTATGTTGGCTCAGTCTGCTGCAAAATGGATATGACTTCCAAATGAAAATCCCATCCTTTTTAAAAAAGCTAATGCAAAAAGAAAGATCCAGTCAACAAACAAGAAAAGACAAGTGTGATGGAGACTACGCGGCCTGAATTCTGTGCATCTGAGCAATAATCTGTCACATCTGAGCTCTTTACAACCATCTTTCCCCTCTGCCCCATACCAAAACCTTTGGATACAAATACTACTAAGCTTCCAGTAGCACTACTGGGGTTTAAAGATCAGAAGTGAAGCCTCCTGAAAGGCTTTTTTAATATGTCCAGTTACATTCACTTATCTGATCTGCACATTTACTGTGAGGAAAGCTATGCACATTATCCACATCAATGCAGTCACTGGAAGATCAATAGAGCCACATCAGGCTATGAGCCAGCAAAGCACCGATGCAGAAAATTAAGCACAAAGCAAGTTCTTTTGCTGCATATGCAATTTTATTCTTGAGTGCCTTATCATGGAACTACTGCAATATCATTGTTGTCTGCTGACAGAAGATGCCAAGTCCAACCCCAGCAATGTTTTCTTATCCAGCCATAATTGGCTGGCCTCACTTCTGCCCATAACTCAGCTCCCATTCTTCTAATGAACACATTTGCTAGATTAAAGAGCCTGTGACAGAGGAGGGACACAACTGGATCCAACCCATAATCTCTCCCAAGAGACAGGTGCACCTGCTCACCTCTGCCCAAACATTAGAGTAGACTTGGTTTCTGCTTCATTGAAGATGGATGGGGAGCAACAGATGACAATGGTGGTTCTACAGTTTCCACCTAAGGAGTCCTGAAGAATCCTGGTCATCTTGCTGTCTCGATAGGGGACATGTGTTTTCTAATTAAGAAGGATGATACAGGATCAGAATACACACAATTGCTTAAAAGGGACGACAATAAGTAAAAAGTAAGTCAACCTAGAATATGTAAAACTGTTTTCATATTGCTAAGGCAGGTTCATATAATTTCTAACAGATTGCCATCTGATCCGTCACTAGTTAAATATGGAACTAAAAGCTCCTGCAGTAAAAAACAAACAAAAAAACAACTTCTTGCTAGCTGGCAAAGTGGGGGTGGGTGGGAAGGGGATAGATACCTTTTCTCCTCTGAGTTTAAGGTGAAGATCTATTATTAATTTGCACCAAGAGGTAGAGAACTGGGAAAGTAACCAAGGCATCAAACGGTCACTATTTTTTAAAAGTATGAATTACTTACAGTTCCTTCTGCTAGTGCTGAGATCACGTTGCCCAAAGCAGACAAAGACTTGTTAATATTTTTGGCTTCATCAAGAACAGAGCCCTCTGCACCCGTTTTGCTGACCTGCCAGAGAGCAGATATTGCTCAGTGAGCTCAAATTCTGATCATTGCAAAATAAGAAAAAGGTTAAACACTTGAAAGTAGCTTTACCCCATCCTGCCTGAGCCAGAGAAGTTATCAGTTTGCAAAGCTACAAAATTTTCATAACACTTGTAACAGTTATTTTCTTTGCTAATCATATATAAACACAACACACAAGTGGGGTTTTTTAATAAAAAAAAACTTTATTTCACTTATATTCAAATTTCCCTTGTAGACCTTAAAGCAGCTTTCATATGAAATCTCAGTGACCATTCTGGCCCTTTATAGAGGCAGATTTGCTTAGCTGCAACAGAATGGTGTCCTCTACTTCCAGATCATTCTCTGGCCCCTCTTGTATACAAGACGATCATGCAGTGACTTCAAAAGGACTAGTTAGGAGTTGAAATAAAGCTACCACCATCATGCACCACTAACAAATCAATAACGTTATGTAGAGTAATAAGGTACTTCTGTTACCTTTTCACTCCCAGCCAAGTCTACCAAATAAAGCTTCCCACTGAGTTTTTTTTCGGTTTCAACATTCTCTTGTTTGATATTAATTAGGAAGATGCTATGACTTCTAGAACTGTGTTCATTCATGTCTACGAAAAAGAAAATTCAGTGAGGTGTTATATAAAATATTATGCACCTCTTCAAAAACCTGTTTTGTCGTGAGGGTTGTTATTAATAACTAACGGGCTAAGACAAGCCAACAAGAAGCCCTCCAAGTTAAAACAATTTGTGACCACAAGAGAAAGTAAACAAAAGTCTGCTCCCACCAGCCACACTGTGCTACATATGGGAACGTTGTTGTGGCCAGTCCATGATGTGGGCGGGGGAACCTAACTGCTTGGAGATACCCACACACAGCACCAGTATCTGAGGAGCATAGTCACCCACGGTTATAAGCCTTGGCCATGCCCTTGACAGACTCTTTGGCCATCTTCTGGCCCACCCCTCTATTCCAGTATAGGCTCACCAGGCACTTCAGACCTGAGTACAGTGGATGCTCGGGTTGCGAATGGGATGCACGTTCACAACCCGCAGTGTTCACAACCCACAGCGGTGCGTCTGCGTATGCACAGGTTGTGATTCGGCGTATCTGCGCATGCACGACCACCGAAACCCAGAAGTAACCTGTTCCGGTACTTCCGGGTTTCGGCGGGTCCGTAACCCAAAATAATGCAACCTGAAGCGTCTGTTACTCAAGGTATGACCGTAGTAATTTTTTGCCTGCCTGCAACTTAGTCAAGCAGGTCCCTTCACCTACTCTGTATTGGATTTCGGGGAGTTTAGGGGTCAGTGCTGTTAAATAGAATGACTTGGTTTTGTGGTTAACTTGGCACTGTCAACAGGGAGCTGCTGGAAAGGTTAAGGTCACATAAGGTAATAACTGAGCACCCTTAGGCACCTTTGAAGGTGAAGAGCATTTCCAGAGCTCAACCGCTCTGAGTTGTGGGGCCCTCAGCCTGGATATGGAATATTCTTGAAGTTCACCTGCCCAGAGTTGTGGGGCCCAGCAGGGGATGGGGCAGCAAGGCCTTGGAATTGGCAGGGTTGGGTTTTCCCAAGGATGAACCTAAGCTAGCTTCCCATTCTTCTAATTCCCCCTGCAAATATTATATGGAAAATGTGACCCTAGTTCAAGTCATCACTTGCGTCTTGCCTTTTTATTCCTGGGTCCGGTCACAACAACCAAGTGTGAGATATTGTAAGACCATTTTGAATAAACTAAAGGCTTTTCTGCAGTGGGAAGTACAGTTGTACCTCGGGTTAAGAACTTAATTCGTTCCAGAGGTCCATTCTTAACCTGAAACTGTTCTTAACCTGAAGCACTACTTTAGCTAATGGGGCCTCCTGCTGCCGCTGCACCGCCGCTGCACGATTTCTGTTCTCATCCTGAAGCAAAGTTCTTAACCTGAGGTACTATTTCTGGGTTAGCAGAGTCTGTAACCTGAAGCGAATGTAACCCGAGGTACCACTGTATGTCCATGAGACATCTAAAGCAGATCACAGCTTATTCACCCTTTTTGGAGGACAAACTAAAAACAATTTAGACCATGGGTGACAAGATATCAAAATAGATTGCAACCAGAAAGAAAAACATAATGCAAATCAAAGAAAGTAACAAGTGGAGGCTTAAAGTCCTGAAAGCTAACTTTAGAAAAAATAATAACGTGGGAACCTTGTGAAATTAAGTCTTCTCTGTTCTACTGATAGTGAACCACAAATGGTTCTACAAACACTTATGTATCAAAAAACCCCATTCTACACTAATTAAGGCACAAAGCTGTGCAGTCATCAGAATGATGAGGCTATCTCCCATTACACTGAGCACATTTAAAGAAAAAAAAACCCACAAAGTTTAATGGTGGCTAAATTCCACTCATTGTACTAGAGGCTTTATGACTATGCTAGGCAACATGATTATTGCTCTTTGCATTAAATCTGAGCAACATTGTTTGCCTTATAGTTCACAAAAACAACTGCCACATATTTGCAAACACTTGAGTTTGGCTACATTTTACACAAGTTATAAATGTGAATACTCATGGTTGCTAAATAACACAAAAAGTTACAGGATTTTTCATTTTTTAAAAAAAAAATCTATCATTTATCAACAACAAGGTAGGAATTCATTCGGTATATTGTAAATTTAAAGACCTAAAATATTATCTCTCGTGAAAATGTTAATCATAATTTTCAAAATGCCTTTCAAGTTGCAAAAATAGTAATATATTTTACCATTATGCATTAGGACCTCCAGCATAAGAAAGCTGAGTAAAATCAAAGAGACTAATCACATATTAATTGTACCTTTTTTGCATTATAGCAGGCAGTGATGCAACAACATTGACTGGAACTTTAGCATGGTGTTGGTTGCAGTTAGTTAAAACCTAATTACAGGGTTAAAGGTAAAGGTAAAGGTATCCCTGCCCGTACGGGCCAGTCGTGTCGGACTCTAGGGTTGTGCGCCCATCTCACTCTATAGGCTGGGGGCCAGCGCTGTCCACAGACACTTCCGGGTCACGTGGCCAGCGTGACAAGCTGCATCTGGCGAGCCAGCACAGCACACGGAAACGCCGTTTACCTTCCCGCTAGTAAGCGGTCCCTATTTATCTACTTGCACCTGGGGGTGCTTTTGAACTGCTAGGTTGGCAGGCACTGGGACCGAGCAACGGGAGCGCACCCCGCCATGGGGATTCGAACCACCGACCTGATGATCGGCAAGTCCTAGGCGCTGAGGTTTTACCCACAGCGCCACCCGCGTCCCATAATTACAGGGTTAGCAGTACATAATTACAGGGTTAGCAGTACATAAATGCTTACTTGTAACAGCTACATGGCGGTTTGTTTTCCCCTCATCAATTACATCCATAACTTCTTCAGGACTAGAGACAAACCTTTCTGTGCAGCCCTAGAAATTCAAATTCAGCACTTGTGAGATAAAGAGAATTCGGGAGAGGTAAGGAACTTGTACCAATAGTCAATATACTTGGCCCAAATCAAGGCCAAAATTCTGTCCTCAAATTTATGTTGGACACAACCATAGAAAACATACCAGATAACAACAGAAGAGCAGTTTCTACAGTGCAATTTAATACGCAGTTCCAGAAGGCTAACAGACTGAGTTCTGAATAATAAAGATTGAAAAAGACCTTTACTTCCCTGACACCTGGAACATGAACCTAAAAACACCATTCCCTTCTATGAATATTGAGAATAAAATACTTCTTTCTAGTGTCTTCCATATTTATTAAATATTAATATTAAATGCAAATGTTTCATTTCAATAGGATGACTAACAAAACAAAACCATTTAAAAGGGAGGAAAATGAAGCAAAAATTACAAAAGTCCATTAATATTTCAGAAAAGCATTACTTGAATTTTTATGGTTAGAATTCTCGGTTGATGAGAAATTATTCCCTTCCATTCTCTAGTGTAAGAGAGGCTTACTGAAGTACTGTTAAAGATAACATTCAGAGCAGCACAAGAAAAAAAAAATGTTTCTACGTAATTGAATCTGAATATCCACTGTACCACAAAAAAACAGCAAATTATTTTGTGACAATTGCTTGGGTGATGTGTGTGTGTTTGTATGTGTATGAGAAAAGTTGTCAAAATTTACCCACACAAGGTATTTTCTCAGGAAATAAAAAAAATCCACTGGGAACATAAATGATTGCAGTCTTTTTTTATTTTACCATATTTTGAGGGGTTCATTTAGGTGGCTGGTATTTGAATGAGTCATATTCTGAATAGACCAATAGACTAATTAAGTAAGTCATGACTTAGCTGGATACCACCTAGAATTTCTTACCCACTGATTTTCTTTTTGGTAATATGTATGTTTTGTTGGCTCCAGTAGTTAAATAATGGTATGACTGCTTTTATGGCCTCGATTCTATACATGGGGTTGTGCCCCAAGTTGCTGCTCCACTCACATAGCAGACTTTCACTTGCATGACAGAACTCATCTCCTAAGCTCACCCCATGCACCCTCAGAATCTGCTCCAAAGGGTTGGGGAATTCTCTGGAGCAGATCTGGTGAGAGAGGGGTGCAGGAAGAGGAGAGAAAGCTGCTTGCACTGTATTGGAATCATCTACAGGTGAAACTCAGAAAATTAGAATATCGTGGAAAAGTTCATTTATTTCAGTAATTCAACTTAAAAGGTGAAACTAATATATGAGATAGACTCATGACATACAAAGCGAGATATGTCAAGCCTTTATTTATAATTGTGATGATCATGGCGTACAGCTGATGAAAACCCCAAATTAGCAATCTCAGAAAATTAGAATACGAAATGAAATCAGCAAAACAAAGACTGCATATAGAGCAATATTGGACCTCTGAGAAGTAGAACCGTGCATATGTACTCAGTACTTGGTTTGGGCCTCTTTTTCATCAATTATTGCCTCAATGCGGTGTGGCATGGATGCTATCAGCCTGTGGCACTGCTGAGGTGTTATGGAAGACCAGGAAGCTTCAATAGCAGCCTTCAGTTCTTCTGCATTGCTCGGTCTTATGTCTCTCATCTTTCTCTTGGCAATGACCCATAGATTCTCTATGGGGTTCAGGTCAGGCAAGTTTGCCGGCCAATCAAGCACAGTAATCCCATGGGCATTGAACCAGGTTACTGAAATAAATGAACTTTTCCACAATATTCTAATTTTCCAAGTTTCACCTGTATGTATTCTGTAATTTTTTTATTTAGTGCTATCCACAGTTTTTGTCAAGCTATCTTGATGGTGTCTGAAAAAGGTGGCATGCAAATTTTAAAAATAAAGCACATTCATGTGATCACACAAACCATTTTCAATCATTAGACCAGAACAATTTCTAAAGGTTTTTCTGTATCTAAAGGAATGTTTTTTACCTTGACATATGGAACTCTGTTCTTGTCTTCATGAACTGCAAGGTTTGTCTTTGAAACTAAAAGGAGGAAAAGTCATCAAGAATCACTGATGAAGAAAGTGCACAAATTTGATGAGCCACAAGAATAATCTGAATGACACAAGCAGATCCTTCCATGGAGGAAAGCAGCAATTTAATCTACATAAGAGTTAGCCACATGATGTACTTAAGAGTATACAATGTCATTGCTTAGTTCTACATTAAACGACAAGACATGAGACTCAACTAAACTCCCCAAAAAAGCAATGCTGACACACATACTTTACTCTGACTTGCTCATGAATAACATACATCACAAAAAAGTTGGGAGCTTTAATGTATGTCTGCAGTGCAATTTCTCCCAAATGGTTTAACCAAGATAAATCTACTTGGTCAATGCACAAAATCATCTTTTTGATTCAGGACCAAAGTGATAATGGTGCCACTTCAGCCCAGTTCACAGGTCACATTTTCATTCCAGCAAACTACGTTCCCATCATCAAATGCTTTGTTGAAGACTTCTCGTTTGTTCTATGGCCTTTTAAATGTGTTTGTGGAAATGAGGTTGCTGGTTTGTTTGTTTTTTATTATGCATTTTGTGTTTTCATTCTGTATTTTTATGTTGGGGACCACCCACCCTGTAATCTTTGGAGGAAGGGTGGTATACAAATTTTAATTAATAAATAAATTCTTAAACCAAAGCTCACCATGACTCTGAAACCAAGCAACAGTATATAGTCATGGTTTGCAATCCTGGTTTGTAGAACATGGTCAACTTGTATGTTCCCAGTTCAGGTGTTTCCATTGTTGTTGTTGTTTTGTATTGCATTGTATTGTACTGTAGGTTTTCAGTTTTGTTTGTTACATATACATACTGTATTTGCTATTTTGTTAATTGCTTGGAGAATGTGAAATAAATAAAAGTGTAATGGCAAAGAAAGCTCATGACAGCATGAGCTTGTTGTTTGCTCCCAGTCCAACAAACTATAATTTTTTGGACCACATGCACTAGGCCTTACTGTACAAAGTACTTCAAACCAAAATATTAAGGATGCTTCAACTGTTTCAGCTCTTTTATTCTTCAAAGCTCTCTGGCTTGTTAAATATACACAGGTATAACATGATTCTCAATTCATAAGATACCTTTTTTAAAAACGAAAACAAAATATTAAGAGCATTCCCAGCAATTTTTTTTTAAAGTATGAAAAATAGTGGGAGATTATTGCTTCAACCACTATTAAGACCAGGAAAAAGAAACCCAACAACCCTTGAAAGCCCAGGAAGTCTGGTGGGAAGGGGACATGGATGCAAACATGACACTCTGCTCTCCAAAATTGTAAGACAGTTTCCCAACTGTTATAGGTTATCTGCCCCCGTTCTCTTCCTGTAAGTAGTGCTTTGTTTACAGAAGTCTAAATATCGGGCAATTGACTACAGTCTCTGGGCATTTCAAAAACTGGATATGGACAACCCAACCAGCCTTTGCTTCTGGATGTACTTCTGGGAGGTACTTCTATAGTACACTTTATCTTTTAATCAGGGATGCCTTAATGAACTACATAAAGGTGGCTAGCCTGTGGCCCTCCAGATGATGGCCAACTGAAAGTCCTATCATTTCTGACCACTGCACCATGTTGGCTTAAGCTGGTCCAACATTGCATCTGAAGAACTACAACTCCTATCAGTTCCAGCCAGAATGTCCAATGGCCAGGGCTAATATGGTGTAGTGGTTAAGAGCAGTGGACTCGTAATCTGGTGAACCGGGTTCGATTCCCCGCTCCTCCACATGCAGCTGCTGGGTGACCTTGGGCTAGTCACACTTCTCTGAAGTCTCTCAGCCTCACTCACCTCAGAGTGTTTGTTGTGGGGGAGGAAGGGAAAGGAGATTGTTAGCCGCTTTGAGACTCCTTAGGGTAGTGATAAAGCGGGATATCAAATCCAAACTCTTCTTCTCTTATAGAATTTGTAGCCAGCAACCTTTGGAGCACCAAAGGTTTAGTTCCACACCCTCCACTTTAAATGGGTGATATAGTCTATTAACCCAAATTTTATGAGAAAACAGTCTTATCAGACCTTAATGTCTGCACTGTATGAATATTACTCCAGGAAATGCACACATCCAAATGTCCAGGGTTCAGTCCTTGACCTGAAAACCATTTTATTTTTTAAAGATAAAATATACTCATTTTGGTAATTACAACTACAGTAAAAAGGAGAGAGAGAGATGCTGCTTTACTTACCATCCAGCAAATCCCTTATTTTGTCCAAGTAAATCTCAAAGTAGGAAACCTAAAGAAATGAAAAACACTAATTTAACAAGTTTTCAAGTTTTCAATTTGGGTTCTTGCAAAAAGGTCAAATCTGTTGCAAACAACCATTTTATGCTGTCTATGCATATTACTTTTGTTGTGTATTCTCTGCCAGAGTTGGATTTACTTATTACATTTGTATTGTGTAAAGGCTGAAACAAGAGTCAGTCAAAGAATATTTGCACAATCCACAGGCTAGCTAAATGTGGGGGGGTAAGTGGATTACTTGAAGAACTACTGAAATCACTTCTAATTATTTGAGGCGGGGCAAGGAATTAAGAAAGTAAAATCCAAGTAAAATCCAAGGATACTGAGAGTATCCAAGGATATCAAAGAGTAACAGACTCAGGAGATTAAAAAATCCCAGTAATTTCAATGGAAATGAAAGGTATTTAGGATCACTAGTGGTAGGGCGGAAGCACAGGTTAATTAAAACAGACTCCATGAGTGGCACATTATTAGAACAGAGTGTTTATACCTTAAAAGTGGACTGATGGGGTTAAAAAATAATCTTTGTAGGGCTGAAAATTGACTTGATTCAGTTCTAAAAGAATTTCCTTCAGGCAATGCATGAAAAGGTGTCTTCCCTACTAGCATACTTATATAGTCCAGAAGAGCTATTGAACTTACTTGTAAAAATTCATCACGCAGGACTCTAATTTCAGTGCCACAAAACTTGTAAACTAATATAGCCATTCCACTGCATGCCACAACGCATTATCTCTAACTGAATCTTCTTATATGTCTCCTCATACATATTTCTTTCCCTTCTCATCTTTTTCTAATATGGCAAAAACAATGGATAGCTGTTTTCTTGTGAGCAAATGGCACTGATTGAGATGAATGCACAGTGCCTCAAGTTTAGACTCCTATGTTTTTGTTTCTGTCCATGAATGAGAAGCATCCAAGACTGTACTGCAGTCTAGATACGTTTTGTCTTACTTTCGCAGCTTGCTAAGGAACAAATATGTACAACTTCCCATTTGTTTCCCAAGCAACCATAACATGAATCAGTCACTTATGCTTATTAAACTAAATACAAACATGCTCCATCTTAATGTTTGACTGGGTATTAAGCTACAGTCCATCTGAGAGCTTTTGTTTGCTTGTTTCCATCATTAAATATTAAATATTTGATGCTGGACTCTCAGAACATGAGCTACTCAGGCAGAACACTTTTGCTATTGATGTAATGATGGCTTTAATTGACTAGTTCTCACTGCTCACTGAAGCCAGACTACAAAGTAGCCTTATTGCATTAAAAGAAAAAAACCATGCTTACCAATACTGACAAGCACCATAGTGACTAACTTCTAAGCTAACCCAGTTTTAATTGAGGAGAGGGGCTGAGGACTGGGTACATTTGAAGTGTTGACAAATTTTTTAATCACCCCTGGTGCAGCATGACCATTTTGCTTGCACTTCATTCATTTCTTCTTCTTTTTTCTGCCACCAGGAGTATACCAGGAGTACAAAGGTGATAAATTACTGAAATCAAAGGTTCTCTCTCTCTCTCTCTCTCTCTCTCTCTCTCTCTCACACACACACACACACACACACACACACACCACTATCGATATGAAAGCTGAGCATTTCTATATGAGGATGCTCCACTATCCTTTTGAATTTTACAACTGTATTATAGATTTACATTGATTCAGATGTTTGTTGGTATAAAACATAGCTTATTTCCCCTTCTTGGCAGCCCTGATAGCTTGACTTAGAGGGAACTCACTCTGCAGAATCTGAAATCAACAGGGATTTTTATTCAAGTAATTACAGAAGGAAGGGTACCACCTGACCTAAATCATCATCACATAACTCTGAATAACACTCCATTTACATTCATGCCAGAGCTACAAATCAAACTTTTCCCTTCAAAAAAGATCACTATCCTTACAAAAATAATAATAAGTAAAATAAGATACCGTATTTTTCGCTCTGTAACACGCACCCGACCATAACACGCACGTAGTTTTTAGAGGAGGAAAATCCGTAGGCATGCCACCCGTGGGCATTCCCTCCATAACACGCACAGACATTTCCCCTTACTTTTTAGGAGGAAAAAAGTGAGTGTTATGGTGCAAAAAATACGGTACTTTGCTTATTTCTGAGAGGGTACTCAGGACATACTTCCACAAGGAAACAGTAGGAGAAAAGACACCCAAATATGGGGCATACTGAATGGTAGAGCTAAGCCTATAATCGTCATTCTATTTACCTCCAATGTTCAACATGCGCTGAATTAAATCCCCCCCCCGTTGTGTATGTGGAGTGCATTTCGCCCATGTCTTAGTTAAAAATAAGCATGTCTCTGCAAGACTCAACATATTAATAGAAACATTCTAATGCTTGAGCAAGCTTTGACAGTAGCAACATTTTATCAGAAAGCCATGTAGCTGTTTGATGGAATTCCCCTCTCCATGTCCAGAATGCCTGCCATTTCCAAATGGCACCTCTCTTGCGTAATCAGCTTCCACAATTTGTTCAATGCCATTCAAATACATTTGCTGTCACAGCAGTACAAAACAGTAGTTGAGTAGGCTAATTTTAAGTATTCATCTTCTCCTTTTTTTGTGCACTCATGAAGGGAAGGAAAACTACTTCCTTACATGTCTAACGTTAGACAATGACTGAAGAGATCTTATATTCAAATTTTGCAGGGTTTTTTAAATTCCAAAAGAGATCTAAACTCGTCAATCCAAGAAGTACTAGCCACATAAACAAGTAAAGTTCTGTGTCATTATAGATAGAGAAGACTATGACCAATGTGGTGATTTAAAACGACAACACAACACTATATGCAGCATCTGGGGAGTGATGGTGCCAACAATTGAGTGGCAGGTGCATACAAGATCTTTGCAAGCAGCAGTGATGCGCAGCACCTGCGTCTGCAAGAATCTATAGCCTGGAACAGATGGAGTCTGGTATGCTAGCAAGCTGGATGTTGTTAGCATTAATCAGGATTTGCAAACCAAATATTTGGATTTGGTATCCCGCTTTATCACTACCCTAAGGAGTCTCAAAGCGGCTAACAATCTCCTTTCCCTTCCTCCCCCACAACAAACACTCTGTGAGGTGAGTGAGGCTGAGAGACTTCAGAGAAGTGTGACTAGCCCAAGGTCATCCAGCAGCTGCATGTGGAGGAGCGGGGACACGAACCCAGTTCACCAGATTATGAGTCCACCTCTCTTAACCACTACACCACACTGGCTCTCAAACCAACTTCTAGCTGTGGTTGAAAAGCGAACTTTGCTTAGCATTAACTATAGTAAACATGAACATAATGTTGCAGTTAATGAGGAAAGAGCGAGGGCAGGGAGCACACACCAAATCCCCTAACCACATCCTTAAAAGAAGATTGACAATGCCACCTTTGTCAAATGGAATGGGAGAGGAAAAATACGCCCCTGGATATGTGAGTTTAACCAACACCCAAATTGTGTGCACCAAGACTGATGTATCAGGCAAATCACCCATTGGGGGTGTGATAATTAAATCAAGGTATCCAGTCCCCACCACCACCACCCCCAAAAAACAAAGATTGACAGCACCTACATTGGGTGCAAATATATAGATCTTTTCAAATGCAGAACCATACACAGTCACTACGGCATGCAAGGATCTGTGAATCATTTCTAATCTGTCATTCAGTAACAAGAACACTTAATTTTCCAGCAAAGCAACAAAAATAGTGGGAGCTAGTCTACAAGTAGCATTTTTAATCCCTTTAAATGCTTACAACTATATAATATTTCAGTTGGGTGCCACATCTGATTAACTCAAAACTTTGCCAATCGAAGAAAAAGCTATCAGCCTGGTACACAACTAATCCTGCCATAAGTGCAATATTTGGCTCAATAGCTCATTCCAGGATTATCCAGGAGCCACTTAAAGCTTTTAAATACAGCCGGTGTTAAGATGTGCTAAGCTCTTAAATCTTGATCATATCATTAAGAGTGACATATAACAACTTTCTTTCCACAGCAAAATGCAGACTGAATCCAGCACAAAATAGGATTGTGTCTGGTCACTGTGCCTCAAAGGGATGTGTTTTATAGGATTTTACAACCTTTCTTTTTTCTTTTTTCAAACCATGCAACCCTATATGTACTTTTAGCTCACTACTTGGTTCACATTTCTCCAAATCACATTTGATTCAGTTATTTGCTCCCACTCTCAATTCACAAGAAAAAAATAAATGCAGGCACATAAGAGCTCATAAAGACTTGTATGTAGAAATAGAAGTTATTTCAAATAAAAAAAGAAAGGATAATTTTTTGGACCACATGCACTAGGCCTTACTGTACAAAGTACTTCAAACCAAAATATTAAGGATGCTTCAACTGTTTCAGCTCTTTTATTCTTCAAAGCTCTCTGGCTTGTTAAATATACACAGGTATAACATGATTCTCAATTCATAAGATTTTATCTGAGATACTGAAATCTTGACAAGCAACATTTGTGAAAGTGAAATATTGCAGACCCAAATTTATTCTGAGGTTTTCATTTAAGGGAAAAGTGCAACCTTTGAGGTTTGGCACCTCGCTCAGCTTCTTTTTATCTGACCATGACATGTCATTTTGCATTTACCTTTATGTGAAATTCTAGGTTTTCATCCATGGAATAGATGTGATCGAAGATGTCATGTGCAATTCTTGGAATTATACCCATTAGCTGTGGGTCATGTAGCTTCCCCTGAAGACACAAAAGGTAAGAAGTAAATTGCAGAAGACTGTTCACCATGTGCATACATGTGGCGAATCTTCACAAAATGCATGTTCACGTAACAAACATAAGCTGACTGCTTTCCAGTAATTTTCTAGATACGTACACAATTGCAAGTATTAATAATTCATATAGTGCTCCTTTCCTTCCTGACGGCATGTCATTTTTTACTTTTCCTCTGGAAACAAAAATTAGTCAGCGCCACAATAATGAACCAGCATCCCCCTTCACTTTGTCAGGTTCACAAACTTTACTATGTTTTTCTCTCCGCAACAGTCCTGCAAGATGGGATACCAATGT
The DNA here is from genome assembly GCF_027172205.1 of Podarcis raffonei. NCBI lineage: Eukaryota > Metazoa > Chordata > Lepidosauria > Squamata > Lacertidae > Podarcis > Podarcis raffonei. The sequence continues at coordinate 102,234,828 of NC_070602.1, read as the reverse complement.
ATGTACCTGCTGTGTGGCAAATGCTGTAAATAAGTAATAGTATGTTTTTTTAATTGCCTATTTTGCACACTATGGTTATAGCCCCACCATATGTCTTATTCCCTGTAGTTGATGGTAGAGGGTGGGACATGGACTCAGATCTGACTCCAACTCTCAGCTTACTTCTGCCCCCACAATGTACTGTTTGCCAATAGTGCAGCAGGGTAGTTAAGAGACTGAGATATAAATTGGGCAGATCACCTTTGCCATGAACTTACTAGGTGGCCTTAGCCAAGCCACAACCTTCCTGTCTAGGGGACACACCCCTGGAATATACAGTGGGCCCTGTAAGGTAGGCAAGAGCAGGATAGTCCATGTGAAATGCTTTCAACACTCAAAAGCAATATACAAATGCTTGTATTTGTTATGTATTATTACTACAACCATGATTTATCATACTGTTAATTATTATTAGCTTCCCCCCCGCTTTATCCTAGAACTTGCCCAAACCACAACCATTTTTAGAGAAGTTGCTGAATGTACATCTCTTTACCCAGTTCCCTGCTGACCCCTTTTCTCGTCCTCACCTCTTCTTCTACTGTGCAGGCCTGCGGAAAAGACTATTTATACTTATATCCTTGCAAAGTGCTTAGCCAGCAGGGATATAAACACTTGTCATCATGTGACTATGCAGCATAGCCCCAACTCTACACCTCAACATCCTCTGTAATACTGTACTAAATTAGGTACGTAAGAAGCTGCCTTTTGCCAAATCAAGCTGTATGTCCATCTAGCTCAGTATTATCTCCTTGACTGGCAATGGCTCTCTAGAGTCTCATGAAATGGACTCCTACCTGATCATTTTTACTTTTCTATTTTTTTGAATGGGAGATGCCTGAGACTTGACTCTGGGATGGTCACCTTCCACATTCAAAGCATACACTTTATCACTAAGGTATGTTCATTCCTCAATTTATTTGTCCTTCTTGGGACTCTCTATAGAAAGAAATGGCTCTTTATGGCCATTTAACATCAAAACAAATCTCTTTTGGGGAATGCAGAGCAAATGTCTCCAGAACACAGTTTCTAATACTTGGAAGGCAGTTTCCAGCTTATGCACCAGCGACTGAGCTACCACATAGATGGAAATTATTGCAAGATTGGAAGAGGGGGAGATGAGCCTGTAATAAGTCTGCAGATTGTTCTGCTGGGCCTAATGCCAACAAATGCTGCTTTGCCAGCACTGCTGGTAGCTTGCACAGTCAGCTTCCTTTGCTTTATTCGGGAGCTCTGAAGATGAAAGAGAAGAACATTTTTCCTGACGGCATGTCATTTTTCACTTTTCCTCTGGAAACAAAAATTAGTCAGCGCCACAATAATGAACCAGCATCCCCCTTCACTTTCCTTTTTGTTAGGTGCAACATAATGCAAGTGGACTTGTGGTCCTTCTGTTTAATTATGAATATGAAACATTCAACCTGCCCTTTCAACCAATACTTTGTGACTGAGGAGGGCCGCATTGTGGTCACCCTGCCTGAAATGTAAAGCTATTGCTCTGAAAACATTACCCAGGGATGTTGATGTGAAGGGTTGCAATGGTTCTGAGGAACAGCAAAGGGTTTCATAACAAAGGTCTTGCGGTGCATGTGCCCTTAAAGAAGGCAAGGTTTTATGAACCTCAGGACACTCCTGAAAGGATCATAGAACCATAGAATTATAGAGCTGGAAGGGACCCCATGGTTTATGTGGTCCAACCCCCTGCAATGTAGGAATCTTAGCTAAAGCATCCATGACCATCCAACCTCCACTTAAAAAGCTCCACAGAAGAGGAGTCCACAACCTCCCGAGGGAGACCAATTCACAGTTTCACAGCACATGTGAACTGAAAAGCCAGAATACATGAAGCCTGCTTCTGCATTACCAGGGACATATCAGTCTATTGTGTGTACTCCTGCACACACGTGTGAACGAAGGCAAGTCAGACCAAAACATACCACACAAGCGTGCTTCACATAAACAGAACATGAGAGGAGAGGAGCAAACCAGACTTCTCTTGTTTCATGCATGCATCAGGAGTCTATCAGCTGAAACAATTTTGATCCTGCTTGTAATAAGTAAGGGCTAAGCATGACATTGAATACTTTCAGTCAAGGATGAGACATGTGAAGCAGGAAAGCTTAGTAGTCCTGTTTCTGATATTGACAACGTGGATATCAAGAGGGCAAGCAGGGAGTCTATCTGTCAGATGCTGTGTGGTGGTTGCTCGTGAGTAACCAGGCAGGACTCCGACCTGTCTTTTACAGGTTTTGTTAGTGCAAACTATTTACAGTGCAGAACCCCAAAGTTCATGTCCATCTTAGTCACTTGCAGAATCTGGGAGTGGCGCCTTCCAGCTTTTTCCCCAACATAAGAACTCAGACACCCCAAGCCTCCGCCTCCCCTCCTTGTGTTTCACCCCTCTGAGCAAGCTGGGTGAGGGAAGTGGCGTGCGTCCCTCCTGGCCAGCCCAGTTAGGTGAGGCGCTGGGGCTCTCAGCAGCATCCTCGAGCCCTATCCCACCTTGGCTGGCCCCTTCCCTCTCTTCTCAATTGGAGGCGTGGCTTTTCCCCTCGCTGGAAGAGGAACTGCTCCTCAGAAGCATCGGAGGCTCTGCCTCCCTCCCCTGTTCCGATGGCAGTCCCCTGACACAATCCAAGATGCTGCCTTGGATGGATTCGTAGGCCTTATGCCATTATTTTCTGACTGTACAGCACCATACTGGTGAGGATCAAAAGTACTGGGAAAGTAGAATTAAGAGGAAAATGAGGGAGGATACCACTTCTCTACCCACTGGAAGCCCAGCATTCAATCTAGAATGACCTGCTGCTACATCTGGATTTTTGCAAAGCTGGGGAACCTTTGGCCCATCCCTCATCCCTCATAATTATTCCATGATGGATGGGACTGTTGGAAGTTGCAGTCCAAAGGCTCCCCAGGCCTATATTACAGTGAAAGGCCCTTTATATTATTATTTTTTAATGAAGGGTGGTCTATAAATAATTTTAATCAATGTAAATAATAATAATATGTTTACAGCCCATCTATTTTTTGCCTCGCTGTGCCACTTCACAAACAAGGAAACTGGCAAATCCAGTCAGTTTTCATCACAATTCTCAGCTGCATCTCCCTTTGGGCATAATGTGCTGTACTACGCCACAACAGAACTGGTGGAATGGCAGCCAGTTTAAACATTTAAGCCAGTCAGAAGGAAATTAAAAATGAAAAGCAAGCAGACTATTTATAGCTGCCTGACTCAAGGGTTCTCTTCAAAGTTTTCCATCCTCCAATTACCAGTGCTATTCAGGAGGCAGAAATGAGAAAGAAAGCTGTGAGAAGGATGATATTCAGAAGGCGTCCCTAACAAAGAACCACTTGGCTATACTTGGATCACATATTATGCCACAATAAGGGCAAAAATTAATTGATCTTTGCAAATATCTGACAGATGACTGGCTACTGACTATATACATTCAGGAATACTTTGAAGGTCCAAGATTTAGAAGATGACGTATCCTTCATTGAAACATGTTTCATTGACATTTCAAAGTCTTCATGTTTGACCCATGTCACATTCATATATATAATGCATTAAGATTATGTATTCTTCTTTAACCAAATCCTGAACTTCTGCAGAGCACATTCTGTCTACAGTCCTGCTCCCAACTTCAGCACCTGAATACTTAGAATATATTGAGTGGGTGAAGAACTGTGCCCACTAAAACTTCCCAACTTCATACATTCAAGCAGGAGATGAGAAAGATGCATCAAGAGGAACACTGTGATTAAATGGACAAGTCTATCTCATCCTTCTCAATCCTGTATTTTGGACTGCACCTCCCCAGTGAGTATGGCCAATGGTAAAAAATAATAGGAGTTGTAGTCAAAAATATCTGGAGGCCACTAAATTGTGGAAGGGTTGTCTATACATATACAACTTGCAATCCCCAAGGGCCATGAGAAATGGGATGTGGGGACAAAAGGAAGAAGTTTACTGCGGATTATGAAAAGAGTGGCAAACTATAAAAAGATTCTTGTCTTTTAGCATTCAAAGTATTTTCAAATCTGAAGCATTTAAGATGTTTACTTCCAGGAATTAATGACCACTCCTCTCTACATAAACTCCCCTCCCCCAATAAAGACGTATTCTTAATAGTATTATAAGAGGGCTTAAAAGGAGTATTAAAATAAAACTTAGTAAAGGCCTGGAGCTGCATTTAAAGCATCATAAAAAGCATGATTTAACAATGGGTAGCAAACATTCCCGTCTTTTCCTACAATAATCTGAGCCTGTAACTCTGAATGCAAATTGGCTTTCAAATATATTTTTTTCCATCCACCAGCTCAAGCACCACAGACATTTTGATTTAATTAAATTCTAAGCTGGTGGATTACTCTGTCATTCCACCATCTGCACACAACAAGTGAGTGATTCCCCTTGCCTGCTCCACCCCCGAACCTGTTCTCTAAAAAGGCAGTAAAGACTTAGCTAAAGCAGAGGTGGCATTTTATTCCATCATTAAACTTAAAAGGGGGAGGCGGTGGGAGCTGCTGAGGGAACTGGTTATTTTATAAGAAGCAAAAAGCTAATTCTCACTTCCCTTCTTATGACAGACTACACAGTCACTTGGATTCTCACCACATCCAACCTCCAGTGGCTCAAGGAATTCCACACAATTATTACTATTTCATCTAAAAATTAAAACACCAAATACAGTCAGCCATATCACATCTAAAAAGAGGAGCCTTGAGGCACTTGTAGAAAGTGTTCCATTTCTGATGAAATGGAAAGAATTCCATATTGGCAGAGCAGCGACCAAGATGGCCTCTCTACACATCCATAGACCAAGATGTTCTTGGCAAATCAGACAATGTGATAGCCTCAAATTAAGTGGCATTCTAGGTAAGTAAACACACATTAATATTCAAACTTGTAAAAATACCATGTGTGCCCGTGGCCTCCACCTTACATGCTACAACATGTAAGAAGGCCAATCACAGGTTTTGGAAGGTATTAATTTAACACTGACCTACAAGAGATTTACATAGAGCAGGGAACCAGTAATTTGATTAGAGCTTGCTGCTATTTTTCTGCATTTTTCAAACCACATGAATGTTTCACATAATGTGTGCAGCAGTCCTTTAACCACCTGGGAATGGAGAACATGTGGCCTTTAGCCTTATTTAATGCAGCTGGGGAGAGAGAGGCTCCTCAGGGGGGAAAAACACCAATGGAACAATGGAAGGAAGCAGGAATATGTTTTTTTGGAACACTACACTACTTTACTGCATAAGAAATGGTCATCGTGTCCTTGGCTAACAAGAATCAGCAGCAGCATCTCGGAGCTTTCTATAGGACTCATGAGGGTTATAAACCACCTAGAAAATCAGCACAGCAGGAAGCCAGTCAGTCGTTTTTGACAGATGTGCATTTGGAAGGAAAATAGGCAACTGTGTGACAGATAAGGCTGCTTATAGACCAGGCAAATGTGCCACCACGACCACATTCAAGTATGTTAAATAATGCACATTTAATGCACACTAAAAGCTGAACTGTGCATTATTAAATACTGGTAGAGTTATTTTGCAGTCTACTGCTAGCATGTCCTCCCTGCAGCATGTTATTCTCTTCTTTAGTTTGAGCTGCACATTCATTTACAAAGAGAGATGGGGGGCTTATCTGCCACTGCCAGGGGCTCACATCCATGGTGACTAGAATGGAGGATAAGCTTGCAGTACCTCTACTACAAGTGCAACAAAATATTCATTTTGTTAAAGCCAATAAGCAAACTAAAGACACAAAATGTGTGGCATCAGGCTGATTGCAATGCTCTATCTCAGAAGTGTTGTGGACTGGAGAGGAGTTTAGGCACTGGGTTTGGGGGGCAGCAGATGGGCTGTAGAGAAGGAGGGGAGACATTCAGTTGGAAGCCTGCAATTTTCTGGGTATAAGTCAGAAAAATATGTCTGTAATTGCTGCCTAAGCTTCTGCCAGTTGTTTGTTTCCCACCCTTCCCAGGGAGGGTTATAACAATAAAAACAACATTTTGGGGGGGGGAACAACCCACAACCATAAAACAAGGGGGGGAGGTCCCAAATACATACACCTCAGGTGTCAAAAGCTGGGATAAAGAGGCCCATCCTCATCATTCTCTAAAAGCTGTACACTGAAGGGGCCAGATGCACCTCAGTGGCAAGGAAGTTTCATAGCTTAGGGGCCACAACACAGAATGCCTCTTCCTGGGCTATCACCCCACAAGCCTCTGAGGAACTACCAAAAGGGCCTTCTCTGTCAATCTCAGCACCTGATAGGGTCTGTATGGAAGGAAGCAGTCTTTCAGGTATCTGGGACCTGAGTCATTCAAGGCTTTAAACATGAATACAAGCACCTTGAATTGGGCCCAGAAATGAACTGGCAAAGTGTAAATTGTATCTGGCTACCAATGGTATAGGGACGCAGGTGGCGCTGTGGGTTAAACCACAGAGCCTAGGACTTGCTGATCAGAAGGTCGGCGGTTCGAATGGGGTGAGCTCCCGTTGCTCGGTCCCTGCTCCTGCCAACCTAGCAGTTCAAAAGCACGTCAAAGTGCAAGTAGATAAAAAGGTAACACTCTGGCGGGAAGGTAAACGGCGTTTCCGTGTGCTGCTCTGGTTCGCCAGAAGCAGCTTAGTCATGCTGGCCACATGACCCGGAAGCTGTATGCCGGCTCCCTCGGCCAATAAAGCGAGATGAGCACCGCAACCCCAGAGTCGGCCAAGACTGGACCTAATGGTCAGGGGTCCCTTTACCCTTTACCTTTGCCAATGGTATGGCTCAGTATAAGGAAGCTTCCTATGCTCCTGTATGTCACTAGAGGTTGCTACATACTACTCCTCTCCTATAAAGGTATAAAAAGGATTCACTCTGTTCTACAGAGGCAATCTAAGAAATTGGCTGCCAGTAGAAACTATTGTTGGCTAACAAGCCCAGTTACAGCTTGCGGATCCTTGGCTGTTATCAATTTTCTAACTGAGGAAACCCTAATAAGAATAGAAGGAAACCCAGAATACAGTTACAAAACTCTGATTATGTTATGAGATTTGACTGAAGAATGTGCTATTGTGTAGAAGAAGAGTAAAGTTACCTTCTGATAAGCCAACCTTGCAATGCCCTTGCCACGCATGATCAAATTCTACCCAGTATATATGTAGCATGGCCAAAGGACCTCAGCTGGAGAAGAAGCCCCATTCTGTGTAGGCTTAAGACAGAGAGAGAGATTCTAGCTTTCTATATGTAACTGGTTGACTAAAAGCAGAGAGTCAAATATATGCTAAGAAACAACCACACATATTTATGTCCAGACTAGAACATTTGAGTTGGGTAAATTTCAAAATGGAAGTGTGCATACATACACATGCACATGCAATATATTATATTATACATACAACACAGTTGTTTGCTTGTGTGGTTTTTTTTAAAAAAAACCTTACCATGAAAGTTTACCCTTCTAAAAATGCAGTTTAATTTTAGTGGGGTCTACCAGTTGTATCCTTCAAATTGTGGAAAGCTTAAACTCTAGCAAAGCGTTACACGCACAAAAGGTGGGAGGGAGAGGTTTTTGCAAAATGCCCCTTTTCCCTTGCAGCCCTCTGCAGTACCACCTGCATGTTCCTGGGAGTTCACCAACTCTCTGAAGCAGATTAGAGGAAGGTGTTATAGAGTAACAGAGAGAAAATCCACAGATACCACTTCTCCCCTTCCATTCATGGGAGCCTCTGCAGGATCAAAGACGGACATAATTTGACACAACCCACTCTTTCTCTATTAGTAGCAAAATCCACTTCAGCAATTCCAAGCCGTTTTTCCTGTCTAATAAGCATATTGTCAATAAATCTATATTTGAAAAATCACTCTTACCTCCATGGTATGTGTTTTTCCTGAAGATGTTTGACCATAAGCAAAAATTGTACCATTGTATCCCTCAAGAACATCTGAAAGTAGAAAGAATAAATTTGGGTTTTTTTATATAGGATACTATAATTCATCAAGGAAGATGCCATTAGCCAACATTTAGTCAGAAGATGGGGGGGAGGTGGGGGGGAGGAACTAGGAAATTAGAAGGAGGTATCTGGCAGGAAAATGTACAGATGTACTGTGAAGGGTAACATAAAGAAACCAGATTTCTTCCCAGCTAGATCAAATTTAGAAAATAGCATCTGTTGTGACTTCCTACTGCTTCCCCGAATAAATATCATTTGGATACTGGTTACTGTGTCCAGTTTACTAATTGAGGAAGATAAGGAAAGAAGATAATTATATGAATCATGAGCTATGCCGGTTCCAAAGTAAAAGGAACAATGGCCGTTTTAAGATTTGCCTACTGCTTCTTCTCAACATAGGATTGTTTTATATTCATTTTTTCTTGTTATTGAATGGGAAAGGAGTAAGAAAGTTGATTCCAATGCCTACTCTCTTGAAAAGATATGGAGCCTAGAATACTTCCCAGTGTAAATTTGGCACAATGAGTTCCTCCTTCCCACATTATGGGGGACATCCAGTGGTGTCCGTCTGCCAGCAGAATGGTCTTCCACTCAAGCAAAGAGACTTTCCCTTCCTCTCTTTCCAACCTGCACCCCAATAAAATCTGCTCTGGAGGATTGAGGGATTCACTGGAGCATATGGGGAAGCTGTAGGGGAAAGAAGAGGAAGGAGAAACCCTGTTACATGGGTGGAAGTAACCTAGTGAAGACTGAGGACAGAATATTATATCTTAGAGCTCATATGGCGAAAGAAATTAGACTGGAACAGAAAGTTACTTTCAGCGCATACTTATTTTAGGAAGGAAATGACTCTCAAGATCAGAAGGAATAAAAGTTATAATAAAGAACACAAAATATCTCTCCCCCTGCCAAATTCTTGAAAGTTACTTTGGCTTGTAAAATATAAGCAGTTGGATTCACCTAACGAGTTCTCTCAGTGCAAACCCTGCACAAGGGCTTCTGCATGCACATCAGGGCTTTCCCTCCCGCTTTTCCCGCAGTGCTCCCCAAAATTGGCTCACGGAGTCAGGAGAACACCCAGAGCAGCATGCAGGGGGAGGAGGGGACAGAATCACTCCATAAAGAAAGCTGTAATGCTTGCACTGCCAGGATGTCTACCACAGCACAACACTGAATACCACCCAAAAATTCACCAAACAAGGAAGTTAGGAATACAGGGGGAAAAATGTAATTAAGAGCCAGTAAGACCACATTGTTCCCACACAACATGTTGTGAGGTTGACACACACTCTTCTTCACCTGGCACAACTTCTGCTGTTAAGAGTCTGCCCTGTAGCACAAATAGCTTCAAGGATTTGTGACAAGAGAAACTATGTCCCACCCCACCCACCCCAAAATCCCTACAACTGTTCCAGAAATTCCAGGTACCTACTCTCAGTTCCACAAAGGGAGCTGTCCATTCAAGAAACAGAATGACTGGACTTGCATGCATTTTGGAATTGCCAGGTGGAAAAGAGAGAAGGGCTCCTGAACCTTTTAATAGTTGTGTGAAAACCTAAGAGCAAACTGCTGGGTCAGGACAAAGGTTCATCTAGTCCAACATCCTGTTCAACAGTGACCAACCAGATGCCCATGGGCAAGACCTGAGCAGAAGAACATACTCCTGCATCTGTGTTTCTCAGCAACTGGAGACATACTGGCTAAAAGTAGCAGTGTATTGTCATACAAGCTATGTCTGATAAAATTCCCTCCTCTGCACAACTGTTAAAAGTGCAGGAACCGTGCCCTCCTTTTTTCATCAGGCTACTATCGCATAGCTTTTGGCTCACTAGGGTTTGTTGAACTGGGCTACCTAAGCTGCTGGTATAGTCAAGTGACAGTCAGTAGGGTAGTGAGAATAAATAAATACCCCTCTTAAAGAAGATGGTGTTACAACAACTTTTACTGATGGAGGTTGAGGTGGAGTATAAAAGCCTCAAAGCAACTTGTGAAAAAACAAACCATCATGCTTTTAATAGCAAACAAGGGTGCTTATCAGGTTGGAAGTGCTTATTAGGTTGGAAGTAAAACTGGGTCACCCCAAAACATATTTCTATATGCTCAGAGGATTTCCTGGGTATGCAGAAGTATATAAATTTGAAAGAGAAAACAGGAAAGGTATTTTTTATGTGAGCTTCAAATCCTACAGAATGCTAAAGGCAGAGAGAGAAAATACTAGAATAACTAATCATTGTTCGGAGAACCTTATATGTATCTGAAAAGCGTGGGGAGAGACACTGAAGTCTAATCACAGTGACTGTAAAATTATTAATTCGTCTACAGTTTTCTATAAGCAGTTACCATCCCAGGGGAAGAAATCATACAAATCCAGTGACTCTTTCCTTCTTAACCCCATTTCAAAGCTTCAGTTTTCTCTTTAGCTTACTAGGAACCTTAAATCACCATGCTACTATGCAAAAACACTGAAGAGCAACAAAGAAATACTGGCATAGATAAACAATGAATACTAGGACATAGAAAATTTTCCCTGTCCTTCTGCATCACAAACATAAAAACAGAACTGATAATAATAAACCTTGTTCCTTTCCTACTGCAAGACTGACAGCACTGATCTCACAAAATGGAAAAAAACTGAACTAAAGGTTTAGCCTTTAAACACAATAATTTATGTTTCTGGCCAGCCTCTTGCTCTTAGCAAAGGGGTCCCTAAACAGCTGGAGGAATTACAAGCTTGTGGAATTGCAAAGTCTCATTCTGAATGCCTTCCTAAAAGCAACATCATATTGATTTTCAGTTCAATGAAACAAGACTTGCATATTATTGAGACAGCAGCTTTCCTTGGTAGAGCAATCAGTTGTGGTTTCAAATAGATAATTATGAACCAGATTTTTAACCATCCATGCACTGTATTTCACTCAAAAGAAACCACTTAGGCTGAAAATTAACATTTAATTTAGCTCTGTTTTTTTAAAAAAAACAAAAGCTTAGGGCAAATAAACAAGGTAAATGAAAGGCACTTTTTTAGAAATTAAAAAAAACACATTTAGAACACGCTAATTTTAAAACACTTAGATCCAATAGATAGTCAATATTTTTACTTACTAAAAATAATTACTAAAATCTGGATCTTGCAATATCTTCCTAGACATTTACAAAGATATTAAGAATCAGTTTTTCCAAAAATTAGACAATGTCCTGACTTGTATGTTTTAATGCAGATTTGCTAATCTACTAGGTCAATATGCTTTGAGGTAATCAGTAAAATTGTTGCTCTTTTCTGAAATGAAACTTAAGATGTTTGTGCAGAATTTGGAATGGCTGATTGGTAGGTTTACAATCAAAGCTGGCAGTTCAGGAAGAAACCATCAAAAACCTCCTGAGTTCTATCACACCCACGGAGCTGTCCAGAGGAATAGTGCTGATGGCTGTGTACTAAAAAGGCACTGTCGAAACCCACATCAAGATCCTGGAGTGTTCTCTTCTTCCAAACTGAAGAATTTCTTTATATATAGACCAGGGCTACCTAAACTGTGGTCCATAAGCTTCATTCAGGTGGTCTATGACATGTCTGCGGATATGTGGCTGAAGACCAGACACAGCACATCCATCACAATAAATATTCATATTGATTTGTAATTGCATTTTCATTGTTTCTTATATTTCTTATATTGTATTTATTGTATTACAATTTGGAATTTTAATTGTCAAACCATAAACTATCACATATAAGAAAAACAAAAGATAATAAAAAATACAATTAAACATCATACAGCATTTAGCACAGTGTATGACAATTAATACAACATTCAGAAAAACCATAAAGCCCAGACTCTCAGCAGTTTTCAAATGGTCTGCTGCAAAGAAAATTTGGAAATCCCTGATACAGACTAGGGCAGATTCTTATGCCATGTTTCCATTTCATGCTAATCATAACACAGGAATGCAGAATTCACACAGGAGAAACAAAATCAAGGACAGACTCCACATGTTCCTGCTCTTTTCTGTTCATGAATTTCTACACTGATAAAATAGCAACCATATTACTCCTGTAACACAAGTTCAGTTCAAAATTACACACACACACCTCCCTCGACGTTTTACAAAATAGATATACCTGCAGTTTATTATTCAATGGTCATGCAATAATATAACCCAAAGGAGTCGGTCAATAGTTTATTCACTGTGAACTGAGGATGTCTCAGTAAGCAATTATTTGAAGAAAATCATTAAAATATCATTTTGCCTTTATCCAAGGCTCCAGATGTCCCTTGTGCACAGCCACAGTAAAAAAGACAAATGCCCACCAGTTTGCGTATATTGGCCATTTCTTATTCCTACGCACTCCAGTAACATCTTCTAGTAACCATGGTGCTTAATTCCTCCCAGTCAGCAGGATTCAGCTGATAGAACAGTCATTTTCCTGCACAGAAAATGGACTGAAGCCTTTCTATTCTCCTAACAACAAATAGCTAGAGTAGGACATGAGAGAAAGCAGGGGGAACAATTTACAGGAAATTGTGGTTGAAGCTTGGGGGAGAAATATCAGTGTTAACATATTGCAATGAAGCCAGCTTTAAAATATACTAAGATCTCCCCCATCCCCCTTTGGAATAACTCTGAGTATCAGGAGGAGTTAGAGAAAGATTATATGTGATATTTAAGACAGGAGAAAGAGAAGCCATCGCTTTGCCTTTCAACTATGAATCCCCAGATTCAAAACTGCATGTCAACATAACACTATTGGTATCCATACCAACTGACAAAATGATTACGGAATGAAGTGGCAAGCTCCACAATTAACATATTTTTTTTAAATAGCGTTTCCAGCTCCAAGTCACTAAATGGGAACAGTCCCTAAGGACCAGGTTGCCACTGAGAATAAATGAGGACATGATTAATTTATTCATTGGGAGGGATAGGTATAACCCTATCAGTTAGTCTAATAAGGTTAATAGCACTCCGGAAAAACCAGCAGATGGATAAAGGCACTGCAGACACCAATCTGCATCCAAAATAAAGGCCACACCTGAGCCAGATTAACAAGGTCAAAGGTGGGGAATGCTGGATGAATAGTTGAAACTATAGGCCCAGAGAACTGAAGGCCACCCCATCAATGGTTTAGGTTTACAAATGCCTCATCTTAGACAACATTATCATTATTTGTCACACATCACAGTCATAGCAGTTACAGAAATAGATGCCAATGCTATGGAGATTTTAGGATCATGTCTCTGCCAAAAAAAGAGCGTTTTCAAGAATGGTTCCAGAAACTTGGTAAGTTCATAGTTCTAGCTTCAGAGAGGCTCATCAAGTACAGCTATGTCTTTAAAAGTTAAAGCTGAAAGGAATTTCAGAAGCTGTCTTACACCAAGTCAGATTGTTCATCCACCTTGTTGAGTCCAGTTTGACTGGCCATAGCATGGGGAGGGTCCCAAGTAGAGAGCTTTTCCACTCACCTTTTACCTGCTCCTTTTAACTAGAGGTTCAAGGGATTGGACCTATGAGTTTCTGCATACAAAGCAGGTACTTTACTAATGAGCTATGCTATTCAGAAGTAGGGCAATGCAAGATGCATGTATTTCTCTACCTGAGCTACAGGCTGAGATCCTTGAGCTCCCAGTTTATTTCAGAGGTTTTCACATCTCACCTGTAGCTCCATAAATATCAACAGAAACAAAGAAAAATTACCCCGTTCCACCTTTGTTTACCACCCACTCTCTATTTCAGTTTGCCACGAGCCCTTTCAGGCATGACTAGAAATTATTTGAGAATCTCTTACCTTTAACAATCTGCTTGGCACAAGCATTATAGACTTGTTCTTGGGATGTATTCGAAGGGAACACTCTATCGAAGACATAGGGTTTCCCTTGCTGAAATAAAAACAAAAGGTATTTTTACGAAAGACCACAAATGACAAAAGGGTTATCATAAAAGCCTACAGAGAACCATATAAAACAGCACACCTGCTCAATTTGGATTGTTGATTACTACAAAAGATGTTCCTATGGCATATCTGGCATTTGTGAGATAGCCTATTCAGAGCACTTAGCAAACAGAAACCAGAATTCTAATTTCCTAGAAGCTTATCAGATTCATCATCGTATGAAGGAAACAGAATAGGCTCAAACATTAACATTGCAGTTGGAAAGGTCTAACCTCCTTCTTTAGCAATTAAAAATATAAAATGAATGATCTGAACAGAAACTGGCATTTGTAATATCAAAACATTACAATCTCTCTCATATAATATCTTATTCCCACTGAATCCTACATTAACAGCACATTAAGGTACAGATATACCTTGTTTCAATTAAGGAAAGGGAAATGTTTAAAGGGACATGGGTCTATGGTTGAGATTATATTACCAAGAAATGGGAAACTCATCATAATACCTCCCTCCTTCCAATTGTGTGAAGTGGGTGGCAGAAACATCAGTGTTATATTATTAGGATAGAAAATAATATAATATATTGTACTCGCATACAAAAGCCTCATTTTTTATAAGAAGCAGGAGGAAGATTTTGACATGGTCAAAGTCTTTCAAGTGTCACGCAAAAGTGATTTCAAATGCAATACAAAGAATTAAGTAAAAAAAAGGTAAAGGTAAAGGACTCCTGGATGGTTAAGTCCAGTCAAAGGCGACTATGGACGCTCATCTCGCTTTCAGTCCGAGGGAGCCAGCGTTTGTCCACAGACAGCTTTCCAGGTCATGTGGCTAGCAGGACTAAACCACTTCTGGCACAATGGAACATCGTGACGGAAACCAGAGCCGCAGCGGTACCTATTTATCTACTTTGCACTGGCATGCTTTCAAACTGCTAGATTGGCAGAAGCTGGGACAGAGCAACAGGAGCTCACCCTGTCATGTGGATTCGAACTGCCAACCTTTCGGTCAGCAAGCCCCAAAGGCTCAGTGGTTTAGACCACAGCACCACCAGCGTCCCTCTAAAGAATTAAGTATTGGGTAGATGGTACTTGAGGATTAAGAACCTAAGAAAAGCCCTGCTGGATCAGGCCAAGGGATGATCTAGTCCATCCTTTTCGCACAGTGGCCAGCCAGATGCCCATGCTAAGTCTACAAGCAGGACACTGAATGGCATCCTGCTATAGTGCTTCATAGATGCCACTAAATACATAAAAAGAGGTATGGGCAAAAGGTGATGAGAATGCATTCTAGAATATCCAAGCACACATACACAATTATTTCCCAGATCAGCCAAAAGGGGGAGAACACATTATCCAGTTCAGCCAAGAAGCGTAACTGGCAGCCCCTATTCCCAGGGCTCCTCTTCCAGCTATCCTTGGGTACAGTTGTCAATCTGAAGGGCTCACAGAGGAGCAGAGCACATATTATATCCATTACACTCATGCTGAAAAAGCCTCCTCTTTAGATTCTGATGCACAGAACTCAGTGCAATGAGGTCATCACATTGCAAGTTTTCCTTTTGATACCTATAAATGCCAGGAACACAGATACTCGCCTAACAGCACAATCCACATTGCGAGCACACACGCTGTACCCTGTCCGTGGAGCCTACCCCCCAAAGAAAGAGACAAGAGACCGAAGTATGGGTTCAGATTGGCCACAACTTTATTTAACTTCAGAATGTGGGGAACTTGGCATAGGCCTTAGCATGTAACCCTGTTAGCTTGTCCAGGTCTGAGGATGTGCAGGGCAATGAGGTGCAATGGGAGGGGACTGTAAAGCACAGACTTACTCAGCATGCCCTCCCACCTTATCTCCGCCGAGAGTTTGACCTACATGTTGCCGCTCTAGGGCCAGGGACTCCCACAATCAACCCTTTAAGGGGCCCTGCAAACGCTGCTACATGGGGGTGCATGAAATGCCTCCCCCCCAACTTGAAGATATGACTAAAGGATACCTTGCCAAAGACTAGATCTGCCACCCGAGGCCCTAAGGAATCCACATTGCAAGTACAATTACCGTATGTTACAGCCAGAACAAGGAAAACTTGGCTTAAGGATTCTGCCAAAAATGGCCTCCTCTAGAGGCTATGTAAAGGGGAGGGGGCAGAGTCCTCATGACAACTATAAACAGCATCTTGTCTGGCCACGAATCACAGGCACTTTAAACCCTCTCAACACTGGTTCATGGGTGGAATGAAAAGCCCTTTGCTCAATTAAAAAAACCACACAACCTCTTTTTTAAAAAAGAAGAAGAAAAAACACAACTGTTACCAACCTGAACTTGTCATTTAAGACTGCAAGCTACCTTCTATACAGGTAGGTTCTACTGTGTTGTAAAATTTAGTTTTTGCTGCGACTGCCATCTGCAACCAGATGTTCTGACACACATAATTCACGTTTCACTTTTATTTATCCATAAAGGCAGCTATAAACCTGTCACCTGCTTAAGTTAGAGTTCTGAAGACCGGTGGCAAAAAATGTGCAAAAGCCACATTCAAAAGCAATATATTATCCATGAAATGAGATCTCACCTGCAATATTTTGTGTTTCAATGTCAATGTGTGCTACTGACTATAAATCCATCCTTTTATCATAATGGTTCAAAATCTACAGTGTAGTAACATATTGTAATAAAAGAATGCAATGTGTTTAAGACACATGTTAAGTCCAGCAGCCACCATAATTTGACATTTTACCCCTTTTAACATGCCTAAGGTGATAGCTTAAGGCAGAAGGGATACTCAAAGCCTGAACTGTTCAATTTCCAGAGAAGACCAAGGTTGATGCATGTTGCCCAAGCAGGGAAACACTTACTGTAAGGCCCTATAAAACCAGGTACCGTATTTTTCGCACTATAGGACGCACAGGTACATAGGACGCACCTAGATTTGGGGGGGGGGATAAAGGGGGGGAAATTTATTCCCCCCCCCGCCAGGCGCGGGGCTGGGGCGGGGGAAGCCCGAGCTTCCCCCTCCCCCAGAACGGGACCCAGAGCCATGCCGAAGCTGCGCGCAGCTTTGGCATCGCTCTGGGAGCTTGCGGGGCTGGGGGAGGAGGAAGCCCTCCGCCCAGCCTCCAAACCATGTCGGGAGACAGCGGGATGGCGCGCTGCGCCTCTCCCGCTGTCTCCCGAGTTTGCGGGGCTGGCGACGGGGAGGAGCAGGCTTCTCCCCCCCCCACCAGCCTTCTAGCCAAGTCGGGGGACAGCGGGAAGGGCGTGCTGCGCCTCTCCCACTGTCCCCCGAGTTTGCGGGGCTGGCGACGGGGAGGAGCAGGCTTCTCCCCCCGCCAGCCTTCTAACCAAGTCGGGGGACAGCGGGATGGCGGCGTTCCACCTCCCCGCTGTCCCCCGAGCTTGTGGGGCTGGCGGTGGGGCTCTCCAGGCTTCAGCGAAAGCCTGCATTCGCACCATAGGACGCACACACATTTCCCCTTCATTTTTGGAGGGGGAAAAGTGCGTCCTATAGTGCGAAAAATACGGTAACTTGTAGGACTCACCAGAATTCAGCTAAGCAATCAATCATATTTTTATTGTACCAAGATGAAAGTACAAGTTCCTCTATCACACATGTATGAGTAAGCAGCTAAAAAAGCATTTTTACCAGTTCTTTCAGGACAAAGAACCAGTTTATTTATTTCAGAATTTCTACAAGAGTCACCACATTAAATACACACACACACACATTCATTTTTTTACTTTATGAAGACAAATGCGCATTATGGTTTTTGCATATATTGCTATTTGTAGTGTGACAAATATAACCATGATAGAGCGCCACACTCAGAAACACTTTGAGCAAACCACAAGCAAGAAAGAAAAAGATTGTCTGAGAAACAGCAAAGTATTGCAATCTTGTTTAAGTGTTCAGATATAGAAAGTTATATTGGATTTATTTTTCTTTCTTTTTTAAAGGTTGTATTCCACCCAGGAATGTTACAGTGAATGGTGGATAAGAAATCTAGCAAATTTAAAAAAAAAATAGGAGTATGTTTTTTATAAACGAGAGAGAGAGAGAGAAAAGAAGAACAAGAAATTATGCTGGAAGTATGTGCACCTAGTGCAATGTGTATCATGTCTTTGATCAGCCAAGTGATATCATTTCAAGATTCTTGGTGAAAAGGTAAGGCAACAAATGTACTGAATTTTAAAAGAGAGGGACAATAAGCTCTGGAATAGAGTAAGAATTGCTTCCTGACTCAAACAGGGCAGTTGCTGTGAAGAAAACTGCACCTAAACATTCATTACCATCTAGATCATTCATGCTGTAAATATAAAACTAAGCAAACATCCTCAGGCAGTTGCACCAAGTTAACAGAAATCACCATTAAGCTACAGCCAACACTCCCTTCAGGCATACACATATTAGGTTGCCATTAAAACTGTGTCATCTCTTAAGACACAGTTCCCTACCTGGGGGCTGCGATGAGCTGCAAGAACTCAATTACTGAATGCTTGCACACCGCTTTGCAAATGTGAATCATTGCAAAAAAAATGCTATCTACCACCAACTCCTCATTATGCTCAAGGCCAGCATAAAACAACAACAGCAACAAAAAGTAAATAAAAAACCAGCACAACCAGCTTCCTGCAACCTTCTTCTATCAAACTTCCCTACTGTGCAAAACTGCATACTAAGAACCAAGCATATTTTTGACAGGAAGCACAGAAGTGCATTTGTATGA
The DNA here is from genome assembly GCF_027172205.1 of Podarcis raffonei. NCBI lineage: Eukaryota > Metazoa > Chordata > Lepidosauria > Squamata > Lacertidae > Podarcis > Podarcis raffonei. The sequence continues at coordinate 102,216,222 of NC_070602.1, read as the reverse complement.
TTTTATCCATTACTAAGAACTCTAGAAGTATGTCTATAGGAGAAGATGTGCATTAAAGAGAGAGAGGGAAGGCTATCACATTATTATATGTATTATTATATGCAGTGGTTTTTTTCTTTAAAAGTGTTTAGGGGTACTCTCATTTTGACTCAAGAAAATCACCATTTTATAGTTCAAATTGGGAAAAATAAATGCAGTAAATGGACAAAAGTACAAAGATTCACAAAATGTTTAGGGGTATGCATACCTCGGCGCCCCCTAGGAAAAAAAGCACTGATTATATGTATTTATACCCCGCCCAGACAGGGACTCAAGGCAGCTTACAGATAAAATAGGGGCAACATAGAAAAGCAAAAACAAATATACCATTAAAAATTACTATATAAAAAAATATAAATCTGGTCTGCTTTCGAACAGCTAGGTTGGCAGGAGCTGGGACCGAGCAACGGGAGCTCACCCTATCGCGCGGATTCTAACTGCCAATCTTCTGATCAACAAGCCCAAGAGGTTCAGTGGTTTAGACCACAGCACCACCCACATCCCTTTAACCAAAATATAGACAACAGCAATCGTGAGTCACTAATAATTTCTGTGATCATCTTTCTCTCACCACCCCTTTTGTGAACAAACTCAAGCTACCTTCCATTTGAAATCACACAAGCCTCAAATATGTATTCCTTCGGTGAACAATGCTCTTCAGTCTTTCAAACTGTATCACATTGAGCCTCCATACATCAGAAAGATGGACTGAGTAATACTGACAGAAAGGAAGTGAGTGAACCTTCTCACTCCCTCCCTGTCTGCGAAAGAGAACTGTCTTCATACATATATAATGGGTCTGACAGAAATACTACATTGAACTTTACAGAAAAATAATAATAATGAAACTGTTTTTTTCTGAATTTTTTAAACACACACTTGCACTGCCAGAATGCAGGGTTTTCAGTGTTAATCTCTATTCTGTTCATAATATCACAATCAGAACTGCACACACCTCCCCTATGGCTGGACACCATTGCATAAAAACATTCATTCTACACCTTTAGGTGCCAGGCAAAAATGTTCCTTTTTCACCAGGCCTCTGGTTGATTTGATTGACATCCTATGTACACCCTATTAAAATGTGGCTTGGGGGGGTATTATTGAGTTGCTTTTATTTTATGTATTATGTGGTTTTATATTTTGATTTTATTCTGTGAACTGCCCTGAGACCTCCAGGTATAGGGCAGTATAAAAATTCAATAAGCAATAAAATAAAAGTAAGTAATCAACTCAAATATACTATTGCCACACTATTTGTCATGAAATAGGGTAAAATTCATTTCTTACGTTTCTTCATGCTGCAATAGTGTAATTGCACAATTTCACACATTAAGCCTTTTGTTGCACTGTACAGGACTATGATCAAACAAGAAATAATGCAGGTGCACATTTTGCTTAGATGTGTATTTCTCATCTACTTCCCGACTTTTGTGCTTTACATGCTGTCAGACATGATGTTCTTTTTTCAAGACCCCATAATCAATTATTGTTTCAACAATTCCTCATTGATTCCTTTTGTCATTTCTTCCAATTTTGTTCTAATCTCACCCACTGTGTTTCACTTTCCCCCCTCCTGCCATGCCATCTTCAGTCTGCAGCCAGTTTTCTCACTTAGAGAGAGGGGGAGGTGGAAATCAATATTCTAAATCAAGAGAAAGCAGAAGCAACCCAGCTGAGAAGCACAAAGCACAGTCAGCACCAGCTAAATAACCGAGCCAGGTCACCGGTGGCTTGAATTCTAAACCCAAAGAATACTAGTCAGCAGGATACCAGCTTCTAAAGAGAGCAAACAGGGTGGGGAGGGAAAGCATTTCCATTGATGAAGTGGTAGCTAGTGATATTCCACAATTTACTGCACACTACAAAGCCTTAATCTGTGTTCATATCAATCATATCATATCATAATGTATCATATCTTTCTTTAAAAGCATTGTGGAATAAGTGATGGGGACACTGACCTCTTTGAAGGCCAAGGCCAGAATGCTGGTCTGTAAAAACATGGAAAGCCCCAACACTATCATTCATTTACAATGGGACCTCCTTTGTCACCCTGACTTGGCTGTCCAATAAAGGCGAGCAATGAATTAAGATTCTAATATTGCAGCTGATCCCATATGATCAAGAAGCATGCACTGCCTCAGACACTCACAATGGCACATGCAGTTGCGCATGTTGACACACACAAAACATCTGTATTCTTCTGGCCTGTTGAACCCAACAAATAAAAATCTCATCTGCCTGCGTTCCAATTCAAGCAAATTTATCAAGGTCTAAACATTAAATGGAACTTGCTTTATTTATTTATTTGATGAGCATGGTCGTTAATGAGCCAGATTCTAGCATTCTTAATCAACATCCCATCATCCCTGATCATTTGTCATGCTAGCTGGGGCTGGTGGGAGTTGCAGTTCAGGAACTTCAGCCATAAAGCATATTAAATATATTCTAGGCAACTTCAGCAGTAACAGTAGCCTTTTTGGTGGAGTTAGCCTTCCCAGACGTGCAAGACATCAGCCAAAGAGCAAGAATCAGGACTTGCGGGTTTTACAGCTATGTGGTCAAGGTCATAGGCTTCCCCATAGCTCTACCAAGTGCTCGCTGATGCATCTTGGAAGGGCCTCAAATTCTTCTGAATGTGAACCTGAATCAAATGCAGCAAACCTCAGAAATTTATATCATTAATTGTACTTTGTTCACATAGGCTGTCTAAAATGACTAATTATCCTCCCACTTATAGCCAAGATCCAGATTTTGCCTCTAGTGTTCCAAGTAAAGATGTTGGCTAGTGTTTCTGGACCACAAGAGATCTAGTTGCTTCTAATAAACTTCATATAATCAGAATGACTTGACAAATAATCCTGACACAAAGCCAGTCTGATGAAGGTGGGACCTCTGGTGCTGCCAAAAGGATGCAGCAAACTAGAAAGAATGAAAAGGGGAAAGGAAAAACTTCAGTCTTGCAGACAAATAAATTCCTACCTGAAAAATGATACGATTAAGCTGCAGAGTACTTTCCATGTTATATCTTACCCAGCTGGGTCTTTGCACAGGCAAAGCAACACTCAACAAAACTGATAAAGCAAAAATACGATTTTATGTAAATAAAATTTGCTTCATTTTAAAACATCATATCCAGGATGGGAATTTTTGTTCATTTTCCGACATTAAGAGACCAATAATTTATACTAGATGTAGTTGCCAGTTACAGAGGTCAAATGTAATTTGGGGAATTGTTTATATCTTTGATAAAAGCACACAAAACAAATGTCACACTTCTCAATAATCAACCATCTCAGCAGATTCTTCTGAAATATTGTTCTCATGCTCCATTATGGTCTTCTTCTTTTTGCTTCTGCTCCATATTCTTGTACCAATGGAAATAAAATGTATATCTGTCCAATTACAGAGGGATGGGAGCAGGGGATTACCCTTTTATGCCTTTTTTGCAAGACCAAGCTCATTTTTCCTTAGTGCTGCTCTTCCCTCCACTTGCATGCATCGAAGCAGCATTTAACAATGTAGGATAACTTGACACAGAGCAAAAGGACAAAATTTAACCCAAAGCATTTGTGGTACTGGGTAAATGCAGGTGCATCATATATATCAAGCTTCTATCATGGCAACAAAATGTCATGGTAAAAAGTTTAGGCATTTCATTATTTTATAAAACTGAATAATTCAGGGGTTTATTGGGCTACCAGTGTTGTTTTCATGATGGTTTCACAACCATTTGTCTTTTCATAGACTGTTATTTTACACAGTAACGGATAAATCTGTTGGCATCCGTCTGTCTCAAGAGACAATGGAGTGCGCCTCCAAGTCACTGGGGGAGAGGACAAACTGCTGCAATAGCAGCACCGAGGTGACCTCTCTGGGGCACAAGCCTGTTGTTGCTGTTGTTTAGTCACGCCAGGCACTCCTGTCTTCCAATGCCTCCTGCAGTTTGGTCAAACTCATGCTGGTAGCTTCAAGAACACTGTCCAACCATCTCATCCTCTTTCGTCCGCTTCTCCTTGTGCCCTCCATCTTTCCCAACATCAGGGTCTTTTCCAGGAAGTCTTCTCTTCTCATGAGGTGGCCAAAGTATTGGAGCCTCAGCTTCACGATCTGTCCTTCCAGTGAGCATTCAGGGCTGATTTCCTTCAGAATGGATAGGTTTGATCTTCTTGCAGTCCACGGGACTCTCAAGAGTCTCCTCCAGCACCATAATTCAAAAGCATCAATTCTTCGGCGATCAGCCTTCTTTATGGTCCAGCTCTCACTTCCATACATCACTACTGGGAAAACCATAGCTTTAACTATACGGACCTTTGTCAGCAAGGTGATGTCTCTACTTTTTAAGATGCTGTCTAGGTTTGTCATTGCTTTTCTCCCAAGAAGCAGGTGTCTTTTAATTTCTTGGCTGCTGTCACCATCTGCAGTGATCATGGAGCCCAAGAAAGTAAAATCTCTCACTGCCTCCATTTCTTCCCCTTCTATTTGCCAGGAGGTGATGGGACCAGTGGCCATGATCTTTGTTTTTTTTTATTTTGAGCTTCAGACCATATTTTGCGCTCTCCTCTTTCACCTTCATTAAAAGGTTCTTTAATTCCTCCTCACTTTCTGCCATCAATGTTGTGTCATCTGCATATCTGAGGTTGTTGATATTTCTTCCAGCAATCTTAATTCTGATTTGGGATTCATCCAGTCCAGCCTTTCACATGATGACTTCTGCATATAATTAAATAAGTAGGGAGACCATATACAGCCTTGTCGTACTCTTTTCCCCATTTTGAACCAATCAGTTGTTCCATATCCAGTTCTAACTGTAGCTTCTTGTCCCAGGAGACAGATGAGGTGATCAGGCACTCCCATTTCTTTAAGGACTTGCCATAGTTTGCTGTGGACCTTCCATCTTGGATGGCATTTCAGTTGGTCCCAATAAAGGTACTGACTAACTTGATTTTGGAGTTTATTATATTTTAGTTGTTCTACAGGATTTTATATAATTTTAATGCTATCATTTAAGGGTGACACCAACATCATCCATATGTGAGTGGGACTGACTTATTGTACAAAAGGGCTTCCCCTTCTTCTCACCCTCCCCCATGCTGCCAGAATTTTTGGTGGGGAGGGGCACAAGGAAGTCCACTTGAATTTTACCCTAAATCTATGGTCATCTGCTTTGAACATCCAGGATGAAACATATGCTTACTCATTCAAAGACATTTTAATATTTTTTTTAAAAAAAAACACACTGTTAAAAGCACCATTCAAACTATTTTCAAGCTAAACAGTGCAAGAAATCAAGCAGAATAAACAATAAAGTTCTGCTAATGAGCAGAACAGCTTTACAACTTACTGTATTAAGAGTTGGGTTTATTTGACTAATTAAATTGTTGTGTTTAAGTTGCTAAGCATAGATTTAATACCAAAACAAACTTCTGAAATTTATTCCTGACACTGGGACATGAATTGTTGTGACAACTGTTTTTTCTAGGAAGCATACAATGGATGGCTGTCACAAAGTTATCCCTCTTTATTTGAGAACGTTCTTCTCAATCCCTGAGCAAAATGCCTTTATCTAGATTCTTTTATAATGATGCTAGATTTAAGGCACAAGTAAAATAAAAGTACTTCTAAATCACATTGATTTCAGCAGGACTATCCAATAGATACTTAAATCTCTCCCACTGAGATAAATAGGACTGGAAAAGTGCTTTACTTTGGCCAAAACATGCTTCTGTTTGCTCATGCAAACAAAAGGCCTGTCGTGGTGATCCAAGATCCCTGGGGTGCATTCTTTTTTTATTGACTTTAAACCAACAGGATGCAACAGGCAGCAGATCTGGATTGAAAAGAACTGATTGAAAAGCATGCACTTCATAGCCCACCAGAGGAGTCTATTGAACAGCTAAGGTTTGTACTGCTTTCCAAACCTCAACACTGCCAGCACTGCAGAGGCACAAATGGTTTGCTGAGGTTTGTTTGTTTTTTAAAAATGCACAAATGTTGCTGTTTCCTTTCAGTTTTAAAGTCCATGTGGAAATGGGTGTGATGGGACACAGAACCAGCACAGCACTGGACTAAAGCATGCTTACTGCTGTGGAATGACAAGAAATACTGGAAAAAGTAGAAACTATCAGCTGTTGCGCTAACAACAGAGTAATTAGTCCAACTAATCACTGCAGTATTCAGCAGAGAGAGAAAGGAGACCTCAGCAATTACAGGAGGGCCATCGTACAACCTACATTTGTGCAGAATATTCATTTGCAAACCAGAGTAAAACATGCCTTTGATTGCAAGTTAACAATTGGCTGCAATCACTGTTACAATTTTTTTTAAGACAGCAATTTGGTGAAGTGGTGGAACAGTTTTCCTAGCTGTAAAACGAGGCAGGCAGGACATAGAGTCAGAGAGTTAGGCAACAAGTTCCCCCTGAAAAACACCAGCACCTATTAAATCTTGCAGATTTACGTGAGATGCAATAAATCCACTTAGCATGGTGAGCGTGGCCTGCCCATAAGGGAGTGTGATAAGTGGCCTGGCCAACCTTTCCGCTTTGAAGGTAGTCATGTGGCAATCCTCTCCAGCTTCAGAGCTGGGAGAAAGGCTGGGAACTGCATGCCCAAGCAGAGGAGAACAAGCAAGGTAGGTGGAGAAACATTGGTTGCCTCAGTCTAAAGATGCCCACAGTAGCTTCAGACAGGCCGGCACAAAAATGTGTACACCCTCATCTCCCAGTCTTTCCTGAGGGAAAAACCAGCGTGGGAAGTTGCTGGCTATGATTTTGGGGTTTGTCAGCAAGACCACCCAAAAACTAACTGCTGACTACACACAATCCGAAACATCTCTAACCCTTCACATTTTGAACAGAGGAATATGAAAAGGTTTTTGTAGTCAAGCTAATGCCATCACATTGGCATAAGTTGATAAGTTCATGAGTTATTCATGTTGCAAATGTAGTTGCCACTAAGTAATCTAAAGGTGCTAAAATTTGTAATCACTTACTGAGTTATTATAGATCATTTCTCTTATGAAGTAAGCTAATTCCACACAGCCTGGAAAGAAGGAAGGAAGGAAAGATATTCAGCAAGCTAAATTTATGCTGAATCAGTTTTGCTTGATTCTGGTGCAAATATGAGGAGTTCAGTCTGCGGTGATGAAGAACACAGAAAATATTACTACCTGCAAAGTTTGCAGAGGAAGAAGAATCAAATCACTGTTGGTTTCCTCTACTTGCCTCAAGACAGCTTTACTGGCAAACACGTGAAGCAGGCTGTGGTTGGCAATGTCTCCCCCAACTACGCATAGCCAGGGATCTGCACCCACACAAGCCCCCTAAAAGAGCCATAGAAGCCAGGAGAGCAAGAAAGTAGTGAAAGCTGTCCTGAAACAAATGGAAATTACACAACAAGAAAGGATTGGGAGGGTAGAGATTTCCAGTGGATTCCACCCAGCTTATTTATATTTGGTTTTAGGCAAGTAACAACAGCTAGCTTCAAAAGAGATGCTTCAATGTATTTTCTTTCAACAAGCTAAAAATAAGGGATATGTTCATTTGTATGGGCAGGGTTCAACTAAGTTGTTCTGTGTGAAGAACAAGGTCTGCTTGCGTGATAGGACTTTTCCCTCTTCTCCTCCCCCAAGAGTTATTCCTGCACTCCCTAAATCTGGCCTGGAAGTCTGGAGGAACCCCCAGATCAGATTTGGGGGCACACAGAGAAAGACCCATTACACAAGCAGATCTTGTTCCCTGCACTCATATCCTACTTATCATGCTACATTGAATTCCACCCTATAAAAATATATTCTCAAATTCATCATTGTGCGCTTTAAAAATGAAAGCAAAGCTGTACCAATGAGTTCTAGTTACAAACCATTTTTAAAAACAAACTAATTGAGCAAGGTTTTTTATTTTATATTTAGTGATTCTAAAGCTACTTAGTGATAGAACTTTTAAGTATCCAAGGGCAAAACCAAATGCAATTAATAATATCACTGCTGCATCCAGAACCACCAAGCATAAATAGCAAAACATAATGACACCTAAAAACACTGTAATTATTGTTTGGCTAATTGCTCACTAATTCAAGTAAAAATTATCTAGCAGAGTACTGAAGTAAGCCTATTAGAATAATTATTCATTAGAACAAAGCCCTATAACCATTTCCCCGACAACATAAATATTACACCCACATACAAATATATATTGCCATTTTGTTGTGGTTGATAGACCAGAAGTAGAAATGAACAGAGTTGGCTAGTGCTTAATTCATTACTAAAGTTTCCTAGTCCAGCTCTGATGTAACTCTGAAAACTGGGTATGGGTGTACTGACAATTCAAAACAACCATTTCAGAGTGGGGGGCAAATTCTCATTGCAGAATAAAGAGAAGTAGATCTCAAATAACCAGTAAAGATCAAATAACCAGACAGATTTCTTTTTGCTTTATCAACTGATAGTTGGTTTGGGGTTTTTTTAACTCTTCTTGTTAAAAAAATAAAAATTATCCATTTATCAAATCTTATAGGAATGTTTATATTTTTAAAGACAAGAAAAACAAAGCACTTCTTTAGACAACATGCAATTACCAGTAATACTGCCACAGAATGTTCCAATGACAACAACCATACAATAAAAAACAAAAATGTTCAAATAAGAATTCAGCTAACAATTACGGATGCCAGGGGATTGTTCCTGGGACCTTGCCCTACACACTCACAAACCTGTTATGATAGAAGCACCAATCCCTTCTCACACCTCTGAACATAACCTGTCTTTGACAAGTTACCTTCTCTCAGCCATCCCTACCTTCTCAAAGTTATTGTGAGACTCAAATGTTGCTTTGTGGTCCAGAGGTAAAGGAGGGAGGATACAAGGGTAACAAAAACAAAGGTTGTTGAAGAAGCTGCCCACCAATGTTTTAGAAATGTAGCTTTCAACTCCTTTAATAAAATGCTTTCCACGCTGACTTTGTCCACTGAAGAGTCCACCTATCTGTCGAGGACTCTCTGGTATATTCTCTGGTGCACATTCAGTGCACAGCTGCACACCACCAGGAACTCCAGTAATGGGCAGAAAAGCTGAAAGCTTTGTCTGCCATTAGGTAAAGGTAAAGGGACCCCTGACCATTAGGTCCAGTCATGACCGACTCTGGGGTTGCGGCACTCATCTCGCTTTATTGGCCGAGGGAGCCGGTGTACAGCTTCCAGGTCATGTGGCCAGCATGACTACGCCACTTCTGGCGAACCAAAGCAGCACACGGAAACGCCATTTACCTTCCCGCTGGAGCGGTACCCATTTATCTACTTGCACTTTGAGGTGCTTTCAAACTCCTAGGTTGGCAGGAGCTGGGACCGAGCAACGGGAGCTCACCCCGTCGAGGGGATTCGAACCGCCGACCTTCTGATCATCAAGTCCTAGGCTCTGTGGTTTAACCCACAGCGCCACCTGCGTTGTCTGCCATTACTGATCTTCTAATTAAACCAGTTTCCTTGGAACACATTTTGAAAATGTTAGCATGGAGGCAGAAGGTTGCCATTATTCAGGGGAATTCAGGTGGAAGGTTGCCATAGATTCATATTACAAGACTATTAGGTAATTCATATTGCAAGGAGAAAATTACCACAAATTGCCCTGAAGGCCAGATACCTCTGGAGTTGAGGTCAGATATATAGGCATCCCCTCCCCCACCCACACCAGCACATCTAGGACAAAGGAAGAGCAAACGTCTCAGCCAAGGCCAATATGATCCTGTAAGTGATAAGGAAAGGAACTCTTGTTAAGCGAAGGTTCTCTCTCTCTCTCTCTCTCCCTCCCCATAATGCAGCAAGAAGAGCAGGAAATGAACACAGCAGGCAACGATTGAGCATCTCTGGATGGAATACATAAATTTTGCTCTTGTCTGCAGAGACTGCAGCTTGGCATGCTTTTAACTCAGGGCTGCAAAAATGCATGGAAACACAAGCTGGGTTGGCAGAGGGGGTGGGAATTCCTCCACCTCTGTAATTCTCTCAGCAATTTCTTGCCACCTGTCAATCAGTCAAAGGCATCAGGAGGGAGTATGTGAGCATGCCCAGTGATCCAGATGACATCAGCTTGATCAATGCTGGGGATTGGAAGGCTGCAGCGGCAAGGAGGGAAGGGAGGCAGCTGGAAGAGTCAATTGGGGTTGACTCTATTCAGTTCCCCACCATTGCCCTCTGCTGCGGCTACGAAAACAAGGAACTCAGCCAAGCAGTACCTTACATGGCAGGGTTTCCCCTGCAGAAAGCATCCAAAAAGGGTTGAAGATGGGTGTTTTGTTGCAGGGCACTAACGTTTGGCAGATGTAGGAATTAAATGTAGTATCTGGCCTTTAGGAGCAAAGGACGATAAGACAAGAAATGGGCACTTCAACAAAGCTAAACAAGGGAGTGAAACATTAAATAAATAAATGCTTGCATTTCATGCCTTTTCTGCACCACCATTTGCAGTTACTTTCTCTAGACCTATTTATGCCTACCTGTCAACTGAAGGCAACTGTGCCATGCATCTGCCAACGTGGGCTCTTAGCCCACAAAAGGCTCACGCCACAATAAATGTCAGGCTTTCGAAAAGGTTGCCGCAATACACTTGGCTGTCCCATTCCTCTTATGCTCACCCACATGAGATGGCTTGAAATGTTGCATCCCCCAAAGGAAGGGGGGAATGCTACCACCAAACACCTATATTTCGTGGAACCCCCCCCCAACAAAACCTACCCACACCCTTTCCCACAGCTTTTGGGTATCTATTCCAGCTAAAGAGAAGAGGAAGAGGCATTCTCCTTTGGGACCCCCAAGATGATCTCCAAGTCTGAGGAGTAAGGGAGGAAGACACCCAGGCGAGGCGCGACCTTTCCTCCCACGGCAAGTGAGTGGAAGGGGTTTCCCAATCTCATCCCCGCACCCTCCTCCCGCACCAGGAGCTCAAGGTGAATGAATAGAGCCTGGATGGGAAAGCCACCCAGCACACAGAAAGGCAAGCGCACCGTCGCTCCAGAACAGCAGCCAAGGTTGGGAACAATGGGCGGAGGAAGAAGGAGCACAACAATGCAGTGCGAAGGCACGCCAGGCAGGGGGCCCAGCAATGTTGCCGAGCGAGAGGAAATTGGCGGGTCTCTCTCTCTCTCTCTCTGCACGTTGCTGCAGGAGGCGAGGGAAGGTCCTGAGGCGAACGGGGGAGGGGGGCAAGATGAAGGCAACTCCCTCGCCCGCCACCCTCACCAAAACAACAACAAAAAAGCCGCCCCAAGCAAGGCAACGACGAGGAAGCTTACCCCGACCACGACCGTCTCCTCGCCTTTGAATTTGGGGATGAATTTGTCCCCGCGGAGGATCTCGGCTTCGTTGAGGGGCCGGAACCGGCACATCACTTTGATGCTGCATTCGGCTGGGTCCGCCATCTCGGCGCGGGGAGGAGGTGGCGGCGCCTTGACCTACGGCGCGTGGCGAGGACGGTCCGCTCCTTTGCCCCCCTCCCCGGCTTCTCGTTTCTTTTTTGGGGGGCAGGCGGGGGTGGTGGTGTTCAAGCTGCAGGGGAAGGAGCCCGGCCCGGTCAGGAGAGGCGGCGGCGGCAGCAACGAAGCATGCCCGGTTGCCTCACACGACGGCGGGCGAGCGCCAGCAACTTAGGCAGGAGAATAAATAAAAGGGCGGGAATGGCCTGAGGTGAGGGGTGGGGTGGGGGGCGCCAGCCTCAGCCCCTCGAGGGTTTCTTCAGAGAGGGGCAGCCGGTGCCGCGAAAGAAAAACATCCAACTACAGGAATGCATATGGTCATTCGAAGCCTTTTTATAAAAATAATAATGAAGCCGGGTCCTTTGCTCTCCACGCCGCCCCACTTCCTGCCTACTCAAACGCCGGAGCCGCTCGCTAGCTTTGCAAGCTCTGCTGCTGCTGCTGCTGCTGCCGCCACCATCCTGCATCCCCGCCAGCAAACCACCTTCTCTCTCTCTCTCTCTCTCTTCCCCCACCCTCAAGGGCTTTGTGACTTCACTGCATTACATCAACCCCTCCCAAAGCTCCCGGGCTGGAGGGGGAGACGTTCCTGGCGCATCCTGGGAGTTGTAGTTCTTGTAACGACAGGTGGGGAGAGCAGGGGACCGGAGAGACGAGGCGAGAAGGAATGGGAGGAGAGGTGATTTCCCCACCCCCCCTTCTCCTAACGTTTTGCCATATTTTGGCACCTGAAGGACTTCTAACAAATACAAATAGAAAATATATTTCCAATTAACAAAGCAGAATGGCACAATGTTAGCATGTATAAAGCCTGAAATCACCCGTCAGACTGAAAATCAGACGCCTCCTGCCTAAAGGAGAAGGTTGCAGTTCTTCCTCAAATCTCGTACACAATCCCATTCCACAGTCCCAATATCGGCATATAGTATCTTAAGCATGCTAGTTTTAGAGTGCCTTGCTTGAAACAACTTGTGAAAGTAATATTATCTGCCAAGGATGATGATGATATTATTATTATTATTATTATTATTATTATTATTATTATTTGCTTTTTTCTAAAAAAATGTTTAGCAGTAGTCTCATTTTCCTACTCATACGGAAATACTGCCACTCAATGAGGCCAAACTTAGATTCACAAAAAGTTTAGGGGTATGCGTATCCCTGCGTACCCCCAGAAAAAAAGCACTACTTCACTGCTACTTAGAAAAAGTTAATGGAACATGTTTCCAAAATAATGTTGCTTGCACCAGCTCAAGCGAATCATAATTTTATGGTGGTTCCAGGCTTCATTGAACATGTACTTAAAAAAAAAATAGTGTTTGCTCACTGTCCTTTGCCTTATATTGGTATTTCCCATTCATGTTATAGTGTTTAATGATCAGTGCACACCTATTATAGATCTGCCCCTCCTTTGTGAGGCCTATCTGAGCTTTAGTAGTAATTGATAGGCAATATTTATGCGAAGTATATTACTTGGTTCTGTTAGTGTAGACAAGGCTGCTACTTAGTGTTGCCTCTCCTCTGCTGTGTTCCCACTGCACTCAAGATTATTTCATTGTTATTCAGCCTTCCCACCAATGAGCTCAGAGAAGCATGCACCAAACTCATATTGTATACACTGTTCTTTATTATTGAATCAATGCAGTACATAAAGTGTCATGTTGCCCCTGTGCAACAACTCATGCACCCAATCCTTTTGGACTTCACAGTGCACACCAGATTGATCTGACTAGCTGTTAACCCAAATACCTTCCAACAAATATTTGTTCCATTATGATCAATGAGACCCAAAAATGTGTTTAGATTTGGGGTGTTTTGTAAGACCTTATATTAAGCTGCCATCCTGAGCACAAAGCAGGAACCTAGCATGAAAAAATAATTTCTATGGTTCTTGCTTTGTGCTCAGGATGCTAGCTTAATAAGGTATAGTAAGCTTCTTGAAAAAGTACCAAATGAATAGATGAATTGTCAGGCTATACATGCTTACATTGAACTTAGCAAGGTTTATTTCTGCGTATATCTGCATAAGTTCAAACTATAAATGTCTTACATCACTTTCAGCCATATATATATATATACGAGCTGTTCAGATAGTTATTTCCATTATCTATGGAGGATTCATATTTATATATCTGATCCTTTATTCTTAGGTCACCTCCTTATATTGTCCTTTCTGCAGCCTTGTTTTCATGAAGACGAGACTTTATACCTTTTCACTAATAATTCAAACATTGTACTTCATAATAATTCCCAGTATTCATCAGAGATCCTGGGTTTTAAAGCATTGGTTTGAAAGAATTGTCCTTTGAGCCAGAAGTCCTACTTGCAAGTTCAAGATGAGCAGACTATCTGTAGCTGCTAATTGCTGGAGGAAAGGCACTCCATATTCTTAGATTGGCGCCCTAATTTCCATCACCCCAAACTGCACAGAAAAACAATCTAGCCAATGGGTAGATTGGGAAATCTATTACACAGGAAAGTGTAAAGCTGAGTGCTTAAAGCTGAGTGCTGCCTAAAATATTTTAACTGTGACGAAGTAACCCGCCATATAAGCCTAAAGAGTAGGTGTTTTAGGACCCCCAGAATGGGATAGACAGATTTTGAAAGCTATACAGTATTCCAACTTACTTCTAAAGGACTACTGATATCTGGAAAAATATACTCAAATAGAACTTAGCCGTATCTATTCATTTACAATCTGAATTCATACATTGTATTCTAGAGAAATCTGAGTCTTGAAACTAGGTCCTAGGGCTTCATTCCGGCTCAAACCAGGAATATTTTCTTCATTTGTTTAGCATCTTTGTCCGATATCTGCTACATATTATTAATGCAGGAAGTTTATTGAGAAAACAACAAACAACCTGTGCACCAGGCAACCATTGTAATGTTTTATAAAAACTATGTATCAAATCCCTGGGAAGAAGTTAGCTGTGGCTTCTTGCCAGATAGTGTTGCAAAACCATCACATGGTGATAATGCAGTGCAACAGTGTCAACATGAAAGTGTCATGTCTTGTAAAACGTTTTCTATGTAGACAAGTTTGTCATATGACAAGTGGTTGTTACTTCACAGATCACAGAGCTGTTTTGACCAGAATGAATAGTTTATAATATTAAATTACAGAATGTATTGTTGTTATTAGTATAGTTTGATTGCCACTAAAGGATGGCTATCAATATGAAAGGTGATTTGTAGATTGATTAATTTAGCAAGTACACATACATTGAGGCAGGCAGGTTGTCACAGTTCTTAACATAGTGGTAGTCAATGTTTTGTTTCTGCTCAAAGGCAAACAGTCAATCCATTACATTTTGACCTGGACCACGCGTTCCTTAATAATTTATAAACATTAAAGAACAAAACACGGCATTCTGAGGGATTACTTTAAATAACCTCAATGTTTTCCGGTTCATTTGCTAATTGATCCCCAGAATATTGAATTGCATTCCTGACTTCACTCCCCTCTAGGTTTATTCTTCCCACTTGAGCTCACGGTTGGCCTTTTTACCTGCTGTATAAAATCAGTAGAAAGGTTTCAATGCAGCAATGACAGCATTCCACCTAATGGTGAATTTGGGTGATCAAGTGCCTAAAAGTTTGGAAGTAAAACAAAGGCTGCTCAAAAAGTGGCTATTACATATTCAGTGTCTTTCCTGAATATAAATTTGCAAATTAAAAGCCCTTTAGCGCTATGTAGCATGGTGGGACAAAGTTAGAGGTTTGGAACACATACCAACATTTTGTAATCCACTAGACTAGTACTAGTACATGAACCCACGTCACTCAGCTGTTGGCTCCACATCTTAGGTACTGCTGTGCTAATTTGGTAATTCTAACTGGCAAGTTTCCCTACTCAAACTCTGAGCAGCTTGGGATATTTCTTCTCTTACAGTGGCAGCAGTCTTCTTGGTACTAATAAAAGGTATGAGCAGAGCCCCTCCTCAAATGTTGCAGAGTCCCACCCTTGGTGTGCACATGTTTCCTGACTCTGTGGAAGAAGTGGCTGAATAAAATGAAAGCATATTAACAGGAGTCTCTCTGCTATAATTGGGGTCTTAATTTTCTAAAAAGCACAACCTGTCTGCATGGAAGTAAGTAAGAGCATGAAACTTCTGCATACAGTTGAGTGCTTGGCCAGGGAGAACTGAGGGACCAAATTTGAATGTCCTTTGCTGCAACATGAAAGCCATAGGGGTTGTTCAACGGGGAATCCAAACCACCCTTACTTTTTATCTCATGTATTAACAACTGACTATATTGCAGGGCTGAGCTACTCACTCTCAGCACAGACCTTCAACCAGTAACAGGAATTGAATGAATTACACTGCAGGGTTGTTGCGTATCAGTCCAATCTGCAGCATAGACTGCAGATTACTGAACTCACCCAGCTAACTCCAACCTCAACTTAAGCACATGCAACAGAGATCTAATACTTCTGCACAACACTGCCCGATTGTTGCAAACGATGACCAACAACCTATCAATGAGAACCCTTCCCAACTCCCAAATGCATCTGCTTTGGAATTGGCATTAGTAGGATTATTATTTTTTAAAAGAAAAGTTTAATACATTTAAAATTTAGAAAAATAATCTTCCTTCATACCACCTTTTGTTGTTGTTTTTTTTGGTATGTGTGTGGTACAAACATATTGGTGCCCGGTCTAATTAAATTACTGGATTTCTCCATCAATTTATGCTCTTGCATCCCTGGGAGCATCTAAAAATAGCTTGGTCAGTTAGAACTAGGAAATGAACAACCCAGGCAAGGAGTTTTCTTTGTACTCTTTTATCACTATGTAGGTCTTTTTCCATTCTTCCTTTTCAACTTCATTCAATTTCCCTTCCACCTGGTTGCCAATTTTTTTCATTCAGTTGCTCAGCACTCCATACCATTGAGTTGATGAGGGCTCC
Organism: Podarcis raffonei; assembly: GCF_027172205.1. Lineage (NCBI taxonomy): Eukaryota > Metazoa > Chordata > Lepidosauria > Squamata > Lacertidae > Podarcis > Podarcis raffonei. The sequence continues at coordinate 102,199,805 of NC_070602.1, read as the reverse complement.
CCCGCCCCTTAGTTTTTGCCTGTTTTTTCTGTTTCTGCAAACCTCAATGTTCCCCTAATCTGCAGGTACCTGTGTACAGCTGCTGCCACGTTGTCTACATAACAGTTGGAATTCTCCCCTGAAGTTGCGAAATAGAGTGTATGATTTGAAAGTGATGCAAATCCTGCTACTAAACAGGATGGTTACCAGAAAAGCACCTTGAAGCTGGACTTATGTGCCATCATTTCTCCCTTTGCCCACAGAGTATTAACCAAAATTCCAGATATATTTGAATTATTGGTTCTTTCTTTAGCAGTGATTCTTCAGACTGATAAAATGAAGGAAAAGCAGACCTCAATATACCAGTTTTTCATGGCTTGAACTGCGGTTAGATGTTCAGTTTTATTTGGAAGATATGAGGAGCCACGTTCAGTACTTCTGTAGGCTCTTCAGGACAATTTATATCTTGCTAACAAACAATATCCTATACCCAATATCCAATATTTAGACTGGCTCAATAGTATGTATGGAGCCGTCAAGCATGGGTCACCTATTCATTAACTTCTTACCTTTTTTCACAAGCAAATCTTCACAAAAGCATGAGGAAGGATAACATATATGCTGAAAATTCTTCTGAGAAAAAGGCATTCAAATCCTTTTCTTTCCTTCTCTGCAATGTTTTAAAAACTCCAGGAGTTTATTAGTTGCCAAGAGGGGGAATGTCCTCTGGCTCTCTCCTACTTTTAGACAATCTGAAAACTCTGGCAGCAAAGAAGCAAAGAGGCTCAATGCATTTTACTTTAGAACAGATAACGATTCTTTATATAATAACTGATGGAAGTATATTAATAACATGGTATACACACATGATTTATACTTTTTTTTTAAAAAAAGAGGCACAACATAAAACCATAATATAATAAAACCTAAAGGCAGCCTAATTCAGATGTCACTTTTTACTTTAAATATGTTCAGTCTCACTTCAAAAATATAAATTCAGAAACAATTAAAATTAGAGAAGCATTTTGTCGTTTTCTTTGCCACATACATAATTCGAGTAGTAAATTTCTATTTAGATGATTCTGCAAAAGCAGGTGCAGCATAAGTTACAGCTATGAGGTAGGGGTTACTTGTGCAATATGCACTAATGTACATCGATACAAATGAAGGAAAACTTGCCCCTTTAAACAGATTCAAGCCCCAATGAAGAGATTGGCACATGCTGCCGTGTGTTGCCCACACAGTTCTGCACATGCCCAGTGTTTACCACAGTCTACCAAGTTGACTTTTACAGCACTATTTGTTCAATGATGTCTACACGGTACCAGTCCAATGTTGGGATTCACACGTGCAGCCTTGAGTGCTGGATGCAGAGATCCAGCTCCATGCAGCAACCTTCTGCACATGCACTCCATGATCCAGCCAGTCATGCGCCTCGAGAAGCTTCTATGTGTTGCTGGATGGAGGTGCAAGTGTACATGCTCAACCTCGGAATATGATATGCAAACTGTTCTCCGCATTGTGAAATAAATACGTATGCAAGGTGCCCATGTTTTGATATGTATTTTTATTTCCCTGCAGTTTTCACTTATCAAGAACAAGTAACAGGGAAAGTTGTCTGAACTAGTGCATAAACAAACATTCTGAAACACCACTACACGTATCTAATTTACAAGAACCGTATAAAAAAAGTCACTAAAACACTACACTACGAAGGTGTCCAACGCTTACAGTCAGACTTTTTCCAACCCGTTACTTGCCTTGTAGCCACAGGAAAACTCTCCAAAACTGAAAGACAATCTGCCACAACCCTCCCCCCTCCCCCATCACCTGGGATGGCTCGATATCTAGACATCCAATAATTATTGCAATGATATATAATGCAATACATACCTGGTAAAATATCATTTATGTGGTGTGTTACAGTTAAAAGCCGGTTAAATTATGCAGACTTCAGATAAAATATAATCAGTTGAAAATTTTCTTCATATCTGCACAGTTTAATATGTGCTAGATGCATAATTTTTTACTAGTCAGGTTTTCTGTGTAATTATTTTTTATAAACTGGTATTATAAATAGAAATATACATTCAAAATATATGGAAAAGTGGGTTACTACATTAAATTTGCATGTATCGATCCATCCCTTTCCCCTGCACAGTAATAGAAAATACTATTTTGCCTTGAACTTCATATTTGACAGTGAAATGCCACTAAAGTATTTACCAAAAAGTCCATCTAAAATTGTGAAACAAAATGAACCAAGTGAAAACTTTACATTTTCTTTAGAAAAAAATTACAAGAATTTTTCCTAGCTATGAATCTTTTAACTTTTTTTTAGACACAAAGTTGGATTTATTTTTACAAGATACAAAATGTAAACATGGCAAAATAAATAGTTAAAACAAGTGATGCAGGATCCCATTTCATGCTCATGATCCCATTAAAGAATTATTTTTAAATCCATTCAGTTGCAAATTCAAGTGCAAAAGCATGATGATGAATATCTACTATTCAAGTAACAGAAATAATATTGATGATACAAATAAACTATTTTACAAGGTAGTGATTTTCCCAATTTTACAAAATGTACATTATATATCGACTTAATATACGATATGATAGTCCATTTAGGTCCATTTTAATTCCCTGTGATCCACAGGGTGTTGTTTTGCATTCAGCTGGAATATAAATGACTACACCATTAGCACAGGTTGAGCCACTGCTTTGAGGTTATGTCACCTCCATTGCTACTGTCGTCTCTGCTATTCCATTCAACCCCAATCGTTCTGGTTCATGGTTCTCTCTGAAAATGTGTTTATAAAAGGAAAATAGTTAATTTCTCAATATTTGGCAAATTAATTATCCTAAGTGTTTTTTCCACATTTATTGTATGGGTAAATAATAAACATAAACACAAATTAAATTAACTGAAAATCTTACTGTTTATTTTCCAGATTTTTAAAATAAAAAAACTTACCTACTGGATGTTATTTAAAGGTTCATCAAAGTTCTATTTAGTTGAAATGAATCTTATCACATGAAAACTCACAGTACAATTCTATCCAGGTTTACTCAGAAGTCACAGAAATAGGACTTATCAGAGATAAATGGACATAAGATCGCAGCCTCAATATTTTCACCAAGCAGTCTAAGTTTTTTCCACAGTAACATTTCAAAAAAAGTTTTCTTCGGATTACATGCGATTATTTAACTGAAAATCAGGATTGTGGGTACATTCAGTTCCGGGAGCACACAATGTGAAACTGAAAACAGAATTCAGTTTACAGAAAACTACTGAAGGGGAAAATAAAAGGCACGGATGGTAATGTGTGGATTTTCAGATTTTTCCTGAAACTTCAGAAGGTGGAGTGTTGACTGAATAAACTTTACAGTCACTGGGGGTGGAGCTTCATAGCTCCCTTCACCTCCCCGTGACCATCAAAACCAGAACAAATTAGCTCAGAATATAATTAAAATTATACTTTTGTAGGATGTGATCTGGGATCAATTCAATTTTATGTTAAAAATAAAAAGCAGAGTTGGTCACATTAAAATCCTGGTCTGAATCATTGTCTGTCTGTCTGTCTCTTTCTCTGTTTATATATACTCACCTTGCTATGCTGCTGATGGCGCTACTAGGAGTCACCTTTGGCACTCTGTCCATACTGGCAGCAACTGTGGCAAGTTTTAAGGCAGTTGGCGATGGTGCTGAAGTCCTTGTATTGATATGTACATTGACTGGAGAAACAACACTGACATTGTTGAGGTGCACTGCGTTGGTGAGACAAGAATTGTTCATGGGAAGCGTTTGAGGGCTGTTTGTGCACAATGCTGGGATTAAGTGGTTTGTGGTGGTGTGGCCAACTGTCCTTACAAGTTGTACAGTTGAGATCCCTGGGCTAGATGACAGAGCCATGTTGGTGGAGTACAGAGTTTTTGACGTTGCTGTTCAAAACAAACACACAAACACACATATACAGTAAGACTTCCAGGAATAAACAATAACACGTTCAAGAAAATTGAGGTCATTGTGAAACTAATCTAGAACTAAACACCAGAACTCTTTTGCTTAACCCTCCAAAGCGTGTAAAAATTTAAAATGGTAAAGGAGGTTTAAGCTGAGGATAAGATCTGCCAAACTGCTTTGAAAGGGCTTGCACAGTTGAGTGCAGATAGTAAGAAGGATCAAAGCACTAGTGGGCACACAGAGGCAGCCACTCACTTCTTTAAAGTGTGGCTGAAACAAAACACACAGTGAAAGTATGACCTTGTCCATTTGATAAAACAAATTTACTCTCAAATGAACAAAATCTCATTTATTTCCTAGGTTTGTTTCCAAACCATCATTTGATTTCACTAAAAATAAGCATCAAGCAGTTTGTTGCAAATCTTACTTGATTTAAGAACAAAAAAGAAATCCATACCTGTGGGCTGAACAACACCATTTATATTGTGGCTGGCACTCTGTTCCTTTGTCACCTCACTGCGACTGGGAGCAGGTGCACTCACCACTGCAGATGCAGCAAAATGGGCGCTGGCCGAGTCAAGCGTTTTTGACATACAGTCGGAGGTGCTTGAGCCCTAGAGAATTTGTACAAAACAATTATTGTTAATTATGGACTAATAAGGAGATGCTGGTGCATTAGCTCAGTGTGCGTCTCATAACAGGCAGAGAAAGTCAAAATATGATTCCAACTCAGTGCTATTACCTTTCAATATCATACCCCAGAGTTAAAAGACCATATATGAGTATCTTTGCCTTTCATCCTATTAGCTCATAATTCTGTTGATCCGTTCTGAAACTATAAAGAGTTCCTTTGGAACACCTCCACACTCCAAACAGTAGCAGTTCCTGCTACATCAGATACTGCTTGCCAAGAGCTACAGAAGACATTTGGTGGTGTGGTGGTTGTGGGAGTAAAGCTTCAATGATAAGGTGCAGTGTTCTGCATTAGATTATTCTTAAGAATTCACAATTCAAAATAATTTTCAGCAATAGTGTAATACTTTCCAAACAAAAAATATGGGTGGGCTTACTTATTTTGAGTGTATAATGTGAGTCACTTATTATTTAGATATAAAAATGTTATTAAAAACTCATTCATAGGAACAAAAAAATATGAGGGATGCAATCAACTAAGCATTTCTTAGTCCAATTTTTACTGATTTCAAATGATCCTGTTTGCTGAATCACATTTTAAAATAATCTGTTTCCTTTAAGTAGGTATTTCTGCTACCTAGACCTACAAGCAGAACAACAGTAAAGTTGACCCATACTTTTGATATAGACAGCCATCATGACATTGGCAGAACTTTTTTTTGTTTTTGTCGTCTATGTATGTGACTGTCCAGTTCAAACAATACATTTGTCTGTGTGTATATGTGCATGTATACCTAGAGCAGGGATAACCAATTGGGTGCCCTCCAGAAGTTGTTGGACTCCAGTTCTCATCAGCGCCAGCACCATGACAGATTCCAACAGCATCTGAAGGGCACTACTTTGGCTATCCCTGACCTAGAGGAAGGTCAGTTCAGGGATGACAATATGGACAAAAAGTGCAGCGTGAACCAGTTTTAAAGTAAACAGCTCAATTCCTTTTGGGGGTGGGTAGTTTCATTCTATCTCTATCTCTCTCTGAGCAGGGATAACTGCTGTTAGAATCAGGTTTATAATAGAAGAAAAACATTTTCCAGAACAGAATATTACCTGTGCTTTTGGATGCGTCTGTTGGGAGGAATGCTGAGACTGCTGTTTCTGCTGAAGCTGAGCAAGTTGCTGTCTTTGCATTTGAACTAACTGCTGTTGATGTGTTTGAAATTGTTCTTCTGTAATACCCCCTGTTACTGCAGAAAAGGAGGAGATTATGCTTAAATTTCCTCAAAGAATCTGGCAGAACACAATTCTCATAGCAAACTTTAAAGAATATGAAAACAGGACAAAAAGCAACAGATTTATACAAATCAGTTAATCAATGTACAGAAGCTTCCGTAAATGCTTTTAATCTTGTGCTGTTTACTGGTTTCTGTTTTGTCTGATGACTACCTGCTGGATCACAACATTGAACAGTGATTTATAGTATCTAAATATAGATGCTATGGAAGCATTCCTTGTCTAATGAAAACCCTTTGAAAATGTGTTATGATTTGAGGTAAGTTACTTAATATTTAAAAATGCCACCAGAAAGGAACTCCTTTCACAGGTACTTCAAATAATTTCTCAAGTGGTCATCAATTAACAGGTTCTGTAATATTCCAAGGATCAATGAGTTTCCTGAGCAAATGTTGCCTTCTCCTTGGAATGTTGAGAATGACTTGTCTCTGTGTTTGGAAAACTCAAAGTATCTTGCTAGAAGTGACTTACTAATGAAGTGAGTCACTAGTATAGTTGCTCAATGAAGGCTAGCAAAATGAGGGGTAGGGCTGTTTCGGGTCGACAGATTCCCATGACGAAAGGGAAAACTTTGTGCATCCCATCCTGTACATTAAAAGGCAGTTACTACACAGGCATTACTTCTTTGTAGATCAAAATAGCCATACTGTTTATCATCATTTAATATTTATAAAAGTGACTAAAATATACTAGTGTTACGAAAGATGAATGCACATGCTTCCTAGTTTCAATTTATGATGATAACATGAAAAGCATGCCTTGCAATGTTTTATGGTGGCTTGTAGTCATCTCATTATTCAAATTCATTGCAACCTAGTGTGAGTAATTCATGGTTCAATTAGCGGCCAAGCTGAAGCTGAAGTAACAACAAAGTTTATAAAGCATTCATGAAATTTTATACTACACCCAAAGATATTTTGTGCTACGGGTGCAATCAAATGGGAAAAGCATCCATCAGTAGTATAGGAAAGGCAGCAATTTGAGAGGCTGCAGATTAATTGCTGAAAATTGCCTCCATCTCTATTCCGCTGATGCATGTCTTGCATTAGTGGGTATATACGCATCCACTAGATCCCACCCTATGTATTATTTTAGATAAATATTATTCCAGAAGTCACCATAGTTGTACTAGCTTCCAACTCACAAATTAATGAAGAAAAGGAAAAGTCAATGAAGCAAAAACAAAATTTCCAAATTTTACAACTTATTAATAAACTTGTCGGACAACTCAGCTTTTGCCTTTGCTGCATTCTGCTGCTGTGCAGCCCCTTTCTACTGCAGCAGGCCAAGACTAACATACAGTGGTGCCCCGCAAGACAAATGCCTCGCAAGACGGAAAACTCGCTAGACGAAAGGGTTTTCCGTTTTTTGAGCTGCTTTGCAAGACGAATTTCCCTATGAGCTTGCTTCGCAAGACGAAAACGTCTTGCAAGTTTGTTTCCTTTTTCTTAACACCATTAATACAGTTGCGACTTGACTTCGAGGAGCAACTCATAGAACGCAGTGTACATAGTAGCCTTTTTTGAGGTTTTTAAAGACTTTGGTGATTTTTGAAGCTTTTCCAAAACTTCTTTTGCAGCCATTTGGTAAGTTAAGCTTTTAAAACTTTTTTGGCTGGGTTTTGGATTTTGGGTTGGGGTGTTTGGAATTCAAGGACTTGGTGTTGGGGAGGGGTTTGCAAGAATCTGGAAGCTTGTGGTTTTTTTTCTGCATTTTTATGATTTTCTGTGACCATTGGGACACTGCTGTTTTTTTAAAAAAATTCTGGGTTTGAATTTCTGTGTGCTGGGTGGCTGGGGGAACAGTTGGGGAGGGGTTTGCAAGAATCTGGAAGCTTGTTTTTTTCCCCTGCATTTTTATGATTTTCTGTGACCATTGGGGCACTCTGTTTTTTTAAAAAAATTTCTGGGTTTGAATTTTGAAATGCTCTTTACAGTATGTGTGACTTTAAAGAGCACTTAATAAACTCTTGTTGTACCAAATTTGGCTTTGTTTGGACTTTTTTTGACCATAGGAACGCATTAATTGATTTTCAATGCATTCCTATGGGATTTCGTGCTTCGCAAGACGAAAAATTCGCTAGACGAAAAAATTCGCATAACGAATTAATTTCGTCTTGCGAGGCACCACTGTAAATCCCCAAGGAGTTGAGGAGAGGGGAAAACAGGCTTTCGAATATTAAATGCCTCCTATATACTCAAGTGGTTATGGCCTAGGTTAAATGATGCTAACAAATGGACGCTCAAAAAGCAGAAATTGTAGGGAGTTTTTCAATTATTTCAGCCCAATTATGGTTTTGACTTGTACTTGGGAATGGAATGCTACTTGAGCTCTTCAGTGTAAGCTTCAAGTGTTTGGCATTTAGCATCAGAACCTTAGTCTTACGGTTGAATAAAAGGTATCATGTGCCTAAGCACCAGAACCAAAACACTTTTCACCCCAGCTTCACTGAAATAGATTCTTCTGACCATATTTATTTCGGAAACATTCTATTAAGGAGAACAATAGATTACTGTTGCTTTTTTACTGAAGAGTAATGCAGCTGAACCACATTCGGCTTCCACGCATGTGGTCTCAACCTTTAAAAAGATGATTTTTGACTCAAACTCAAATCTGATATACAAAGAACTGGTGCAGCGCAGTTGTGATCATGATCATAAGCTTTGCCAATCCCACACCTGCAGGCTTTCAAATCCCACTGGCAGGAGCCCACTGGGGATACTTAAGTAAGCTATCACTCTTTTAGTCTCAGTACCCAGCCTATAATATGGGGGTAGTAATTCTGGACTACATTAAGGCCTGCAGGGATTATTGCAACGTTCTCTTTGAAGCATCCATCTAATTTATGAAAAGAGTTAGATAACTAATAATTATAGAAATCAATATTCTTATGCCAAGGGTACTTTCTCTTGCTGATGTAAAACTTGTTTTTGAAAGTGCGAATCATTTTGTAGTGCAATCCTTGGCAATGACTGTTTTGCTCACAAAGGGTACAGATATTATTTGTCTACTATGCACAATCACTTTAATTTGACAATTGACCTGTTAATGACAGTACTGCTACAGCTGGTTCCATTTTCAGCAAATATTAGTGGAGAGGTTAACAGGAATATGGGGTCGGAGTTCTACAAAAACCCCAAAAAGCCAAGATACTAAAGTGTGTGTCTTCATCACTCCGTTATACATACAGGAATCAGTTCTGAGATCAGTTGCTGCTGGCATGTTAAACAAGCACACAATTTTTGCTTATACCACTTACAGAAGGTATTGAGAAGAGATAGGAAGTAACTGTTAAGAATCAAGATCCTTAAGATATTACCCAGTTACTGGGATAAAGTGCCTATTGCTGCTGCCTCAGGGTAAGCCAGGGCAATATGTATAACATGAGTTCCTGGAAAAGCTTTTAGGAATCCCCCTTCTTCACTTTAACTAAAGCTACTTAAGACCTACGAGAAGCAGGCCACCAGGAAGTTCATTATATCAGTTTCTGAAGAGACTGCCCAAGACAACTTAGGTTTTACTTCAATTTCTCTTTCTTTCTTTATTTCTTTCTTTCCTATTTTGATTTGTTGTATGAACATTTGCAATGCCATGGTAAAATCACACAATCCATGTGGTAAGCCACTGCACACTAACAGCTTTGTAGTCAGTAATTATGGCCACAGACTGATTTAATAATGGCCTCGACCACCATTAAAAAGCTAATGTTGCTCAAAGGAGGTGTGCATAAATTGTGCAGCATTGTGCACATACTGTTATCAATACTAATAAGCAAGGGCAACTCCTAAGTCCCACACGAAGAATAAAGAATGCAAAGTTTGGTCCATGGGAAATGTATGAAGGTCAATTCACTTATTATCATTAGGGTGTGTGTGTGTGTGTGTGTGTGTGTGTGTGTGTGTGTGTGTGTGTTACAAGGTGGCTTTCGTGTTGCATTAAGAATCAATGTGCTACTTGTGCTGTAACTGCTGTAAATAGTGAATCAGTTTTCACGATGCAAAAATAAAAATAATGGACTTTATAAATTTCTTGTAATTTCTTCTGTTGTGTAGCCTGACCTTTTTTATACGTGTCACCAAAGCTTACTCACGACTAAGTGTGCAGCCTTAGTGCTAACAGTATAATCAAGTCATATGTTAGTCCTCTGTTTAAATCCATTACACCAAATATTAGTAAATGATATATGTGGGTGGGGAGTGTAATCTCAGGGACAAGATGGCTGAACTAAGCAAGACTTGCAGTGTCCAGGACAGCATTCATTGCCCTGCATGGCTCTCTAAACATCCACTGTATGAAGGAATAAAATATCTGCACAAAAGTATGTAACACACACACACTGTGATTCTATTTTATTGCAGTGACATCTCTCTCTTCCCACCCCCAATACACATACTATTTTCTCTTCTAGAATCCTCAGCCAGGTCCCAGGTGCAAGGTGATAAATATGCATTTAAAGTTCAACATTGCAAATCTCTGCCTACCTGATATGCCATTCTTGCTGGTGTTCAATAAAGCTACAGATGGCGCAGAAACTCTTTTATTATTCACAGCCTGCCCTGGTTTCCTTGAGGTACATTCTTCGCTATCACTGTCCTGTATGTTTAGTAGCCGTGGTTGGAAACACTGCAGTCGACACGATCTGATATTGCTTAGTATTTCAGAAAGAGAAAGTCTATTTTCACAATGTTTATTGGAAGCATTGGTCCGTGAAAAATTAGAAGAAAAGTCTACATTTTGGGAAGAGCTTGAGCAACTGTTTAGCATATCTGGGTCAATCTGTTTCAGGACAGGATCATGTTCTGTGGATATCCGGTCCATCAACACCCTGTTTTAAAAGAAGAAGAAAAGAAAATATTAATATACATTTGAGTTTTGCTTCCATGAAAAGGGAAGAAAATAGTATGTTATTTTACCAACAAAATTAGCAATTCTCTTACCTTCCACCCCTGCCAACTCGTCTTCTTGCAAATCCTATACATCTTCTTGGAACAGTAAGTGTTGTAAGGCAATGCCTATACCTTAGCTTATCCAATTCTGCCAGTTCTGAATTCTCATGAGAATAATTAGTTTGGTCCAAATGAGCCTGCGGAAGACAAGACAAGAATAATTTTGCTTTCATTCTTCGGAAAGGGAAAATGAAACTTGAATAGAACTATTTACGTAAAGGTCCTGATATTATTTTGGCTGCAAAAAGCAGAACACTTTCATAAAACAATTTTCTCATTTTAATTATTGCTCTCTATTACTTTTATTGCTTTTAGATTGCTATACACTACCCTGATGAAGGGATGGTATATAAATACTTTTACAAATATGAATAGAATAAACAAACAACAATGTAAGTGAAAGGGTGAGACAATTGCTAAGAGGACATAAACATTAGGTGTACAAGTAACAGGATTAGATTTGCAGGGTTCAAGCTACTGTGTAAGATATTTCGATGGAATGTAGTCCCATATACTTTAACTAGTGCATTCCTGACACTATTAGTAGGTTTTTTAAAATTCCTTCAAGCTCCCTTCACTGTAATCTCATACGCCCCAACCTCCTTCCCCTGTAGTTTAAGTGTGTGTGTATGTAAATGTGAGTGTGAATACTCTTTCCACACACACACACACACACACACACACGGGGGGGGGGGGAGAGAGAGAGAGAGAGAGAGAGAGAGAGAGAGAGAGAGAGAGATAGGACATGAAATCCCAAAATTGAAATATCAAAACAGAAAAAGCATAAAAGAGTAAAACCAACAACAGAATGACAGTACAGTGGTATCTCGGGTTAAGAACTTAATTTGTTCTGGAGGTCCATTCTTAACCTGAAACTGTTCTTAACCTGAGGTACCACTTTAGCTAATGGGGCCTCCCGCTGCTGCCGCACGATTTCTATTCTCATCCTGAAGCAAAGTTCTTAACCCGAGATACTATTTCTGGTTTAGCAGAGTCTGTATCCTGAAGCATCTGTAACCCAAGGTATCACTGTACCAAAGGATCAAAAAAGTATTATGATTTAGTCCGCAAAGCCTGGGAAAAGAAAAAGGCCTCCACCAAGCACCAAAGACTGTAACAAAGGCACTGAGTGAGCCTCATTGGGAAAGGCATTCCACAACTGGAGTGTCACCACTGAAAGGGCCCTCTAGTTAGTAGCCACCAGCCACACCTCTTTTGGCAGCCCTACCCTTTCAAGCATACTGAAATAGTTCAAGTGCAGCTAGCAGTTCCGTGTGTGCCCCAGTTTCCTCAAGGTATATCCCTTCCTGTACATTTGACAGCCTTGACCAGTCACTGTAGCTGGCATACACTGTAGCTGGCATAATCTGATATTGCTTAGTATTTTAGGAAGATCAAGTCTGTTTTTAAACACCCAAGGTGGATGAGAGAGGAAAAAGAGGAAGGCTGAAGTATGTTCCTTTTAACCAAACATCTGTCTTCTGCATTAATCAATTAGATAGGTCTTAACAGCAGCAAGAATCCTTACAGCATAATACTGGCATCCTGCCCTCCTTCTGAATGCACTTGCTCCATCAGGATCATTTTCTTCTTCTGGCTCAGACACTGGTGAGGGTACCTAGGGGGCCAAAGCAGTTTGATTTAAAAACACGCTATTATGCCAACTTATTATAACTGACAAGCACTCCGTTTGCTCAGTTTTAGCAGTTCATTTATTGGAAACTTAATAAAATAAAATAAATTCTCATCAGCCAGCATCTAAGGAACGGTGAAGCAAGTTTTGTGAACTTGAGGGCCTGTATAATTGTTTTTCTCCATTAGTCCCCCATACCCACAAAGACTATGTTTAAGAACTGTTCTTGAGAGCCTGGGAGATGCAAGCTGCCCAAACACAAAAAGGGCACCAGGCTCATCTAAGCCCTTTGTAGAAGCCTAAACAGCCCTTTGGATCCCAGTCCCTGTGGCATGACATTCCAACAGAAACCTATGGTGAAAGGGCAACATTTAAAAAATAAAAATAAAAAAATTAAAGTGACAATTATTTCTATTTTACACAACTTTTTCCTTTTCTCTCTGTCACTATAACTTAGTTGACATGTTACCTGTGGAAATTCATCTTCATCTGAACTGTGGAAGTCATACTGTTTGATATCACTTTTACTGATCACAGGCAAAGGCTCAGTAGTGGGTTGCTGAGGATTTATTACACTCTCAGTTTTAGGCTTCTTTGGATACTTCTTCTTTTGACGGACAACATCAGACACTTCCTCTTTTAGAGATGAGTGGTGAGCATGCTGTTGTATACAATAAATTTTGGACAACCCCCCGTTTGTTAATAATTATTCTTATTTCATTAAACAGTCTATATCCACCACCACCCTTCTAATCTCATTATGGTTCAGCTTTGCTCATGAACAGGTTGCCTAAAGAATAAAGTTTATATAACTCTGAACAAGTATTTCTTTTACAAAATTTAATATTCAACAACTTGCACATATAATATCCTTTACTGTGTTCTGCATTAACTTTTAAAAGTACTCAGTGATTTCCTAAAAAGCTGGTGTCTTGCACACTTTTTCCTGCTCAAAGTTTGTTACTTTGTGGCAGCAGAGAACAAGGCAAGTATGAACCAAACTGAACAGTGATAGGTGCCTACAATGTAATAACCACTAGATGTCATCAAAGTTAAATACAAGAGAAATGTTTTAATGAAATATGTTCTTTTTGATTTAAAATATTTGAAAATGTTTAGTTCTTTTCTAAAAAGAACCATCTAAATATATGTACTGCAAATAAGCCCATTCTAAAATCTCAGCGAGCATGAGTCTCTATGAAATAATTACAACTGTTACCATTACAATGATTTGAAGACAGTGCTGGAAGATTATTTCTCTAATATGAAGCAAATGTTTAAAAAATGTGTCTGGATAAATTAGCTAAAGTTAACTGCCAAAAAACTTTAATCTGCAGTTATCTCTTGTAAGAGGACTAAGGGAAAAAGCAATTTTTATGTTCTTGACCTCTGTAACCTGAAAGCATTCTAAAATGCAGCAATGCCTCCACCAAATGGCTTCATATACAACTAGAAATATAGCCCTTTCTAATTAGTTGCATAAACCAAGAAACACAGCAAACCTCAGCTCCTGTGCTATTGATTTTTGAACTGCTAAAATGAAAAAAAGATATAAAGCTGGCTGTGTACATCAGGTATTGCTATCTGTACATACAGCTTAAGATACGATTTTTATTTCTGCTTTTTTCTGACATTATAGAAAATAATTATTACTACATATACATCACACTTTCCACATTACAAAGAGGACAATGTATCCAGTGAAATTAATGGTGACGCAAGTCATTTACCTTAGCTTTACATTCTTGAACCTTGTGATGATTTCCATTATGAAGAGCTGCTGGAGTGGTGTTCATCTCTTTTTCAGTTGTATTAAGTTTGACTTCGTTAAGTATTTCACCTCCATAATCACCCAAATGGTACCTTAACAAAAAAGAAAAATAATTATTGCTAATCATTAATGAACTACTTTAAATATGTGAAGTGCTTTAAAATATTTTGTCTTTATTTATTGTCACAGGAACCCTGCAAGGCATGTCATCATTGCTTCCTATTTACAAACTCAGAACGGAGGATATGTTTGATATATAGGACAGAACACCCCATGTGCAAAGTGAAACATTCCACCAAACATACTATATTCGCTAATCACGGCACTTCTACTAAAACATGTTATTTTATGGAATTCAAGCGGAACCTGTTTAACAAGAATGGATGAAAAAATTACCTTTTCTCCACAACCTCCAATGTCAAATGTAACAACTCTCGTTTTGTTTTCTCTCGTCTCTTAATCATCTCTAAAATTGTTATGGCTCTACTAAACTCCCTTCTTAATTTCAGCATTTTCTCATAAGAGGCTTCATCATTCTTTCGGTTCTGTTGGGGGGGAAATATTAATAGTAAAAAGCATGTATGGAAAATGTAGTCGTACTGAGTTTAAATAATTGCACTTTATATTGAATCACTGACATTTAAGGTTGGGTCCAAATTATGTTCAGGTAGCATTCTGCTTCCACAACAGTCATCCAGAACAAGGTAAACTTCACCTCCCCAGTCAGAAACATCCACAGAACCTATGCCTTGCCTGAATTGAGTCCATGACTTTAGGCACTTGGTTCAAGACTTCTACTGCCTTGCCCAAGTTAGATGAAAAGGAATTAAGCCGAATGTCAGCAATGCCCTGGTGACATCTCAGCCCAAATTTCCAAATGGTTTTCCTTAGCAATATCATATAGAAGTTAAATAGCACAGGGAATGATACAGACAGTGATAGTCCATAATATAATTGCCATGGCACAGAGCAGTTCCCCAGCATCACCTTCTGGAAGGAATCTGCCAAGCAGGAACAGAAACACCTGACCACAGTGGTTCTCAATATCCAGTTCAGCCAGTAAATCTCAAAGGACACTAGTCCATGTCCCTGAAAGGTCCAAGAAAATTAGCATGGTCACACTTCTCCATCCTTCTTCCAACAAATGTCATCCCATAGGGTAATTAAGGCAGTTTCAGTTCCAAGCTGGAACTGGCCTGAAGCCAAATTGGGATGACTCTTAAATAGTGTCATCTAAAACTGAAAAGCCTCTATTTGCTCAAGCTACTTCCTTAAAAAGGAAACATTTACAACTGGCCTATAGGATATTTATTTATTTGCAAAATGCAAAAACAAACAACAGAAATAAGATACAGAGACCCAGGCATCTGAAATCCAAGAAAATGAGACTGAATCATACTAAATAATGGACTGCAGAAAGTGACAAGAGAAGGCAAGCTAAAGTCTTGAACCAAAAATTGGAAATTAGGATCCACTTTGAAGGCACACTGAATTCATGGCAGCTACAGTACTCCAAAAATTAGAATGAGAATGTGGTTAGTCCCATGATCTTTATTTTATTAATATTCCAGCTAATATTACTTAAAAACTTCCTTACTATCATCTTGATTATGAGTTAGGTAAACAGATTTTAGCAGACAATGCAACATTTTCACCTTTTGTCCTTAATAAGATGAAGAATTTGTGACATTTAACCTTTGGAAAATAGCAGTTTGGAAAACTGCAGAACTGAGAGAGTTACCTTTCTTGTCTGCATTTTCTCTGTTCTCCTCCGGAAAGCCACGTATGGATCATTGTTGGTGGAGCCATCTCTTTTTTCTTGCTTGATTTGGGGGATGAGGGAAGGCCCTCTGCAGTTCTTACGTTTTCTTACCCAGTAGTCATAGACAGCCTTAATAAGGTAATCATCCTCATTTAGCAGCAACTTAGCTTCCTGAAGTGTTACAAGCTGGAAAAGATATAAAAACATTGTTGTGTAACACAAGGAATTATTTTAAAAGTTGTTCTTAACAATAATCCAGGATGAAAATTTTGAAGAGGAAATGTAATACACAGTCCTCTACAACGTATTAGCTATTAGAACTTTGGTTTCTTCATACAATTAGTACTGCAAGGTGTGAAGACAGCAAAGTGGTATGACTTTACAACTTCAAAAAAAAGAAAGACCTGTTGCACAAAAATTAGACATCACACATTTTATGTCAAAATACTTCTTTAATACTACTAATTATTCATTGGTGTCTGAAATGCAGCGTCTGTATCATTTACTTCCTCTGTAGCAGCAGTCAGTTATTTTGGCTGCAGGTGCACATTATATTTCCATACTGTCAATACAGCAATAGAAACTAGGAGGTTCCTTCAGGTGATTTGGGTTGATGATGCCTACACTTGTGTCAAAATAAATCTATAATTTCTCTTCTTCTCATTTCCATAATCTGGACCCTGGCAAACCTATCAATTTCTCTGAAGAACGGAGTTGTTCCAGGGAATACAGATCCGGACCACCCCTGAGCTACACTGGAATTGTCTGAGTTCTGCCTACACTCCTTGAGTGAATGGTCTCTCCATTCCAAGCAACAAAACAAATAAGCTAATGAGTTCTATTAGGTATTTAATAAGATCTACATATTTTATTCACTCAGCCCTTAGGAGTACCCAATGAAAACAAGTTTTTATTCAACTAAAGGAGGAAAAGCAAACTGGAAAATGTCAGTTCATCTTTACATAGATAAAATTATTGAACTTTAGTGCTGTGGAATCTAGGCTGCTAAGCCTTTTTCCTTGCCACATAATGACTATAAGGATAGGAATAATTAGATTTTGGTGGGATTGAGGTATAAAACTAAAGAACTAGGGTAAAAGGGATATTTTATCATAAAGAAGAATGAGAACAGCTCACAGCCGCAGGAAACAAGAGTTTTCAGAAAGCCTTCTCTCGTAGTCGAAATGAGGATATCAACACCCAGCGGCCCTATTCTAACTAAAAGTAGTCACACTTATCTCCCATTAAAATTAATGGGGCTTAAGTTAGCTGTAACTACTTTGCCTCACAGACTTTAATGGGACTTGAGTGCAACTAACTTTTGCTGGATTGAGACAAGTACTTTAGAGAAACAGGATGATGCTTCAGACCACATTACCCTGCAATTCTGAGTCTTTACAAAAGCTACCCTATAGGTCCCAAAATACTGATTTCCGATGCACTGTGATGTACTATAGACATTCCTAAGTGCTCCTAAGAGCTGCAGATTGTAATCCCAGGTGTTTCCAGAAATACATATCCTTGGTAAAGTAAAAGAGTTTTGACATTCTGGGACTACTTTTGTTAAGTTTCCTCCTCTGAAAACACTCTTAAGACAGTGATTCCCAATTGGGGGTCCATGGACCCTTGGGGGTTCACGTAACTCACTCAGGGGGTCCTTAGCACCATTCACATAACAAAAAATTACCAAATAATTTCCTCCCCAAAAGTAGAGAATCCATGGCTTGGCTTTTGAAAAACATGGGGTCCATAAGGTAAAGGTAAAGGGACCCCTGACCATTAGGTCCAGTCGTGACCGACTGGGGTTGCGGCACTCATCTCGCATTATTGGCTGAGGGAGACAGCATACAGCTTCCGGGTCATGTGGCCAGCATGACTAAGCCGCTTCTGGCGAACCAGAGCAGCACACAGAAACGCCGTTTATCTTCCCACCAGAGCGGTACCTATTTATCTACTTGCACTTTGACGTGCTTTCGAACTGCTAGGTTGGCAGGCGCAGGGACCAAGCAACGGGAGCTCACCCCGTTGCGGGGATTCGAACCGCTGACCTTCTGATCGGCAAGCCCTAGGCTCAGTGGTTTAACCCACAGCGCCACCCGCGTCCCCATGGGGTCCATAGTACTTAGCTTTTAAAGATATTGGCTGTGTTCACAAATAATGCTAAACCATGGCTTGCCCACTCCACCCTTCCCTCTATTCCTCCTGTTTAGTGGGATGAGGACTTCTGTGGAGATTAGTTTCATATTCAATGAATGTTGGCTTCCTGTGTCATATGAACCAGGAATTAAGTCTCATGGTTTGCAGTTTACCTTACATTAAAAATTGCTCGAGTTTACTGTAAGTTTGTTTGTAAAGCTGTTGCATACGCAGGCACAGACTGTGCTCTTAAAGCTGCAACACTTTACAAGTAACTTTTTATGGGGTGGCAGGATGAACTGGTTCTTAAATTCTGTCAAGGTTCATTGGCTTCAGGCACATCTGATAACAACGCTAATTATAACAATATCAAGGATTTTATAAAAATCTTTTATTTCACTTTTTGAGATTTTGAGAATAGTAACTAGATACCCAGACATCAACAGAACAACCTCTCCATTATGCTTATATGCCTGAAAATGTAAAGCTACTTTTGACACAAGTTACACATTTGTTCTATATATTTGAGCTCAAGACATTTGAGCTCTATTGTTCTTTGTTTGCACAAACAACTATTTCTTTGAAATGAAAACTGATCACTTAATGAAGTTAACTACTTCGTTGGAAGACCTTGCTTTTCAGCCAGTAATGATTTAATAGCACCTACACAGAAACTATTACTATCAGCTACTTTTCCTATATGAAACGTACCATATTTTTCTGTGTATAAGAAGCCCCTATTTTGGGGGACTCCAAATTAAGAAAACACCCCTCAGCACTACCCATGTATAAGACGAGCCCCAATTTTAAACCTAATTTTTTGGTTAAAAAGCCTAGTCTTATACATGGAAAAATACGGTATTTCATGGGCAACTTTCCAGTTCCACATGTTCAAATGCTTATTCTGGGATCCTGCACATGCTCTGCTGGATTAGGTTTAATGCCTTCCAGTGCCTGAGAATGGAAGACTGAACGTTTGGCAGTTTGAAAGAATACACAGTGTCAAAATGAACCAATATTCAGCACAAATCGAGACTTCCGGGTTGGCGCCATTGTTTAATGGCGGATTCCCTCCGAGCTCCGGAGGGAATCGGCTCCGTAGCGTCTGGGTCTGGCCGCTGCGGCGAAGCGGGGACCCTTAAAATCACAGGCGCGGATGCCTGTGAACACAGAGACTCGGCGGGCACCACTTGCGCCCCCCCAATCCGGGACGGAGCCTTTTTAAAGGCTTCGGAACGGAGGCAGGGTGAGGCGTGGTGCTGAGAGTACTCCCTCGCCTACGGAGTGAAGCCGCAAGCCATTGACAGAGAGCGCCAACTTCTTTCAAGACCGACTGGACTCTAAAATATAAACCCGTGAGTAATACGGAGATTGGAACTTTAAAAATTTTAATTTTGGATCTGGAACGAGCGGGAAGGGGCTAAAAAGGAAGTCACCCCCCCCCTCTTTGTAAACAATTTAAAGCAAAGGACTGGGCAACTAAGGTCGAGAGAACCTGTTTTTTAGTGAAAAGATCTTGATTTCACGGTTTTGACACTATAAGGATTTACTGGAGGATAAAAAGAATTTGGGGACTGGAATTTCACCCCCCCCCGAGACCCGGGAACGCCCCAAGAGAAAGTCTGTTGCATGGAAGATTTTGACAGCTGTCAAGAGAGCTGCTAGTCAACTAGTTGCCAGCTGGAAAAAGAGAACATTGTTTCTGCTGTTTTTGCTGGTTTACTTGGTACAACTTTGTTGAAAACAATGAGGGCTGATACAAAATAACTGGACTTTTGGTTTTGAGCTGAAAGGAATATCAAAGAATTAAAATCCCCCTAGAGGGGTAACAAGGATACTACATTACAAAAATGACTGGAGTACGTAAATTCCAAGCAGAACTGGACAGAACACTCGCTCTCTTGGGAAACTTGAAAGATGAATACAATGTTATGTCTACAAAAGTATCACTACTACACTGGACAGTAAACAACAGTTCTGAGCCTGATAAGGACTTGAAACAGGAAGCCTACTTAACTGAGCAAATAAATGAAACTGAAAGTGCAGAAATGATGGAGCAGGGTGCTGTTTTTGAAGAAAATGAAGGAGAAGCAGGAGATGTGCAGGAGTTGAAGGAGAGTTACAATATGAGGCCTGACATGATGATAAAAAAGGACAATAAAAATTGGATGTGGAAAGCTTGGTCTGAATGGGAGCCTGGAAAATGGAGAGATCTCCCTTGGAGGAGATCTGAAGACCTGAGGATTACAAATCTGCGGAAGGTGAAAGCTGGAGCCTTGGGGACATCTGGATCTGTAAGAAATTTGAAACAAGAGTTGGAGCCCCCCACAGGCTTTGTTTTTAAGTATGGAAGACTGGCTGGAAGCAACAAGGATTCTGCTGGGCCGGAGTCTCTTCGAGACTTGGGGTTTAACATTAAGGACTATCAAAGAGACCGGCAGAAAGGAGCTGAGAGAGATAAAAGGGCCTCAGATGTGAGGTCTCCAGGCTAAATAAATAACATAAAGACTGATGGACATTGGTCGGGGATTGGAACCGGGAAAAGGGTGGGAGGAGGTTGGGAATCCAAAGGGCACATAAGGATAATTTGTTTTCTTTCTTTTTTTTTTTTTTTAATTAGTGGTAAGGAAATTGGGTAAATCGCGGAAGGGAAATTTTGGTCGACTTTAGGAAAAAGGCTTAAGAATAACTAATGAGGTATAAGTATTGATGTGTGTTTTTAACAAGGTAAAATTGGTTTCTTCTTTTTTAAATTAATTGAAAATAAGATTGTTAAAAATAAATGGAGGAAATGGAAAAAAGAAGCAAAATAAAAAATGGTATGTTAGAATAAATGTATAAGATTAAGGTAAAGAAATAAGTTAAGGACTTGCTGAACTGACAATTTAAATTGGAATACAAGAAGGGGAGGTGTGAGGAGGTCTGAGAAATAAGGTTAAGAACAATAAGTATTAGTAACTTTATGTGTTTTTTCTATTTTTCTTTTGTTGTTTAATTGTGTTATGTATTTTTGTATTTTTCTTTTGTTCTGTTTATTTTTTGTTCTTGTTTGTTTTTTGAAAATGCTAATAAACATTTAATTAAAAAAAAAAACAACAATATTCAGCACAAATCTATAAGTTATTCCATGCTCTTTCACAGCCTTATTTTCTTCACACAAAAAACCAATGATCAATTAACTATCATTATTTGGACAGTACCTGAAGTTTAAACTAGTTGCTATCTTATTTACACTTTAGAAGATGACAGTATATGATTTCTATGATCAAGCCCCCCCTTCCAGAAGAAATGTGATCCTAGCATCAATTATGACAGAGTCTGCTCTATAATGAGAGGCCCTATGAAGTACTATTTAGCCAGCCAATTGAAGTACAGTGGAACCATGGTTTGTTCCGGAAGTCTGTTCGACTTCCAAAACGTTCGAAAACCAAGGTGTGGCTTCCCATTGGCTGCAGGCGCCCTGGAAACAATAGCCAAAAGCCGCATTGGACGTCCAGCTTCTAAAAAACGTTCGAAAACCGGAACACTTACTTCCGGGTTTACGGCATTCGGGAGCCGAAATGTTCGAGTACCAAGGCGTTAGAGAACCAAGGTTCCACTTCACATGACACAACAAAGAAAATTTCCCAGTTCCAGGTTATGAATAGAATGGCTTCAAAAATCTCTGGTTTTTGATGGCTCTAACCACACCATTTGTCTAAACTGTTAAGGTTCATATGACAGAATAGCAGTTAGTGCTTCAAGTAGATGTAAAATCTTTTTATTACACTCATTCACTAGGCATTTCTAAAACTATTGTTGGAACCACAAAAGAATACGCAAATATAGAATGATTCCTCAAAGTATAGACTTTAATTCAACTTTGAATATGGTTTTGTGAGGTTCAGGTGACCTGAAGCTCTGCCGTGCTTCTTGAATTTGTTGGAACAGAGAACTGAGCAAAATTTTGCATCAGCACTGTAGAACATATTGCCCTGTGAAGAATAACAGTCCCCTCTCTTTACTTTCATCAGTTGGTAAAGACATTTTCATTTCGGCAGGCCTTTGCCTTGCTTTGTCCTTGATGTTTTGTTTAAAAGTTATGTTTTAACCTTGCACAATACCTGCCTCTATTGTATTTTTAAAATATTTTAACTGAATGATTGTTTATGATACTATGATTTAGATTTTTGTAAATCACAAGGTGGAAGTAAAATTTCTAAATAAAGAAATATCAGTAAGAAAAAATTGGAAAGCTTAAAATGAATACTTTTTTGACAATATAATGAAACTAAGGATTTATAGTCTATTGTGTAAATTGACGCGTCATGTTTTTCTTTAAATTGGAGAAAAGCTTTTAGCTTGACAAAAGGCATGCTGTGGTCCTTTCTACAGCAGCATTAGTAAATCCTAGCTAAAGTAATTTTCTGCTCACCTCCTGGATTTTGCACCTAGGTATGACTCAAGCAATGCACAAACCATGTAACTACTGTCCATAAGGACCCTTCATGCAACATTAAATGAAAGGCACAGACGGTCTTATCCCCCCCCCCCCACACAGCTGAGATGGGCATTCAATACAACCTCCCAACAAGGAAGAGGAACTGGTAACAGATAAAGGAAAACTCCATAGACTAGTAAAGCTTAAGGCTTTCATAATGAGATATATACATATATATATATAATTTTATTTCTATGCCAGCCATCTGACTGGGTTGCCCCAGCCACAAAAAAATAGTAAAAATAAATAAAGACATTCACATTAAGGAACTCTTATCAAAATTCAACTTTATTAGTGAAATCTTAGATGAATAGTGCTTTGGAAACCGTAATACCTGATTAGAACTAGCTTTCTCAAGCCTGTCTATCATAATTTCAAACTGCAGTGGTTTGATTTCCATCTTCCGATTGAGCCTATTTAATAATGTCTCATCTTCTGAGTCCATATCATAATCAGGTTGCTCATTGTCCAGATTGAAAGCTGAAATAAAAAGGGGACAGAAACATACTTTAAAATACCATGTGAAATGGACATATGCATTCTAACAACAATCAGCTGGAAATGAATAAAATGTCAACTAGTTCAACAGCTGCTCTCAAAAGGCAGGACTTGTTTATTGGAAAACTTTCTCTTCCACCATAGACAACACAGAAGATCAGGATCAGTACACCATAAGAACAGAGCATCTGTGCTGCTGAAATATACCCACAGAAAATATGGCTCCAGCTGACTCAAAGAAGTGACCTACTTTGCACAATACAAAGAAAGGCAAAATAATTTGGGGGCTACTAAACTAACAAGACTTAAAGAATAACATAGAACAGAGCACAACTTGGAAAAACTTTCCCCTAATGTAAGATGATAGCTTTCCTATCCTACCACATAATATGTGTTAAGACACCCTATCTTAATGACATTAATACCCTTTAATGTCTTAAAGGATAGCTGGAGACTTTTTCCAAATATCAGTTCTCAAACTACAATGACAAAAAAGGAGGGAGCCCTTATGAAATCTACAATCCCTATCCTTGGATGCCTTCAATTTTAATCAAATTAGGATCCCCAAAAACCTTCTAAAGCAGTAATGAAGGGGCTTTCACAATCAGCCACTCTTATCATTCAAACAGTGGCATTTACTCATTTGGAAGGTTTTCATAACCTCAACAACAGCTGGATGATATAAATAAATCTCACTTTCTTATTCCATGATTATTTTTTAAAGGAGGTTAGATTATCACCTATTGACTTCATCCTTCTACTGCAGAAGACTGAATAAGGTAATAATCAAGATTATTCCAATTCTATGAAGTTAAACTTCATATTTATTTTTCTTTCTCTAGTAGTAACTGTTTTCATCTATAGTTCGCATTATGCTAACCTCACACTAAGCATAAACTTAACTTGTCCATAAGAGTTCAAGATCATGAAACAAACAAGAAACTCATTCACAATCTAAGACAAAAATAAAAATCCAGAATTGCACAAAACAATAGTTATAAATGGGGATGCGGCACCTTTTCCCTTCCAGATATTGTTGAAGTACAACTCCCATCAGCCCCAGCAAGCATGGTCAATGACCAAAGCTTCCCCACATTTGTTATAAAGGGATCCTGGTGCACATTTCAAGCACCAGCTCTTCCTTGGTGAAATAATTTTTAATTCTGGGCACAAATATTTTTAAAGCGCCATATTTAATAAAAAGTGTTCTGTGGGGAAGAAGTGAGATTTGAAACATGCACTGAAATCTTTAAAAAAACATACTTTGTCTAGAAAAGCTTGATATAATAAATAGATGCCTACGAACCTAATTACCTTCCATAATCAGCACTAAACAACAGCACCACTCCCCCAAGAAATTCACAGAAAGGGCATAATGAAAACTGTCATTCTGTTCATCCCCTGCATCTGTCAGTAAGAGATGGCATGGTAAAGCCTATACTGAATGGATTGTTCTAATCCCGAACACAATACCTGGCAAATGACTGGATCCATACAACCCTTTGTTCCCACTAAGGGTGAAATACTGGATTCAAGGCTCCCAAATGCGTGGCCAGCAAGCTGAAGCTAAAAGATCTGGAGAAATGCCAGAGCCAAGGTGCCACCATTAAAAATGCCCTATTCTTGGTCCACACCTGCCTCACATCATTGAAGACCCCAAAGCAGGATCTCTATGAATGACTTGGACACATGCTACTGTGTATTTGTTTGGATAAAGCCATAATTCTGAACTACAGAAAATGTTTTTGCACCTTCCAGTATATTTTACTATTTCTGTCCTCATCAATAATAAGAAGCCAAATTGTTTCTGTCAATGTGAATTATATGCAAGATAATCTAGAATCTCATCCACAAAACTAATATAGAAGAATGGCTAGTTCCCAAGAGGCCTTCCTACTTTTCTCACAGATTGAGGAAATTACATTACTTCTTCAACTTGAAAGTATTAGTGGACATCTTTTGTCAGCAGCCACTCTAGCTTTGACATTTAATGCAAAAGGGGGGGGGGGGAAAGTAACAGTGAACTTACGTTGGATATGAATGAACTGTTTTGGCTGTTTAAACTCTCCTTTGTATAGACGATTGTAATAGTTGACATTACTTTCTGCTTCGGGAACTGGAATAACCATGTTCTCTTTCTTTTCTCTGAAGACTTGCTGTGCTGAGATAGCTCGTTGCAAATGGTGTTCCTAAAAAGAAAGTAGTAGTTTAGATGTCACTACTGCACTACACGGGTGGCGCTGTTGGTAAAAGCCTCAGCCCCTAGGGCTTGCTGATCGAAAGGTTGGCGGTTCAAATCCCCGCAGCAGGGTGCGCTCCCGTTGTTCAGTCCCAGCGCCTGCCAACCTCGCAGTTCGAAAGCACTCCCGGGTGCAAGTAGATAAATAGGGACCGCTTACCAGCGGGAAGGTAAACGGCATTTCCGTGTGCGGCTCTGGCTCGCCAGAGCAGCGATGTCACGCTGGCCACGTGACCCGGAAGTGTCTCCGGACAGTGCTGGCCCCTGGCCTCTTGAGTGAGATGGGTGCACAACCCTAGAGTCTGTCAAGACTGGCCCGTACGGGCAGGGGTACCTTTACCTTTTTACTGCACTATAGAAAAACAACTAGCACAATATCCTGCCTTATCATACTGAAAATAATAAAATTTGGAAAAAGCTTGATTTCAGAATATTTCAATAGGTCAGATAGACAATAATGCTTCTCCTTA
Source organism: Podarcis raffonei (assembly GCF_027172205.1). Classification (NCBI taxonomy): domain Eukaryota; kingdom Metazoa; phylum Chordata; class Lepidosauria; order Squamata; family Lacertidae; genus Podarcis; species Podarcis raffonei. The sequence goes on along the minus strand of NC_070602.1, from coordinate 102,173,998 downwards.
AAATGAGAAAAATATTTTTACTAAACTATTATATATATTCAAGGGAATGTCTCATTCATCCTTCTTCAATGAACCCACAGGTTACAATTAAAAACAAAACAAAACAAAACTTTAGAGAAAGATTGCTTTCATTGCCTTGCCAAGTAAGAATACCCTGCAGGCAAGCAGGCAGGGAATCTTTATAGAAACTATTTTTCTTTTTCTTCTGTTAAACCACACATAAATACTATAAATATATGTGGGCATGAGTACTAGTAAACATATTAGTGGGTTAATTACTTTTGTGCATATTTTTTTTAACAAGGCAGCTGTAATGAGAAGATATCTGGCAAAGGGAAGAGATTTTATGAAGTACTTTCCAGATGGGTGAAAGATGTAAAGGGCAAAAGCTCACTTTCCACAACACAACTGAAAACGATGAATGCAGACATAGATTGCAAGTTGATTAAATTAAAAAGCTTGTACCATGCAATGCCTCAAAAACAGGGTCAGCAAAGGAACTGCTGGATCCTAAACCAACCCATTTGTTAGAGAGGCGCCCTGGGATAGTGGCTCCACCCCATGAGAGATCCTGGGGCAGAATTAGGATTACCCTGCCCATGAAGACTCCTAAGCATCAACATTAAGTTTTTAAAATCCACAATGAGGATCAGATCTTTCTCTTTTTTCAGTACACAAATATTTTAAAGCAAAAATGTACTAAATACATTAATAATGAATCCTCCCCAACAGAATATGTGTTGCCTGCTTCATCACTTAAATTCTTATACTTCAAATAATAAACACCTTTGCAAAAAGACAACCCCAAATTTGCCATAATTTCTTTTAAATCTTCATTAATCACCATGTACCACACACAGCACTTGTAGTTCAGATAAGAAATTTCGAAGACAGGAATCAGTTTCTTATAGGAATGTTTAAGTGGACTCTTAGGTTAGTGTGAAACATAGTTACCTTATACTGAATGAGACTACAGTGGTACCTCTGGATACAAACGGATCCATTCCGGATCCCTGTTCACATCCTGAAGCGAACATAACCCGTGTCCACATGGGTCGCGATTCACCATTTTCGCGCATGCGCGTGACGTCATTTTGACTGTCTGCGCATCCGCGAGTGGTGAAACCCGGAAGTAACACGTTCTGTTACTTCCAGGTCACCGCGGAGCACAACCCGAAAGCGCTCAACCTGAAGCATATTTAACCTGAGGTATGACTGTAGTGGTTGGAGGAAAAATGTAACTCACACTGCTTGCAGAGTTGATCAATAATTAAAGCCATTCTATAAAAATGAGAATATTAAATAAATTCAAGGAAGAAAAAGCTTGTGACATCCTTCTACTGGCCATGTTCAGACCGTGATAAGTGTGATGTGAAGGCTCATAACCTCTGTCTGAATACATGTGCTCACCTCCCACTCAGCTAAGGAGGAATTCAAAAACTTTTGCTTTTAGTCAACCCTCACTTCCCAAACTGTTAAAACAAGGAATTGTTAATACAGTACTATGTTTAGTTTCAAGGGGCAAATTTCTGAAACTAAAAGTTTAATGTTTGCATTTTAAGTTTAAAATGGCAGAATGAAATACAGCCACTATACGAAAGTGTAAGAAAGAAATGCTTTCCAGTTCTGAAAACCATTACTCCCCAATTAACATGCATTTATTTATTGTATCGACATAGTAGATTTAGAGGCTGCCCTTCAGCTCCAGGCCCCCAGGGTGGTGATATCTGAAGCTCACACATTAATTACATGTCCTATCTATTCCTGAAAATAACATTCAATTTCAAATCAGTTTGTTCTAGTATGCTCTGAATAAAACTCTTATGAATGATATCTCATCATACAAAAGCAACCTTTGCAAAACATGGATACTCAGAGGCTAACTGCATAATAGAACAAGCAGAACTTTCAACAAAATGTTTCAGAGTGGAGTGCTCCTCTTCACTTCTGTGGTCAGCTGTGCCCTCCTATGGGTACTCCATTCTATGTACTGCACACTGTTAACTCTCTTATCAGTCAAATTTGTCATGAGAAACTCAAAAGACAATTCAATGGGAAAGAGAGAAGCAAGACTCTCCTGAACTCGTTTCAGATTATTATTATTATTATTATTATTATTATTATTATTATTATTATTCAGCTTATTAGTATTATAATGCTTTACAATTGGTGGCTAAGTTTACTTTCTTCTTCCTACCCTGGCCCTTTTTTCTTGTGTGTCATGTTTTGCAACTGCAGGCTTGCAGGCAGGGACTATCTTGTTTTAACTGATTTTACATAAGCCACTCTAGGAGGCTTTTTGGCTGAAGGGTGGGATATAAATACTATAAATAATTAAATAAGAAAGGAAGAAAGAAAGATGCACATGAATAAGAAATTACACACCATTTGCAATGACACAAATTTACATTCAACTTATCTTATGCCTATTAAGAGACTAATTTATAAAGTGTAATAAGGTTAGAAATTGATGAGCATATACTGCCCTTCTTAGATTCCACCTCAGAGGCAATCATAGAACCTGAGCCTGTGCCTCCCTCAAACCACCAGTCAGTAGCTCCTAAAGCAGGTTTGACACCTTTAAGGCAAAAGGCTCTACTAATCAGGGGTTGGCCTAGATGTACAGTATTACTTAAGGCTCAGCCAGGGTTTGCCGGTTGTCTGAATAACATTCAAGTTTGCCTTCCAGCCTTGGCTCAACTTGGAGCTATCCAGGGTGCTACCCATTTTGCTTCTTCACCTTTTGGCCTTGACTGCAGCTTGCCTGACTTTTTTAATAATCATGACCTATCCGCTGCTATGTCTCACCTTTCCTTAATGAAACCTGACCTCTTCTTTTCTTTACTTACTGAACCTTAATGTGGAAGTGGTGGTACAGGACCTTGCCACAAGTGCCTAGAACACGCCTCCCCTTCAGGCTAGAACTCTATCTCCCAGCTGGGACCACTGGAATATATAGGAGGGAATAAAAAACCCAGAATAGGTCTACTCTGTTTAAGTGTTAAACCACAAACATGGAATTGGTTATAAGCAAAATGCTAAATTATTTCCCTGCCATGGGGAAAGGATCCTAATTTGCCTTTCCCATACAAGTTAAGACTTGACCCTTGACCGTTAAAAGAGTGTGTGTGTACACATCTATACCACTTAAAATAACGAATATCTCTAACTAATTTACAATAAAATACAGTAACAATAAAAATGAAAATATCTTCCCATAGATTTATTAAAAAATAAGATAAAAGCACAACTGTATATTACAAATAAAACTGAGCAGAGTACAAAACAAGACAAAAAATGTAAGAGTCAGAATCTAGGAGAGCTTGAGTAAACCTAAAATTTAATAAGCTGTTTAAAAGTCATTATTCTCTCCACTTCATGAGTTACCCAAGGGGAGGCATTCCAATGGGTGAAGCTTTTGCTGGGAAGGCCCACTTTTACACTGCTTTCAAGTGACAACTCACTGGTCATGGAATGACCAGCAAGGTTTCCCCAAAAGATTTTCAACACTGGCTTGGTGTGTATTGGAGGAGACTATCTGCAAGGTACCTTGGTCTCAAGTTGTTTTTAAAAAAATATTTATAAACTATAGTTTAATAAAAAATGAAAGTCATATATATCGTACAAAAGATCCATAAATAATACCACTTGGTTAAAAGAAAAGGCACATTTACAATACTAGATACCTGCTAAACATCTACTGGCACTCCTGCTGCACTAAAGGCTCTATCCCTAGTAAAGGCCAACCAGATTCCAAGGTTGTGGGGAATCACAAAAAGTGCCCCATTACAGGATGTCAGTGATTGAGGTGGAACAAACACATGGGGTCAAATGGTCCTTAGGGCAGTTTAGAAGGCTTTGAGAATTAATACAAGTAGAGCCGAATCAGTAGCAAATTGGTTTAGGACTTTAAATGCCAACAACAAAACCTGGCTCAGTACCTAAAAGGCAGCCTGCACAACTTTTTCAAAACTACAGTAATATGTGTAAAGCTGGGTGTCACACTAAGCAACCCAGCAACTGTATTTTACACTACAGTGGTACCTCAGGTTACATATGCTTCAGGTTACATATGCTTCAGGTTACAGACTCTGCTAACCCCGAAATAGTACCTCGGGTTAAGAACTTTGCTTCAGGATGAGAACAGAAATCATGCCCCATTAGCTAAAGTGGTGCTTCAGGTTAAGAACAGTTTCAGGTTAAGAACGGACCTCTCGAACGAATTAAGTTCTTAAACTGAGGTACCACTGTAGTTGCAACTTCTGAACCAAGTGTAAGGGTAGCCTCACATGTAGTACATTACAGTAGTATAATCAGGTTACCAACACTAGTCCTGTCTACGGACAGCCAAAGTTGGCACCAACTGCAGTTGGTGTGCCAAGTGCTCCAAACACAGCAGTGTACCTAGCAGTACCTTTAATACATACACCTGCTTCTTCAGAGAGAATATAACCCTACAGAAAGTTGGTACACAACCCAATTGCCTGAACTGGGAACCACCCAGCCATAGAGCCTCCATCTTGTCAGGATATGGTCACAAGTTATTAGCACTCACACAGTCCATGAGTGCATCCAGGTACCAGCGTTCAAAACTCTTATTGTTCTAGGCGCATTCTGAAACAGGGAATTTCATTTATGAGAGCAGCTTCTAAGCTCTGAGGGCAGTATTGTGCCTAAGATTTCAGATTAAAATTGCCACTGCTGGAACAAAAGGAGGACCTTTTGCTGCCTCCCCACTTCCAGCCACTCTCTGAGGACTGGAGAATGGACCCTCATAAGAATATTGGGGGGGGGGGCAGACAGGGGAAGTATGGCTTTGTTTTTTGCAGTCTTCAGATAAGGACTAGACTATGCAAAAAATGAATATAAGATTTTAGCTGCAGTTAATTCATTTTCGGCATTGTATTCTTGTACAGTAATAAAAAAGCACGCTTAGACATTCCATTGCAGCACCCATAACCTAGCTTTAAGCTGCCATTTAGCTCCTAGCTTTCATATCACAGTTTCTAACACGCTGGTTGCGAATGGGATTCGTTCCGGAGCCCCGTTCGCAACCTGAAAGGAACGCAACCCATGTCTGCGCACACGCGGGTCACAATTCACCGCTTCTGCGCATGCACGTGATGTTATTTTGCGTGTCTGTGCATGCGTGAGTGGCGAAACCCTTTCCGGTACTTCCGGGTCGCCGCGGGAGGCAACCTGAAAAGACGTAGCCTAAACCGAATGTAACAAGAGGTATGAGTGTACTGGTTTAGGGTATGCACACCATCTCCAGATTCAGAGAAACAGAGTTGAGTATCACCAGCATACTGGCAACATGTTGCCTTATCTCTTCTAACAACCACTCCCCATGACTTCATACAGAAATTACCATATTTTTCACTCTATAGGACGCACCCGACCATAGGACACACCTTGTTTTAGAGGGGGAGAACAAGAAAAAAAAAATCTCCCCCTCTCTGCTCAGCGCCCCTTCAGCGAAGCGGCAGGAGAAAAGGAGCCCCTTCCATTTCTCCTCCCGCTTCGCTGAAGGGGCGCTGCGCAGCTCTCCCTCTCTGCTGAAGCCGGGAGAGTCTTGCTCTCCCAGCTTCAGCAAAAGGAGCCCGACAGGAGCTCCCGCTGCGCTCCGGAAGCTTCAGGCGGCTATCCCTGAAGCCTGGAGAGTACACCGACCCCTCTCGCTCTCCAGGCTTCAGCAAAAGCAACGCAAAGCCTCCGGGGTGCGGAGGGAGCGCTCCCTCTGCGCTTTGGAGGCTTCGCGTTGCTATCGCTGAAGCCAAGGAGCCTGCATTCACTCCATAGGACGCACACACATTTCCCCTTAATTTTTGGAGGGAAAAAAGTGTGTCCTATAGAGCAAAAAATACGGTAAATACAACCGGGGACAAGATGGTGTGCTGTGGCACCCCACAGCACAACTGCCAGGGGGCTGAGGTGCAGTCATCCAAACCCATAAGCAGGAGTGAAACGGTCCCACCCCCAACCTACAGATGCAGTCCAGGAGGATACTGTGGTTAAGCTATCAAAAGCTGCTGAGAGTTCCAGGAGAATCAACAGTCACACTCTTCCTGTTCTTCTCTTGAAGGTCATCAGAGTGACCAAACCAAATTCTGTCCCCCAAAGCAAGAGCTTAAGTCATACTGGAATGGGTTGATACAATCATTTCATCCAAGAACGTATGCAGCAGAACTGCCACCGTCCAGTGGAATACATGGATCAGGAAGTAATTCTGGTTTGCGGAGTCCAGAGAATATCCCCTGGCTCAGGAAGGTTAAGAGCAAACATTTTCAACATACTGGTTTAAGATATAACATAGTAGTTAAGAACAAACATTCTTAACAGCAGTGTTCATGTAACTTGACCAGTTTTCATATAACTTGGATGGAGATAGGTGGCTGAATCAAATGGTGTCCCTTCCCACTTCACTGACAGATGAGATTCCCCTTCCCCAGCCCTCTAAATATGCTCAGGAATGGGAGAGAGACTGTTTGGAACAATGGAAACAGGAAATTGGTGAAAGCAGCTTTCCACCCTGTTCTGGTGACAACAGCCTCTGCTGGATCAAAAAACTTTCCAGCAGCATGAAGAAAACCTGTTAGACATGCTTAGAAAATTGAGGTAATTTAAATCAGTTTTAGTATTTTAACTTTTGCATGTTTTAAAGTAGGGATGCACTATTATATCTTTTGTAAACAGGTTTAAGCGTGTATGTTTTTAATGAATGAGTGAATGAGCCCAGTGTGGTGCCCTTCTTGAGTACTTTTGCCTCGTTGGAATGAACTGTGATAACACTTCTTGAGTGTTTGGAGCTGTGTATGTGTAAAAATACCTGACTTTTGTATGAAGAAATTTTGGAATGTAACCAACTGCTCCATCCACCACTGGAATGTAGTGTCTGGAAGATTCCCCCAAATTCAGTCTGCCACCTCACCACTGTGGCCCAGTTTGCACATCACTCTAAAACATTCTTCTGACAGCAAAGCATACTTCAGAATGCAGTTATATATCCTCCTCGCTAGTGATCCCTGGTTTAGTGCTACTTCTGAATTGGACATCACGGGCTTTTTTTCACTCATACCATACTCAGTAAGCCAATATCAAATTTTAGCTGCCATTATGTTTTTCTGGAAGTGAAAATAAACACAACCCCCAGATTAATGCAAAAAGCAAGGGAGTATGATTTGTTTCATTCACAAACCAGGTGGGGAAGAGAGACAGCCTAGATCAGCACATTCATTGTGAACCATTAACTTGATAATGCAAGAAACCGTAAGGGCCATAATCCTGGAATCTGCACCAGTACCCCCTCAGGTTGCAGAGATTACTACAAGCAGGGCTGGCCAAAACGTTTTTGCACCCAAGGTAAGTGATGTTAAATTCTCGAGAATAATCTTTTGGAGAATATTCTCGATTAATGAGAATATTAGAGAATTTTCATTTAAAGTAGGAGATTATTAATTTTAATGCATTGAAAATTATATAATTAGTTAGTATACATGTTTATTCATGGGCAAACTTGTTCAGATGGCAACCAAAAACTAAATAAAAATATAGAAACGTCAACTGTTTAAATCAAGGCCACCTCACATGCTGTTACATGTAATTGTATAGGTCTAGGTACTTTAAGTGTATAAAGCATTAAAGCTACTTTCTGTAATAAAAAAAATCATCACACTGTATGGCCAAGGGTCTAGAATTGCTAAGCATAAGGTCACACCAAAATAGAAAAAAGGGCTATTACATATACTGTAGTTGAAATACATTTGAATTCAAATGTTCATCAAATTAAATGAATAGCATTTTTAAAACTAAAAAAAACCCCACAAATGTTTTCTGTAGCTCACATTTCAGAACTGCCAATGGTGAATGACACAATGCCCAGTAATGTAACTGGATAAAAAAAAAATTATTCATTACTTAACACAGCTTGACTTATTATTTACTAGATTTTTAAAATGTGGGTTGTAAAACTGGTTCTTACATTAGAATTTACAGTTGGTGGAAAATATTCTCTGGAGAATTTTCTAGCAGAGAGTATTCTCACATCACATCACTACTAGAGGCAAACCACAAAAAGGGCACACCCCCACCCCCGCAAGGGAAGGAGTAAGATCTATAGTGGGAACAAGGTTGGAGGGCAGGGGAGACAAGCAGTAACTGTTCATCAAGAGGCTGCTGTAGAGGCAACATGGGGGTGGGGGGCTGCCAAGGAAGCAGCAGATCCGGCCCAAAGGGAGCCTGTGGATCCTGCCACCTTAGGTGGTGGCCTCATCTTACCTCATGGGTGGGTCAGCCCTGAGTACAAGCCTTGGGTTCTAGGCACATGCATCAATTCTAAGAAGTAACACAGGGCTGCCTGAAGCAGGATGTACAAAGGGAACAAATTAAGAAATAAAGCAAGCGTAGAATGAAGAGGAGTATGTAACTATGAGTAGGGAGGTACTTAGCTAGTTTGGAAACAACTACTTTTAAAAATGTAAACAATGAAAAGGCAACTCCATCCAGGCTAGATCAGAATACAAAGAGAGAGCATATAATTAGAATCTGAACTTAGATCTCCCAGTTCCTAGTGCAGCACGACACTACAGGAAACTAGGCAACAACATTTTTACAGTCTCTGTCAACAAAAATAGCTCCACATGCATACACATACTTATGCCACATGCTCTCTCAAAGCCCTCGATTAAGTATTCACGCTCAAAAGATTTCAAATATTTAGATATGCTGCAAAACAGCAAAACGGACTGAAAGATTCTTAACTGTGCCATTCAATATATGTCTACTCAGAAAATAGCCTATTGGATGTACTCTCAGGTTTAAGATAGCAATTTAAATCACTATTCAGTTCTTGAATAAAGTATGCATAGCATGCCTGTTTCTGTTAAAGTAACTGCAGAGCTTATTTATTTTTAAAGAACGTAACCTTGGAATCCACAAGTGTGTGTGTGTGTGTGTGTGTGTGTGTGTGTGTGTGTGTGTAATTTTCTAAGCATATATAAATGACAGAGACAAAGAAAGAAATGAATGAAGCACACTCTTAATTGTTATAAGGTATTAAGTAAGCAATCAGAGCTCAAAATTTGCAGTAGACATACTACAATAAGACATAATCTAATTATCTGTGTGACCTAAGAAAGAGGAAGAGAAAAATTAACTTGAATGACCAGCAGCAAACCAAAAACCCAGGGGCAACATTGCCTTCTGGACAATCTGCCAAGGGACACATACCAGTGGTGAGCAGGGCCAAAGGCAAAAATTAGTGGAGCAACAAATGCACATTCTACTTTTGTACAGTAGGCCACACACTCACATACCCCTCTCTACCCTCCATCCAGGCAGGTAAGAAGTATTATCCATGTTCAAGGACACATTCTAGCCAAACAAAAGCACTCAAAAAGGGTGTGAAGAAGGGCTAGTGAGGAGCATGACCTAGAGGGCCCACTTGGGGGTGTTCTAGTGACCACTAGAAAAACAAGTTCATAAGAAAAAGAGGCACATAACCCTAAAGCAGGTGTGCCCCTATTTCAATAAAGGAATATAATAATGATAATTATATTATTATTATTATTATCATCTATCTATCTATCTATCTATCTATCTATCTATCTATCTATCTATATCTATCATCTATCTATCCATCCCTCATCTGACTAGGTTGCCCTAGCCACTCTGGGCAGCTTCCAAGAAATTAAAACACAATACAACATCAAACAGTAAAAACTGAACAGGGCTGACTTCAGATGTCTTCTAAAAAGTCAGATATGGTGCTTGCTCTCCCTTCTGACATTTGGGGTCCCTGCTTCAACTCATGCCAACTGTACTTAAATTGCTTCACCTCTGAAAGGCTCCAAATTTCTCTAAGACACCCCACTTTCAGCTTGGGATTAATCTGATGCAGAGTGCAGTTCAGTTCAGTTCAGATATGAAACTTGACTGGGAACAGAACTTCTCCTAAGAAACATGCTTGCACAACCATCTTAAGAGAACCTTCTTTTTATCTGAGGTGACAGGAAGATGATTGGGAAAAGCTCCCTTGTGGTTGTGGCATCCCATTTTTATGGAATTCACTTCCCAAAGAGGCTTGCCTGTTACCTTCTTTACTATATTTTTAGCACAATGCAAAAACACTTTTATTCTCCTGGGTTTTTAAGATCAATGTATTTTATTAACAACCTGTTTTATTACCCCATTTTTACCCTGCTGCTTTATTTGCTGCTGATGTGTTTGTATTTTTATAAAATAAATATTGAAGCGAAAAGGGAAGCAAAGCAGGAGAGAGTGAGGTAATAGGTATGACAATATACTGAACTGAAATCCTATTTTTAAATAAAAAACAAATTTGCTTTCTACTCCCCATCATTTCATCAACAGTCATGCAATCTATGGTATCTTTCTTTCCACAAACACCTAGCACCTCCTTTAATGAGCAAAAGCCAGAAACAAATTAGATACAGTCAACTCACAACGTATGCATGTTTAGCTTGTGTGAATTCTGCTTTATGCACTTGGCCAAAAAACAAAAAAACAAAAAATTAAAAAGGGAGCATCAGGAACATTTTGACTATACATGATTTTGACTTTATGTGCTATCCCCAGAACATACCCCCATGTAAGTTTGAGTCGACAGTACAGTGGTACCTCGGTTTTCGAGAGTCTTGGAAGCCAAACATTTCAGTTTTTGAACGCTTCCATTTTCGAATGTGCCTCACAAGTCAAATGGCTTCCACTGCGTGTTTGTTTTTCCAAGTGGAATGCAAACCCTGGGGAGGAAACGACATCTGAATATGGCCACAGTAAGAGGCACCATTTCCCATCAACAATTGTCCCAACAAGGGAGGCAAACAAATGGATGGAAACATTCATGTGGCTCTCTACTGGAAAGCAGTGCATTTATGACAGGTGTGTTGATACTTCCTGTCTTTGGGCTGTGTTCACACTCCGAAAACCTTTTCAGAATATCTGAACACAGCATTTTGTGTAGCTCAAACTGAACTAAAACTTGACTTCAAAGTGTGTAAACTCCATTATTTATTAGCTTAAGAAACTTACACAGCTATCTTCAGTTTGCGTTAGCAAAGACAGTAGAATACAGTGGTACCTCGGGTTACATACGCTTCAGGTTACAGACTCCGCTAACCCAGAAATAGTACCTCAGGTTCAGAACTTTGCTTCAGGATGAGAACAGAAATCATGTTCCAGCGGCGCAGCAGCAGCGCAAGGCCCCATTAGCTAAAGTGGTGCTTCAGGTTAAGAACAGTTTCAGGTTAAGAACGGACCTCCGGAACGAATTAAATACTTAACCCTAGGTACCACTGTATAGGTTTAGGCCATGGGTAGGCAAACTAAGGCCCGGGGGCTGGATCCAGCCCAATTGCCTTCTAAATCTGGCCCGCGGAAAGTCTGGGGATCAGTGTGTTTTTACATGAGTAGAACACAGTGGTGCCTCGCAAGACGAAAATAATTCGTTCCGCGAGTCTTTTCGTCTTGCGATGTTTTTCGTCTTGCGAAGGACGGTCCGTCGCAACTGCGCCTCAAGCAGCTTTAGGAAAAAAGCGAACAAACTCGCAAGACGTTTTTGTCTTGCGAAGCAAGCCCATAGGGAAATTCATCTTGCGAAGTGAAGCAAAAACCGAAAAACCCTTTCGTCTTGCGGGTTTTTCGTTTTGCGAGGCATTCGTCTTACGGGGCACCACTGCATGTCCTTTTATTTAAAATGCATCTCTGGGTTATTTGTGGGGCATAGGAATTCGTTCATTATTCCCCCCCCCCAATATAATCTGCCCCCCCACAAGGTCTGAGGGACAGTGGACCAGCCTCCTGCTGAAAAAGTTTGCTGACCCCTGGTTTCGGCTGTGACTTCTTGTTGAGTTCACAGCAAAACTACCAAGCTGCAAGTACATTTCTGTAAATTTACATTGTATGTTAATGATTTAGGATTCTGCCATGCTGCTGGTAAATACCATGAAAAGGCTTGTGTTCTAAGGCTTTAGGCAGGGTTGGGGAACCTTAGACCCTCCAGATGTTGCTGAACTACAACTCTCATCAACTCAGCCTGCATGGCCAATGAGCGAGATGACGGGATTGTTAGTCCAGCAGCAGCTGGAGGGCCCCAGGGTCCCAAACAGCTTTAGGCTGCAAACGTATCTGGGAGCAGCCCATCAAATTCAACATCACTTACTTCTGAGTGTACATGGCTAGAACTGCACTGTTACTAAGTACAGAATACCACCTCCTAACATTTTTAAAGAAGTTTTTCATTCTGACAGCTGCAGAACTGAAAAGAATGGTGATGATCATATGTGTACGTTAAATGTGCTAGTAGTTTTTTTTTTTAAAGAAACAAAGCTTAGTAAAATATTTTTTAATCTACTATTTAATGCACAACAGTCTCTCGTGCTTTATGCATAAATTAGATTTTAAAACATGTATGCATTAATATCAAAATTAATGCTGCCTTTATAACCACAGTGGTGCAGCTAAAAGCTGGACCATAGGGCTAAATTCTAGGGCCTCACAGTCCAGCCTTCCAACATTGACCACCTAGAGCAGAGAAGATGGTGTACTAATTTTATTTGAGTGGAACTCCATCTAATTATTGTAGCTACTCAAGTGGCACTATTGTCATGTTCCACTTATACCTTACAATCACAAGCAACACTACAAAGTTATATCTATTCCACTTCATGTTTCTGTGATTCTGTACCAGCAGAACTGATCCCTAAAAAAGCTATGCAAATACTAACTAAAAAATAAAATAGTTATTTACATCAGGCAGGGGGAGAAGAGTAGCCTTTATGCTTTTCTCAAACAGAAATAGAGAGCAACCAAGAGGGTGTGAATGAAGTGAAATTCAATTTATTTAAAGTTAGAACAGCCTTCTTAAGTCTCCAGATCCTGTTGGACTACAAATCCCACCCTCCTTGACCATTGGCTACGCAGGCTACGGGTGTTCCGAATTGGAGTCAAACAACATCTGGGAAGACAAGGTTGAATAAGGCTTAGTTAGAAGTCCTATTCTAACATGCAGAGCAGATAGGCAAACACACATAATCATCACCCCAGCATCAACATCAAGCAAGACAGTCTGGAAGAAAAAATCTAAGCATGTTCATTTGAACATGGCTAGAAGCTTCCGCAAAATTGGAAATCCTGCCTTATTCAACCAAACACACATAGAACTTCCTTCAGATGTTTATGCTGAATGTATGATCATCTGAAGAGCCTGCCATGCAGGAGCACTGCAGCAGGACTTGCACATGCACTCCAGTCCCTCTCCACTTTTACCTCTTGCATGTTCAATAGGGCTATAGAAATGGCAAGGATACCATTTTAAGGATGGATACTGTATCCTCAAACCCCTTTTGTCAAAGAGGAAGAGACAGCACATTGAGCCAAAATATCTGTGATCCAAAAAAAGAGAAGTCCAGTGTCAGACTTTTTTGGTGGCCACTCCATAGGAGGGAGTATGTACACTGGACCTGGTGCATCTTTAATAACTAAGCTTGGTCTGGGCCAGGCATAGGCAAACTCGGCCCTCCAGATGTTTTGGGACTACAACTCCCACCATCCCTAGCTAACAGGACCAGTGGTCAGGGATGATGGGAGTTGTAGCCCCAAAACATCTGGAGGGCTGAGTTTGCCTATGCCTGGTCTAGGCTAAGAATGACTGGTTCCCATCTTATCCAAGCAGCCCTTTCTTTTGTTTGAGCCACTTCCTCTCTATGGAGACAGAACCCAGCACCAGACTTGCATCTGCAGCCCGGCACAGAAGCTCAATGGGAGACGTCCCAATGAAAAACAGTCAACCAGTGCCAGGTTATCCTGACAACAATTTCATGGGGAAGTATTGAGAATGGTATAGGATACCAGATCAGAAACGGCAGCCATGTATAGAGGAACCCTCACAAAAGAGTAGGTATCAAGAAATACTGAGGGTTTAATTAGGTCAGTGGTTTCCAAACTTTTTTCCTTCATGGATCATTTGAAAACTGAAGGGTCTTAGTGGACTATTTAATGATTTTTAATGATGCACTGTCCAAGATGCTTTATGATTTTTATTTTTATAGCTTCTTATATTTCTTATATATTTTATAATAATAACTACAATGCTAAATAAAAGACAATTAAAAATCAGCATGACTATTTAATGCAATGAATATGCCATCTCTTGTCTTTAGCCACAAACCCAGGCAAGCTGTGGACCACATGAATGAAGCTCACAAGTGACTGGGTGGTCCGCAGGACAGTTTGGGAATTCCTGATGTATGTAAACCTCTTTGTGGAGTTCATCAGAAGAATATGTAAATGTATAAATTAAATTAAATATTTGTTTCAAAGTTAATCCCACTGATATCAATGTGATTTCTTAGTAAGCATGGCTAGGATTGGGCTTGAAGCTTACTAACTATGCAATCCTATAAATGTCTACTCAAATAAGGCCCATTGCTTTCAATGTTAAATCCAAGTAAGTGTGCATAGGATTGCTTTAGAACATTAATATTATTCATATTTATTAGTTGCCTTCCTCATAAATGTGGCTGAAAGGAGATATATATATATATATTAAGTGGCAGTCTAAGTGGGCCAGATATCTGCACAAAAGACACTGTGGGTCATAGAGCCGTACGAAGAAGTAAGACTCACTGGACACGGTGGGACTTAGTTCTGGCTAAACATGCACATGATTGTACAGCAAGGCTTCAACCTAACCTATCTGTGAGAATGTCCGAAAGAGACTAGCGAATTTTGGTTTCAAGAGACATATTTCATATTTAACTGTAAATTATGACTGCTTTTCAAAACAACCATTAATAAAGGTTGTATATGTTGGAATCATTTAAAATGTTTTTATTAAAATTATATGCAAAATTTAATATCCAGATTTTAAAAAGAATATTAATTCCACTTTCTATAAAGTGCAAGTTGCCTGAAACGATATAAATCTGATCTCTTTTAAATTAAATAGCTACTGGAAAAAGCAGTTAAATTAGTAAATATAAACTACATTATAGTTTGCTTTAAAAATACACATTTGCATTAATTCACTTCCTAAAAGGGTTAAGACAGTTGAAGTATTAATAACACTCAATATATTATAAGTTATAATGCAAAAAAATACAATGAGGTCATAATCATGAGTTACCAATGATTACAAAGATGCCTCTCTGTTTTAACAGTCAAACAAGGAAGCCAATCACAAAGTTTGCGACCTTCTTCTAACAGTCACAACCAATCCAACACACAGTGGGCTGGCAATGAGGCGGAGAAATCGTTTCATTGAAGAAATTTCTGAGGATACATTTACTATCAGCTCTGCATGCAAGCACAGCCACTTTAGAGGGGCAGCTTGTACACAGAACAATATGCAACTCCAGCTTTTAAGAAAACTAATTCAGCAGGTTTGCTAAAGAAGCACAAATAATACAGACAGCAGGTGTCTTATCTATAACATACAGCAAAGAATACCTATACTACAAAATCAACCTTAACATTTAATTGAAATCGTAACAATGAATTAAATCAAACTATCACAACCCAATAGAGATGTGAACTAACAGAAAGCTGGTATTTCACACCTGCAACCCATTACATACATTCAACCACCACAAACAACTGTCATCATTTCCAACATTAGTGGTCACTTGCAGACACTTCTGTTATGAATCATTAAGTCTCAATTACAATTCTATACACATTTATTTAGCAGTAAGCCCCATTGAACTCAGTGGTAGTTGCTTCTGAGTATATGCATGTACTGGATTGTGCTGTCAGTGTTGTTTTGGCAACAGAAACAAATCAAAATATAACGGAACAGTGCTGGATCACACAGATTAACGTAAACCATAAAAATCCCGTATTTTTGTTCTGCACGGCTCACAGGTTAGCCAAAGCAAACTGGCAGCGTTAAGCCCCACTTGGATGCAGAAGTGCGGGCTGTCAAAATAATATGACAGCTTCCGAGTCTTGGGATATGGTCCATTCCCTGCGAGCTAAGCACATCACTATTTCATTAAATTCAAACGGAAGCAGGACCCTGCTTCCTTTCCCCTAACGTACATCTCTGCTATTTACCCAGCCAGATACAGCGCTGCCATCCCTCGCTGTGCTGCTACGAGAGCAGCCAGCTGCGAATGTGTACGAAACAATATCTGCTATAAGGAAGGTCTGATGCCCTGGAATAAAGACACTCCGTCAAAAGCAAAGAAGCATATGGGAAACTCTAGGAGCGGCTGCCGTTTTAAGCCCAAGCCCGCCTAATGCACAGAAACTGAAGACCAAACAGCAGCAGCAGAAGACAAGCTCCGACAAAAACGGCCGGCGCGCACTCTCTCCCATTCAAGGACGCCTTTTGCGCTTCCCTTCCCTTCCGCCAGCGTAAGAGCCTTCCCCTCTCACTCTCCCCGCCCCTCCTTAATCAAAACACTTCGCGAGTCCTGGGGACGCAAAGAAGATGGCGGAGCAAGGCCCCGCTTACGGCGCCGGAGGAGAGTTTACGCTGCGCTGTTTACGCAGGACCCCATAGGGAGCGTGCGCCGCTGCGGCGGCGAGCGTGCGTAGCGGCGCTTGGTGAATGCCAATGGCCTATTTCCCGTGAGGGGAGGGGGGGTGGAGATGTCTGATAAACAATGGTGCCCCCCCACTTGCGCGACTCCCTTACCGATTCCTCCTCCTTCTCCATGCCAGTCGGCATCTGCGGCACGGCGCGGTTGATGGAGACGCAGTCATTGAGGTCGGGCATATCCTTGCCGCGGTAGATGGGCAGCGGTTTGGCGGCGTCTAGCGCCCGAGCTCGGAAGGAGAGTTTGCTCATTGTCTCCCCCTCACAATAACACCCCGGGGCCGGGCTGGGGGGGGAGTGTGTGTGAGGGGGGACCCCCTCACTACGGCCTCGCCGCCGCCGCCTCCCAGCCGCTCCCGGACCCGGCCCGACACACCATGGAGAGCCCTGCCGCCCCGGAACAGCTCCGCCGAAGAGCCGCCCGCAGCCCTAGGTCCGCGCCGGGCTCGCTCGATCCGCTCCCTGCGCCATGGCAAACATGGCGGACATTAACCAAAGCGGCCAGCGATCCCGGCAGCCAACGCGAGAGCGCGGGGAGAGGGAGGGGTGGGGAGAGAGGAGAAGTGCGAGCGCGCGAGCGGAGCGAGGAGGGGTGGGAGGGGGGAAGAGAAAGAGAAGCGGGGGGGGGGGGAAGGCTGCGCGCGCAGCCCCAGCCGGGTAACCCGCAGAGCGGGCTGAGGGATATGAGACCCTGCCGCCGCTCTGCTTCCCGCCCCCACCCGCTCGCCGTTCGTTCGCCTCAGCGAACGCCGCTGCCGAAGGCGATAAAGCGGCCGAGGCGCTGCTGAGGGGAGAGCGCCAAGAGCGCCGTCGGGACCTTTCCCACCAGCAAACTTCCACCCCCCCAAAAAAATGCATAAAACACACATGCCTTCTCCAGTTAAACCCTCTATTTATAAAGGAATTGGCGGCTTCACTCATGCCTCTTTCACACGGGTTCGAGAGCCCAATACGAACGGGGACCGGCACGTGTATGAGGAGGACGGGGGGTGGGGAGCAATGGGCGCTCGGAGGGTCCCTGTTGAACCCTGAACCCGGGGCAAACCTGGGTCTGGATTTCTTCTGCGTAATGTGTGAAGCTGGCCGGGTGACTGGAATAAGAGGTGAAGAACAGAGCTCCCATGCTTTTTTTCTTTTGTTTTCTGTTATCATTGGTAGTAGCAGAGTAGAAAACGGCATTTCTGCCCCTCGGCCAAGATTGAGAACCCCGCTTTCGATTCTAGTCGCCTTCCAAACAACCCGAGACTTAGTTTAGCATCAGGGATAAGAGACTAGATAACGAGAATTATCTATGGTCTTTTATTCACCAAGTAAACTTAAGTAGGGTGCTGTCAGCACCCACACACACACCAATCTTAATGCAGGTTATTTGCCTACCTCACTGGGTTGTTGTGTGGACTCCCAAGATAATGCATGTGAAGTAGCATATATTTCCGTGTATGATGATCCCATGTATAAGACGTCCCCTATTTGGGGGGACTCCAAATTAAGAAAACACCCCTCAGCAATACCTGTGTATAAGACGAGACCCAATTTTAAACCTAATGTTTTGGTTTAAATACCCTAGTCTTATATATGGAAAAAATACGGTACTTTGAGCATTGTAAGATGCTTGTGGAATGTTCTTTTAAAAAAAAATTATAATAAAATATATAGTGTACGTAATATAATACAGCAACAGCTCATAGTCGAGAAGCGCTTACCGAAGAGATATGACAGTAAAAAGATGTATATATAACGCATCTCAAGAGTTCACTTTTCAGTTAAACCTCTGTAAACTAGCTTGATTTCTCCATATTCAATAGCTCTTTGCTGGCAAAACAGTAGTAAGAGTTTGAGGAGGGCTTGTATTTGGGACGTGCAGCTCATAGCTCAAAAACTTACCTACTCTCAAGAGGTCCTCACTGCATCCAGTAAACTTACAGTACTTGGTATTAAGAAAAGAAGACTCTGTACACAAGACTGAAATGAGAACCACTGTAAGTCCATATGTAATGCAAAATGAAAGCCTACATTGGTCAAAGAATGTAACCACATTTCCCCCCAGCTTTTGTTCTTTATTAACAAGCAGGCATTTGCACCAACACCATGAATGTTAAAGTGAATTTATTGCGCATGCATAGTTGGCGAACACCATCCTTGCACATGTGCAATAAGACTTTTAAAGATAATTGGCATTTAAATTAAAGACACCACACAAAGCTATGATGTATACAAATTCTGGCAGTAATTCAATACTAGTACCGGTATGTTGATGTGCATATGTACAGGCAAATACACATTTTACCTAATACACTGAGAGTGATCCCCAGATGAAACTTAGCTCATGCATTTCCCTATGTAAAATAGACATGAACAGAAAAATTTCTTATTTACTGCTGTGCCTGTGCAAACCTGATAACCTGTCTGTTTTTATCATTATTTTGCACATGGGCTTCAAAGTGAAGATTGGTTCAGTTTAATGTCATTCAAAATAGAAGCTAGAATGGCACTGAATATTTTTGTGGGATGTTCTTTTTTGTACCAAAATACATTCTTTGTATCCAATATTGTGTCTGCATTCTACTTTCTTTGCCACAGCTATGAATGGAGCTGAACGATAGAAACAGTTTCCTCTGCTCTAGTGAATGTGAACATATGTCTAAAAGTAGAACTGTATAAAACATTGTCCAGTGTGATCATACTGTGAATAGAATCGACTGTTGACATACATTCTCAGATCACAGTAAAGGAACAGACTACCTAGACCTCAAGCTGTCTAAAAAAACAACAGCCTAGGAAGAGAAGATGAAACTGTTGTCCAGCATCCAGAGAAGGAAGTGTTGAAATAATGTGTGACTTGAATTACCTTCTCATGATCATCCTGGGCTATTAATCTAGGGGCCTGGTATTGCTGCCCATTGTGATTTTGTTAAATTACATAATATTAATGTGCATATACAAACTGACTTTATTTTTATTCCAACCACTACCAGTTAGAAGCACTTGTCTGTGTCACACAGAATCATATTCCCTTCACACAGATCCCTAAATTATACTTACTGTATTATTATATGTATATGCACATGTATGAATAAAGATATTAAATTGGTTGTCTATAAAAGTGTGTCTATAACTGCATAGACACACTCACAATACCTGGACAACGTTTAGCACAAAATTTTACAGTCAGTTCATACCACTGCCTAACTTTTGTCATGGCTGCTGCTTGTGAAGCACAAAAGTCTAGTCAGTGGACAAAATGCTAATCTAGATGCTTAACATGTGGTTTATGTTTTTTTTATCTTGGGCAAAACAATAAGACTACAGTCTTAAACGGAAGGTATGATCTTATGGATAAAATGTTGATTGGCATGTACAGTGGTACCTCAGGTTAAGAACTTAGTTCGTTCTGGAGGTCTGTTCTTAACCTGAAACTGTCCTTAACCTGAAGCACCACTTTAGCTAATGGGGCCTCCTGCTGCCACTGCGCCGCCGCTGCACGATTTCTGTTCTCATCCTGAAGCAAAGTTCTTAACCCAAGGTAATATTTTTGGGTTAGCGGAGTCTGTAACCTGAAGCGTATGTAACCCGAGGTACCACTGTACTGCCTGCTGCACTCAGGTCTTCCCATAGGCATCTGATTGGCAATTGTGAGAACAGGATGCTGGACTATGATGGGCCTTTGACTGGATCCAGCAGGGCTCTTATTATGTTCTTATGCTTAACCAAGTTGCAGCTTGCTCTGTCTAACTATGTGTTTCACAGTAACATTCAAACATTAGACATTGCTAGCTAGCAGATTTATTAGTGCTGTTGCCAATGCCATGTGGACATGGAGCTTTGCTAAAAGCAATTTATAGAACTAAACTCGCCCTGGAAGAGTCATGAAAGTAAGATCTAGTCCCCTGCCCCACTTCATGCCAATGCATTACTAATAGTTAAGCCCTCATAATGCCATACAGCCCGCTGTCACCAAGACTTAAGTGCCACAAGTAGCACCACTGAAAACAACCTGAATTAGCAACTAAAAGCAGCACTAATAAATCCCACCCTGAAGGATTGCTCACAACACAACTAAATTAAAACAACAAGGCACTGAGCAGAAATGCCATTAAATGCTTTGGGAGATCATCAGTAGCATCTCCAGTTGCCCCCAGAAGCATAAATGGATAAAGCCCAAAGATCTGAGTGCAGACATTATATGAAGAAAGAAGACAGCTGTATTCTGCAGGGCATCTGAAACCTTTGGGTGGTTTTCCAAGGACAGCCTTTAGCATACTGCAGTGGATTTAGGGCACAGACACTTTCCATGCTATCCCCTCATCCAAGTAATAACTAATATATTCCCTAATCTTTTCTCCAGGTTGTACACATGTATTATCTGTTTTTAGCAACAGTATTTTAAAAACATGTTTAAAACCTGCCCTCATATACCATTACTTTTAGAACATTTGCCCATTCATATGCTTATAGTGGGCATCTGCACATGAAAAACATCTCTAACATGTTGGCTATTACTGATGGAATGGGGTGTGTGATTAACATATTCAGATGGGGGTGGACAAAAGGGCAAGATCATTGCCACTGAACTACCACAGGAGGGCCAGAAGGCTTTAAATAAATGGAACAATTGTCTTTAGCTAATGTCTCTGCCAGGTATTTCCAGCAGTCAGCTGTTTTGTGGCACTACTGTCAGGCTGTCCTCTCAGATATGCTAATCAAGGACAGCCCCCTACTCTCATGCCAGCTGTTTATGGGGGGCAATATCCAGTGCTTCCATTCTACTAGAACAAGAGACTTATGATAGAACTTTCCCCTCCTCTCCCCTGGGGCCCTTTCCCCATGTCCTCAAAATCAGCTCTGGCGGTTTGGGGGACCTTCCAGAGAAGATTGTGGCAGCTCAGGAGGGAAATACAGGAAGCAGAAGTGCTGCTGCATCAGCAGAACTCCACTGATGCTGCTTTAGATATAACCCATAGTTTTAAAGGACACATGCAACATCAAACAACACATTTAATATCACATGTAGTTTGTATTGATGCTTTTTAATTATGGTGCTGGAGGAGACTCTTGAGAGTCCCATGGACTGCAAGAAGATCAAACCTATCCATTCTGAAGGAAATCATCCCTGAGTGCTCACTTGAAGGATAGATCCTGAAGCTGAGGCTCCAATACTTTGGCCACCTCATGAGAAGAGAAGACTCCCTGGAAAAGACCCTGATGTTGGGAAAGATGGAGGGCACAAGGAGAAGGGGACGACAGAGGACGAGATGGTTGGATAGTGTTCTTGAAGGTACCAGCATGAGTTTGACCAAACTGCGGGAGGCAGTGGAAGACAGGAGTGCCTGGAGTGTTCTGGTCCATGGGGTCACTAAGAGTCAGACACGACTAAACGACTAAACAACAACAACAACAACCCTTTTTACCATCCATCCTAATGGCAAGAATACACCACAAGTATCACACATCTAGATCTTAGCTTCATCCATTAAAAGGCTATGCATTGATGGAAATCTTTTTACATAGATAAACTTTAGATTATTATTTGTTGTTTCCTTAAGCAGATGGCTTAGAGCTCCTGCACCAGCCATGCTTCAAATTAATAGTGGCTTGAATTTTCCAATTTAAATTAGGTCTTTGAGTATTTAAATATAAATACATATCTCGCTGTCATGCATTTATAGAGTTGGAAAGTATTTAGCTGAGTAAAGTGCAGACTCCCTTCAATTCACTGTGTAAGATTTAAACACGCTATTTTTAGCTAAGGAGAAGTCATTTATTCACTGGCTAATAATTCTGCTCAGCTATTTGTTGTAAATCTGTGCTATGACATGCTATCTACACCATAAGTTTAATTCTTTTAATACTATCCCCTCTTGCCTTCAAAGCATCATTATCATCAGAGCTTGTAGAGGTGGATCCCATTCTACGCATTTGTTTGCATGCACATCAAAACTATATTGAATTCTGTTTGTGGTGATGAAGCTTTGGAGGTTGGGTGGAGTGATGGCATGGTACACTTAATAACATCTCAGCTGCTCAGGAAAAAAAGCTGAAAGCAGCACAATATTCATAGTTCAGCTTTTGCGAGCAAAGATTGAAACCTCATAGGTCCTAAAAACAGAAAAAAAACTTTTGTGGTGAACACTTAACACTCTGAGGAGGATTCAGAGGTAATGCAGAGAAATAACTAAAGTACAGATGCAAAGTAGGCAATCGACTGAAGAACAGTAACATTTGAAAAGAGAAGGAAGGAAAAAGTAAGAGGTTTAAATAAAAGGGTATAGAAGATATGGAACTGAGGTAAGAATGTGAAAGGAGGGAGTTGAAACAGCCAAACAGCACTTAAGAGAAGAGGCATCTGAGTTATCTGAGTGAAACAGGGTGACAGACAGGAGTGCTGGGAAAGCTTGGCCAAGACCCTGAAGAATATGTAACAAAGAAATTGAAACCCGATGAGAAAATGGGTGGTAGGGAGACATGGAATTGAAGAAAGAAACATTCAAGGAGGACTGGGATAAAACCTCCCATTGGGCTCAGGAAGGGCTGCAATGATTGGCAAGAAGGAAGTGAAGAGGCAGGACAGGTTTTGTGAATGAGGGAAGTAAATGGGTATTGGGTTGCCAGGTCTAGAGCAAGAGTGGGGGAGAGGATCTGGCTGGCAGGTGAGGATGCCCACCTGTCAATTACCTCATCTCTCCATGGTGCCAAGTGACCCTGCTTCAAAGTAAAGAACAGGGAGTGCCCTCTTATCTCAGTTCTCTCTTCCTTTGCATCCCAGCCTTAGTTCAAGCTGTTACTCAAGGGGGAAATGTCAAACCCTTGAAAGTGAACAGGCTTCCCGGTAAGTGAGATGCAGTTTTTGTAAATGATGGCAGCATTCTGCCCCACCAGCTCCCCAAACATCTGCTGGTGCTGTACTGAATACCTAAGAGAGCATAGCTGGGAGAAGGTCAGTCTCACTCAGGTTTCTGTAATGTATGCCAGGTCATGTGGCTGATAGACCTTTAATCACCAGCAGCACCTTACGGTGAGATGGCTCATTAGTCAAAGTGTTGAGAGCAGTGTTGTAAATATTTCTTGGCAACTCATGACTTTTAGGCAATTGATCCATTCCAGCAAAGGAGATCAAAGCATGGAAAAGGTGTTGGGGTGAACATTGCGCCCATGCTTCTTAGGGGCTTCATGTGAAAATGGCAAATTACTCCCATGCAAGTAGGAGGTTTGCTTTGCTATTCTGAAATCTGTCCAATCCTGCCAGGTTTATCATTTCTGGGCATAGACCTGAACTGGTGATTACCTTTCATTTCATCCAGCCCAGTGGTATTTTTATAGAAAAAGAGGTGGTGGAACTCATTATGAACTTACCCTTGTTCTTTTATAATGGCAATGGTGCCCATCTGAGATGTGCTGGAACTCAGTTCCTCTGAGTTCTGGCTGAAAAAAAGTTCTGAACCAGACCCAACACATTAACAGGTTTTGTAGCAATGTGGCAAAAAAAAAAAAAAAGGTGGGGTGTAAAAGCAATTTCCCAGTTTGCTACACATTTAAAGCTTTCATAATTTTTGGAAAAGTATGCCGCACCTTTTACAAAACTTAAGATGTTGAAGTGCAAGTTTGGATAGCAGACAACATTTGAATAGCCAGAAACCATATCTTCTGCACAAGGGGGAAGTGCAGAGCATTCTGATGGATAGATAGATAGATGAATGGATTTGGAGTCCCACTAAAGACTATGAAGTCCTTCTTTCTCCCTTTTGCGGAAAACTCCCAAATGAAATGAAAGGCTCCTCTGTCCTATCAATGTCAATGGGTTTTTGTCATTTATGAAAAGCTTAATCAAAGTAGCTACTAAGCATGCTGAGTGGCTCCTGCTCAGAGCGTTAAACATCTCAGCTGTTCCAAACTATTTTCATCTGAAGTTACTATAAGAGTTTACAGGGCTAGCCATCTGAATCCTTTCCTCCCTCCTTCTCCCGGTTAAAGAACTTACTGTTTAGAAATGATATGTACGATGCCAGAAAGCTACTAGGTTAGAAGCTTTCCTAAAGATGAACCCAGTAATGTCTTAACATTTTATGGTAAATTTTTAAATATACAGTTCACTCCAGAAATATCCAGTCCTGAAATTTGAGTGGGGGGAAATAGCTGGTTATAAAGCAACATTTAGAAGGAAAAAACAGCAAGGCATTTATTTAACTTTCTGTGTCTGTGTGTGTGCGCGCGTGTGCGTGCGCAATGAGTACAGCAGCTTACCTTCTAAGATCTTAATTCTACTGTTACTCAGTTCTTCTTTAAAAAACACACAAGCAAAATAACACTAGTTTCTAACCCACACTCCTACTGAATAACTCCATCATTGCTGTAATTTCATGGTTAAAGCAAAGCTGGAATAACTGTGGCATGATTACAGCACTATCTTTATTTGCTTTTTTGGTTGTAACACCATAAAAAAGGGTGAGCCAGCATAAACTACCTTGCTACGTTACTACATAATGCACTCTTGGACAGCATTTTGTACTGAACGTGCAGCTGCCTCCCACGTTCCTCCTCCCTTAGAAGGAGAAATAAACCATGGTCCCTGGCTTAGCACTGCTTCAGGACTAGGGATCATGGTTTGTTTTGCTCCCAAAAGACTATGATGTGAAACCAACATTTGTCCAACTGCAGTTTGCAAGGGCAAAATAAACCATGACTCCTAGTTCAGATCATCACAATTTATTTTTCATTTTCTGTTGCGTGAGATTTTTCAACTGTTCTTATATGTTCTTTCAATGCGGATTTCAAATCTGAAATCGTTTTTCGTGTACATGCTATAGTTACCTTACAATTTCCGACTTTTGCCGTAAAAATAAAGAAAAATTAAGTTTGCAAAACAATAATTACCATGTGGTTAGGGTAGATCAACTTGTCAGTGTCCACTTATCCTCAGTGTAAATATGACATATTGGCAAAAGTCAGAAATTGCAAGAGAACTATAGCATGTACACAAAAATCAATTTCAGATTTGAAATCAGCATTGAAAGAACATTTAAGAACAGTTGAAAAATAAATAAATTCATTTATCCTATTTTTTAAATTATTGATTTAAATTCTATTTTAGATGGCTGTAAAATGCCTTAACATTATATGAATATAAGGAGGTATATAAATTATTCTAAATGCATACATACTGTAGAGAAGTCATCATGTAGTATGTTGATTCTGTTGAACCCTGGGATATCAGGATGTCAGCTGGTGCACTTGTTCAGGGCAAAGTTATACTGTACATCAGTTTTGAAAATTTCTGCTTGCTTTTTACCTTAATAGAGTTAAGACCAATGGGCTAGAATCAGACTAAAAGTTTGCTGAACTTGGGTCCCATGGAATTTAGTGTGAAAAGCTCCTTCTGACATTGTCAAATCCCAGTTATTTCAATGGGAACCAACCCAATGGAATTATGGAACTGGTTTTTAATGGCTTTATATATGGAACATTTTTATTAATACTAGACCTTTAAGATGAGATACCTAGCATTATTTTCATACTGTATTTCATATATTTTCCTCTGATCTGTTCTTTCTTTGGTATGTATTTTGGTCTACTGATTAACAGATCCTGATTAATAGTCAATGTTTAGAATATCATTTCACCCCACTCCTCACTCCTACTGCAACCTGTTTTCAAAATGGTAACACACAAAATACACTGTAATGAAATCTCTGCTTTAGAGGCTGGGGTACCAGAATGCTATCTGCATAATGATTCATTTGCTCAAAAGCCACAGAGGGAAAATTGTATTTGCAGAAAAAACTGTTTTTGTTCTGAATTATTATAAAACCTATAGCTGTTTTCTAAACATTGAGAAACTTTAGCACTTATGGGCCCATTTCTATGCTTCAAGCCAGTTTTTTAAAACATAGGTGTATACCATCCTGTCAGCAAAATATGCCCTATTACTCTAGGAAAAAATACATTGCAAGCAACTCCACTGCATGACCTGTAATGGTACACAGGGCTCCGGTTTTGATCTCTTGTGCATCCGTAAGCCACCTAAAGCCACAAATCTTCCACGATACAGCACATATCTTCACAAAATGACCTGGGGAGAGCAAAGTATGTCTACTGTACATTTGCACAGGAGGAGGAGGGATGGAAATCCGCAGCAAAATATCTCTAAAACCTGGAGCTGCTGTTCCTGCACTCTGATTACACTGGTACAATGACAAGCCTCAAACAAATATTCACTAGAAAAGTTGCGTGGGGGCAGGGGGAGAGAACGGCTTGTTGAAAATCCACTCAAACATAGATACATATGCCAGCTAGACTTAAATTAATCGAGCCAATTGATTTCAAAAATAATTCACCAAGTTGCAGTCATCAATGCAGCTCATGGATTATCCAGGAAACTCATCATAATGACCCAGCAAAGAACAGCCTAGATCTGTTCGCAACTCTCTAAGCATCAGATGGGTCAACATGAACATATGTATAAGCTTTCTAAGCTTACACCTATACTTTGGTAGAAGCAACACTACAATCCCAGGTCCTTCTCCCAGTGATTGCAATTAATCAGTCATGCATGAAATAACAACACCAACCACCAACCTACCTAAAAAGGTAAAGGGACCCCTGCCCATTAGGTCATGTCGTGACCGACTCGGGGGTTGAGACGCTCATCTCGCTTTATTGGCCGAGGGAGCTGGCATACAGCCAGCATGTGGCCAGCATGACTAAACCACTTCTGGTGAACCAGAGCAGCACACGTAAACGCCATTTACCTTCCCGCCGGAGCGGTACCTATTTATCTACTTGCACTTTGACGTGCTTTCGAACTGCTAGGTTGGCAGGAGCAGGGACCGAGCAACGGGAGCTCACCCCGTCACGGGGATTCGAACCGCCGACCTTCTGATCAGCAAGTCCTAAGCTCTGTGGTTTAACCCACAGCGCCACCCGCGTCCCTTACCAACCTATCTACCTACCTACCTACCTACCTCCTATTTGGGGTTTGTTCCAGGTAGGACAGGGATGGGAAACTTGTGGCTCTCCAGATGTTGTCTGACTCAAACTCCCAACAGCCCCATCCAGCATGGCAATGGTCTGGGATGATGGGAGTTGGAGTCCTAGTATCATCTGGAGGGCCACAGGTTCTCCATCCCTGTGTATGTCATGGAATTGTGAGATATAGCATTTTTGGAACCTTGATACAGGAATCATTTCCTCATGTAAAACGAAATTCTTTCTTGTCCATTATCTCACAGGTCTCAGAAAGCTATGCATACCTTCTTCTGTGCTGTTGCATGTCTATGGAAGGGATAAAATTGCAGCCTACCTCTTTATAAAATATCACCAAATAGAAATCTTTTGGTTGGATTGTTGTGAGACAAAAGAAAATAATCCTATGCAAAAGTCTGGTGGGGGGGAGCTCAGGATAAATCTTTTTCATAGTTATGTCCACATATTAGACTTTAAAAAAAACATTTATCTGCCATTCTGTTAGTTAATGGAACTTGGCTCAATCATATATTTTATTTATCATGTATTTTTCAAGGACTGCTGACCACTGCCCCATGTGGTGGGCTGCATAAATGCAGCCTCTCAGGGAAGAACCATCCAGATCTAGCCTGGCTTCATCCACCCAGGCTGGCTATTGGCTTCCCATTGGCTGTATGAGGTATATAAGGACTTCCTTTTCCAGCTGCACCTTACTTTAGTAACAAGGTCTACCTGAGTTGTAGCACGTATTGCATTTCTTGCATTACATCTCTGCCTTGGCTTTTCCCCCCTGACTCTACATCTTTGTTGCCCTTGTGTTCTGTTTCCTGATACTCTCCAGACTGATGCCCATGGCCCAGCCCTGTGTGATACATGTAAATATACAAAATTTCTTTATTATGTTCGCTTATCCTTAGAACCAAAATCACCTTACAGTGAATGGAGAAGAGAGACATTGTCATTTTACAGAATATGTTGAAACAGAGAGTAAGGAGTGTTTTTTGGCTGCAGTCACATGGCTTAAATATAGGAGCTAATGTGCTCACCACCGTGAACAGTGCATTTAAAAAATCTTCTGTCCCCATGCAAATAAGTGTTGGGAAGGTGTGACCCTATCAGCACAATACCAGATTAGATAGATAGATAGATAGATAGATAGATAGATATAGATAGATAGATAGATAGATAGATATAGCTCACAGTAAAAAGAATCATGACATCTCTTGCTACTGCAGAAACAACCATTTGGATAATTCCCACCCAACCCTACTAGCTCTTTCAAAGGTCCAAGATGAGTGTCTATCACTGAAGTGTGTCAAACTCAAGTCAATGTCTTGATTCAGCATATTATCCACCAAGCAACATTTAGTTTGGTTTTTCAGAAAGAGGCTTGCTTTACTCTGCCCTTCTTCCTTCTCTTAAACTGCCTTGGATGTTTACCCACAACATAAAGTTCCAATATTGAGATAAAAATGGTATTTGTGACCCATCCTTTCTCAGAGTGAAGAACCCATTTAACCCTCACACAATCCAGTGAAGTTAAGCTGAGTTTTAGTGACTGGCCGAAGGTCATGCAGAGAGATTTGTGACCTGGAGCGGGAATTTCTCTTATGTCACAAATACTCTAGCTGCTAAACGTACAGTGGTACCTCAGGTTAAGTACTTAATTTGTTCCAGAGGTCTGTTCTTGACCTGAAACAGTTCTTAACCTGAAGCACCACTTTAGCTAACGGGGCCTCCTGCTGCTGCAGCGCCGCCAGAGCCCATTTCTGTTCTTATCCTGAAGCAAAGTTCTTAACATGAAGCACTATTTCTGGGTTAGCGGAGTCTGTAACCTGAAGCGTATGTAACCCGAGGTACCACTGTACTGACTTTAAAACACCAAAATGAACCCAGTTAATTCTGTGGGATTTTTTTAAAGAGAAAAGATGACTTCAGGTTGAAATCTTCTGCTTCCATATGTAAGAGCCAGCAAGTCCCATTAAGACATAGTGGGATTGACTTCTGAGTAAGCATGCATGAGATTGCGTTGTACATAAAAAAGTTCTCACTACAATTCCATATCTTAATCACAAACAAAGGCAACTCCCTTAAGGAAAAAAAAACCCAGAACCCCAATCACACACCCCACAACCGTGTCCTCAGTTGAAAGGAAGCATTGTAACAGGATGTGGTGATAGCAGGAACTAGGTTGGTGGCAGTAACTAGGCTGGTGGCAGGAAATCAAAATGTTCTTAGAAGGCCACTCCTCACTGCTAGGGGACCGTTCTTGAATGACTGCAAAATGCAACTAATAAATGTACATCTCTTTTAAAAAGCTGATTAGATTTAATCTCTCTCTCACACACATGCAAAAGACTGAGGTGAAAACTAATGATTAAGAAAGCAGTCAATTACTGCAGTTTTGCATGCAATCATTTGGCAAACTGGTCATCCGTAACTTCTCACCAAGTAGCAAAGGTAATTTTACATAATTCCTGTTTCTCTGTACTTCCTGTTTCTCTGTACTGATCTGAGGTGATATCCAATAATGTTGCTTGCTTGTGCAGGGAGAATCAGCTTGTACAATAGGACTTCCTTTTCTTCCCTTGCACCCCACCCAATTTGCCCCCAGATGATTCCCCAAACTTCCGGAGTAGATTCTGGGGATGCACTGAGGTTTCAGGGTGCCATGACCCATGACAATGCACTGTATGATGGAAGACCAAGGAGGATAAGGCTTCAGCTCTATCCATTGGGGGGTAGGGACTGACGGGACCTTCTTCAGGACCTGCGTGGCATGAACACACTGTCCTGCTGCCTTCTTCTGAATCAGAAAAGTCTCTCACAATACTTGTGTTGTCAAAGACTGCAATATAAGACAAGAGCCCTTTAACAGTCAACCAGCTCCTCTAGGAAGGTGGGGTTCACCACTACAGGGTCAGTTAACTGATATACAAGGCTTCTCATGGATCTAGGTGCTTGCAGAGACAGTAGTATATATAGCTGTCTCAGCAAGATCCTGGGAGCTCTCCAATGTCCTGTTGGTGCTCAGGACACTGGAGATGGCACACAGCCAGGCTTCTCATATGAGCCTCAAGCTCTCACAGAGCACGACATGGAGAGGGGAGGGGAATGAGAAGCCTTGCTGCACAAGTGGAGACCACAAGTGGACCCTCTCATGCAATAACTTTATCAAACCAACAAAGCACACGCAACTTGACTTACAGCATCCACCTCTCTCCCTTCTTGCCATCATCCTCTAACAAGGACAGGTTATTTACCTTTGCTAACTCCCCCCCCCCCCATTATCTGAGCACCAACATAGGCTGATTGGGGTTAATAATTTCCATGGTTGCCTGTTTAACGGAAAAGCCTTCTATTGAAAGTTGATTTCTTGACATTAAAGTTTTATAATGCAAAGCGGCATGATGGAATAGCCAAAAGTGATCATGCTCAGGCACCATATAGCATTGCCAATACAGAAAGTTTGAAGCTTCTGAAAGTTATATAGGCTGTCAAAGTAAGGTACTTGGAAGCCCTTGGCACAGATGTGCATGTGAAGTGCCTTATTGCAATGACTTCTAGGGATGATGTGGGACCAACTCACATAACTATCATCTCATGATAGCTGCAACTATAATGATGTGAGCGCCTGGCTGAGTAAAACGGGCATCACAAATCAGTTCTGTGAAAGTTCCTTGTCGATGGAGGCTAGTGTGGCAGGCAATATGTTGACAGACAATCACTATTACTCCAAGCAAGAGTGTGTTAACTGGCCCAGAGGGGGAAAAGCAACAACTTAGGAACTTCTGATAAATCCAGAAAAAACATGTTACCCATTTTTAATCACTGGATGTCTCTATTCTTATTGCATGCATATCTATTTCCAGGCGTTATGTTTTTGCTTTTTCATATATGTTATTAGACAATATATTAATGTATTATATATATATCAATATATTTGTGTGTGTGTGTGTGTGTGTGTGTGTAGCATTAAGTCACTTGGGGACCTTTGGGTGACAAGTGACTACTAAGTTAATACATAAAATAAAAATAAGGTGGCACTGGACTTCAGTTCCCATCAGCCCCAGCCAGGATTGTCAATGCTAAGGGATGATGTGAGTTGTAGTCCAACAACATGAGATGGACACCATCTTGTCTACCCCTCAGTGTTCCTACTAGAGCAGCACGGACTAGGAATAGGCAGAAAGTAGATGGGAATTTGCTAGTCGATTTCTGTGGGTTTCTGACTCCCATATTTATATAAAAAAAGGCTACTCCCTTCTCTTTTCTTAATTAGGCTGCTAGGATTCCAGAATTGTAGCCGTGTATGCAGGTAATCCCAGCGGTGAAGTTAATAGCTCTGCACCCTCAACAAGTATTGTGGCCCTGACTCTGGTTAGGACGAGTTGGGGTTCTGGTCCAAAACCAGATTTCACAAACTTGGAGGCTATCCTCACCTGTTTAAAAACAAACACATTTCCATTTGCTTTCCCTTGACCAGCCCTTTAGCAAGCCAGTTTCCTGAGACACCTAATAATTACCTGAGGGGAGAGCAGCTTGCCAAATATCCATTACTCCAGCTGTCCCGTGACTGACACATACACAAGCCAAGCCACTGTTAATACACAAACATTTTAGAGCAGACGCACAGGGAGTAAAATGCAAGAAGTAACATCTCTGATTAGCTGGAACCTATTTTTCCTGATGGCAATGACCAGTGAAGGCTCCAGTTCAACTCTTTAAGTTTCAAACAAAGAGGCTTATAACATGAACTGGGATGGGACATGAAAAGTCGTATTCCCACAAAATCATTCCATTCCAAGATCTCTGTTTTGCTTGATAATGTCCTGCTGGGCATACTCCATAATTAATTGAAATCTACTTAATTAAAAACAGTCTGCAGGGGAGGAATGTGGCACGGTTATATTTGCACTGAAGTCAGGTAACAGTTGTTATCTTTTTTTTTTTCAACCCTCAAGGTATTTGGATGCTATGCAAATAAATACTGCAAGAGATAGGATTCCTCATGCTCTTGGTACAATCTTTATAGATAAAATGCTGGACTACATAAATAATATTCTTTGCCAACTTCTTTGATTATGCTTTCGATCCTCCCACTTAAAACTGGTGTCTTATTATGCCTGTGTAACTATGTAAAAGCAATAAATTTCATTAACAGTAGCAAGACCGTCTCTTGCTAATGGTGGGCAAAGGCAATGGAGACAATAAAATAGATAAATAATATCTGAGAAGAGAATCTGAAAAGCAATCAAAGCTGTAATCCTGTAATTGCTTACCTGTGAGCAATCCCCTTTAAAAACATTTGCGCTGTAACAAACAAAAATGAACTCACCAAAAAATCTAGTGCTTTTCTGTATCCAGGGCTTTTTTCAGCCAGAACTTGCTAGAACTCAGTTCCGGCACCTCTCAAGTGGGCGCCATTGCCATTCTAAGAGAACGAGGGAGGTGTTCATGGTGAGTTCTGGCACCTCTTTTTTGAGAAAAGTAACACTGTCTGTATCTGTACCTATATTATTATTTTTACATTTAACAATGGCTGTTTTTGAGATTCCTGATTTCTTTGTTGCAAGCCACTTTGAGCACGAAACTTTTTGTGGAAAAGTAGCATACAAATAAAATTATGAATGAATATGTATCTATCTCAGAAGGGGGGTGGTTGGAAAATCCAGAGTTTGGATGCTGGTTGTGACTTACAACAGTAATTCAACAGTAATTTGGGTAATTTAATATAAACCAGTAATTTAATATAAACCAGTGGATTTCTACAAAAAAACAGCTTCCCATAAGCAGTGAGAATGCTCAATCCTCGTTCGGCTTCTTTCTCTGTTTGGCCTCCTCCCCTTTCCTCTGTGATTTTTTTGTGGGGATGAGAGCAATCCCAGGTACACTAAGCCCTTTAATTTCCTCTACTGATACCTAAGGGCAGCTTTGTCTTTCATCCAGAGCCATACCTAGGGTCCCTTGCACCCTTGGCAAGGAGCTGTATCAGTGCACCCCCCCATCACTTTACCACAATAGCTACATTAGAAAATACTATTTTACACAACCAAGTGCTCAAAGTGTACAGAGTGAGGGCAAGACGAGGAGGGTGAAAAAAATATGCACTCCTTTGTGCACGTATACATCATATACTCCATAGTCTGACAGCTGATATTTGTGCCCCACTCTGGGCCTGCGCCCCCAGCGGGGCTGGTTTCACCAATCCCTAGGTTGCCTCTGCTTTCATCTCCAGGGACACTGAAAAAATAGCTTCTCAGTGTGAATCGCTCTGTGATCTTTGGGTGAAGGGCAGTATACAAATTCAACAAATAAAAAGGAGGAGATTGGCTCTTTCTGACCTTTAGTTGTGTGTATCTGCCCTCTTGCTCAAGCCATTCCATTCTTACCTTCTACCTGGTTCTCAGGGTTCTCCACTCTGCCCCCCATCCCTGCATGAAAGTCCTATTTGGCCTTTTCATTTCTCTCATAACAATGATATAAAGCGGTGCTGACAAGCCCTGCCCTCACTGGTGCATCATGGTGCCTATTTTAACAGTCCTCCCTGAGCTGTAGGGTATCCTTCTGAACTGAGTCTCTTACTTGTGTGCCCAATGATTTAGAACCCTGGTGAAGTCAAGGAGGGCTGTAAAGAAGGGGAAATGATGCACTGGAAGGGGTGGGGCTTGCCAGTGCAACCTTGTTCTCCTACACATGATTGAAAAATGAATGCCCAAAGTAGGGCTTCAGTGTCTCAACATTACCTGAGTTATTATGGATCAATTTGGAGTTCTGCCCCTCCTGCTGCTTAGGGTACTAGTGCCTGCCTCAAGGCTTCTCCAAGTCTGCCAACACTCAACTCATTCATTGTGTCAGTGGTGTGGTTTTGGTTACATAAATATGAAAATATCCAAATAAATATTAGTATACAGATTTAAACTCATAAGCATTGTATTTCAGACATATCCCCCCTCCCAAATGTTGGTAGACTGTTTTTCGCAGTGATTTTAACTTACCTATTCTGTATTTTTTTAAAAAATAAATAAAAAGATTCTGTTTTCAGACTCGGCTAAACAGAGACAATGCGTTACTACAAGCTTAGGCCCATCTAGGTTAAAATCTTGCTTCACCAGGCTCACTGCATAGCCACCAACATCTTCCAGAGTTTTTGTTTGTTTTGTTTTTGTTTTGCTAAGAGTGAAAAAGAAAGTTTGTCAAGCAATTTCATACAGTGCTATACAAATTGTAAAGCAATTTCATACAGCACTATACAAATGATATATAATGACTATATTCAGACAAAGTGTCTTTTAATTTATTCCCCATTACAGCATAATATCCCCCTATTGTTTACTCTGTTTATATGAAATAATGCCCAACAGAGACACACACCAGAGATTATCACTTTTTATAGCAGAATTGTATTAACTATCTCCAAGGAGAGTTTCCTAAGGACATACAAGAGCTTAGGGAGAACTTTAATTTTAATTATGTTTACTTCGTGCTTGGAGAGTCGGGCTGGAAGGGCTTCTCCCTTGGCAAGTTCTCGCACAATTTGCCAATTCATTGTTCTGCTAGTAAAAGCAATAAATATTAATGAGGAGGACAAACAACATGGGATGTAAACTATGTTAACATTGAAAATATACTCTAGAATCCTCATCCTACAATTTGCACAGCTATCTTGATAGGACGGGAGATGGATGGAAATGATCCAAATTGCCAGTGCATTTTGCCTGGGGGGAAGCCAAGGTGTTCAAATTATAGACTGCTATCCGACTATATCTTAGTTGATTAATTGGATGAGTTTTAGCTGATATGCCAGTTATACTAAATTATATCTACATATGGGTAAAAACAATAGTTCAAAATCAAGAGGCACGCCTTTCCTTTGTTTTTCAGATGATGTATCCATGTATCATATTCAAAGAGGCATCCCCCACAGTCTTAAGACTATGCTTGCCATCCATAGGTTTTATAAATTTCCGAATGAACACACACAAACCATGAGTAATCAGGGTCACCATCTTTTTCTTTTTCAACTACTCAATAAAAATAAAATAAACTTTGGGCTATACTGAATGACATATCCATGCCACTGGGAGGCTGCCCTCTGAAAGACATCCTATCACCAACACGAAATTCTGGCGAAAGTCAGATTCAAATTGTGCTGTCCCCACGTCTGTCTACATTTGTCCATGAAAGCTTATGAAGATCTGTGCTTTGGATCGATTATCTTTTTGGGCACCGCAGCAGGGCTGGCAGGCACCAGATCTGCTATTCTTACTGCGCTGTCCAAACAGCTTTGCTTCATACTTAGTTGTAGCATTGTCGCAATGGACCTTTGCTTCTGTAACTGAAAGGGCAGCCCTTGGCTCATGGTTCAAAGGGCAGAAACAAGGAATTCCCCTAAAGACCTGATTTTTAGTCCCAGCATTACAGCAGCTAGGAACACCTGAAGACAAGCAAAGCAACACTGCGACAGTAAGGAAAAGAGAAGGCAGGAACTCCTTCCCTTTGATTGAGCGGAAATGGAAAGCAGGAGCAAAACACTGAAAGAAAAATAAAGTTAGACTATATGAAATAGTGCTTCATCTAGTCTTCTGTTGTTGATTGGCAGCAGATCTCCCACTTCTGAAGCAAATGTGTTGCTTCCTGGGACCTGCAGAAGGCAGGATCTGAATCTAGGACCTGCTGCATGCAAGCATCCTTTGGGAGGAAGGGTGGGATAAAAAAGAAAACACATACATACATGCAGCCATTAAGCTATAGTCCCTAAGAAAGTGAGGTGAGTTTAAGAAGCCGAATCTAAAAGATGCAGCAAGTTCTCAAGCTGTTTCCCTCCACCCCTGTGTGCTCCTCAGAGCAAATGTAAAGAGCAAGGAAGCAGGCGTAGTAGCCTGATCTTTACGTGCTGGCTGCAGGCCACCATTTGTGTCTCCCAATCTGGCTGTCCTATTCTTTTCCTTTTCCTTGTTTCTCTCTCCCTTTAGCAATGCTTTCTCTTAACAGGCAAGGGAAGCAGTAAAAGCTAAAGAAAGTGGCAGACCACTGGAAAATGCTCCAAATTGATAGTATTGGTAGGGTTGCAATGCTAGCATTACACGCAGGGTTGCCATGGTGACTGTGCTTGTGGAACTCGAAGCAGCACTATTTTATTTGTACTTTCAAAAAAACAAGCATCACCAAGTGCAAATTCTGCCACCTCAAATCTCCCCGAAGAGACAACTCTCTCTTTGCTTCACGATTGGGCTTGCCTTTGGTGCTCCGCGTTACAACAAATATACCACAGAACTTGTAGTATCTGGGCTGCATTTTCCTAATTTGTGAGGAGCGCCTATCAAATCACAATCTAACAAGCTGCACACTCTAGTAATACAGGCACAATTTTCGGTGTTTATCAATTCACCGGGAATGAAGAAAAAAGCATTTGAAGCAATACTACTGCAATACTGAAAATATTATCTTCTGCCTTCTCACACTACAGAAGGGCATACAACTTACATATTGGGAAGGAGGAGGAGAAAAAAATATGACCTTGCATGTAGAAGGCCAATTGCAAGACAAAATCAACTACTTTCCCTTTTATTAAGTAAAATTTCCTTTCTGAGTTAAATGCTGGATGAATGTGGTCCCAGAGATTTCTCAACCTAACCTGGAGCTGAATTGATTGGCTCATAATTTGGCACAAGTGTCATCTTACACCAAGTTACACCAGGCCGGTTAAAAGCACTATCACTACTTTCAAGAATAAAAAGAAATTATGACATGGCAGCAACGGCTCCTTTGTCATCAAGGCCATTTCTTACAGCTTCAGATTGCAATTTCTAGCCATAAAAATAGCTGTCTTCTCATTGCCACACCCTTGTTCCTCTTTCAACTTGCCTTCTCATCTCCAGTGCCCTTTCGACAGCACAGCCTTGCCTTGTTATTCAATTGGGTAATTTCCTGTGACCTTGGATATTTATACTTGCAGCCACACAGCGTAAGCTCTAATAGTATCTGTTATACCGGCTTTGATATTGCTTAATGGCCATGGCTACCTGCAGAAAATACACAGATAAAAATGGCTGGTAACTTAACATTCAAATTTCATGAAGGCCTCCATCTTCATTTATGGCATTTTCTCAAAGCAATGCAAAAAAAAGTGTCAAAATATTGCAAAGACACAAACATACAGTTCAACACATTACAAGATAAATTAAAAGTACCGGTAATAACATGAGATTTTAAAGTAGGACACACTTTTTGATGAAGATCTTTAAGTTCTTTCAAGTTCTTGTACCTCCACTAAATGCTTTCTGGGGCAATCATCCCCAGGATTGTTTGTTGAATTGCTTTTATGAAAACTTGCTTAAAGAATCAGAGCCTAGGCTCCCACAACATAGTCACTTCCCCAAACAATTGTGTGGAGATACATTTGGAGAGCAAACCATCTCATGGATTTGCTTAGATATCCATTGAAGAGTTTTGCATGCAAGTTTCAATTTTGCAAAAATTAAAAAACTTATAGATGTTCCTTCTCCGAAAAAAAGTTGAATCATATAACCTCCATATTGATTTGAGCTGAATCTGGCTGATTAACGAAGTTCTGAGTCTTTTAATTGGTGCACCCTCCTAGTAAACAGCTTATAGAGAGCAGCAGATAAAAGAACTGCTCCTGAAAATGGAATAAATGGACAACAACATGTAATAAAAATGGGTTGGCTCTAGAGCTGCATTAGTGGAAGAAATTCTGGTGATGGTGCTATTCTGTAAACGATTGTCCAAGTGCTGGTGGAGACATTGTGTGACTTTATGCAAATGACCGTGTATTGCTTTGTGCAAACAAAACACAACTCTGGATATCAGTTCTCCTTTTTCATGCAAGGATTTTGTGCCAAAAGAGAAAAAGCCCTTCTTGACAAGGAATGTGATTCCTGTTCATGGAAGAGCACCTCTGGATCCAATCATAATAGCTCTGAATGCTTGTTGGCCACAAATACATAAAGTATAGCTTAGTAGTGATTTCCAGTTGTTAAAGGCCTTGAATAGATTCCATTCATATGCTTCCTTCCAAAATCTCTAATTTTGCCTAAACAATGCTCTTGCAAGGTTTAAATCCCCCAAACCTATTTTCATTCTGAAGGCAGCTTACATAATAAAAGGATAACTACAATTCAAAAAACATTTTTACTTCCTTCATACTACTTCCGTATCTAGAGGTTCTCCCATTTAGATATAGAATTTAAAAAAAATTATATCTCTGAGCCTTGTCATCTATCTCAATATATCAATACTATGAAGTCTAATTGCAACATATCCTTAACTACCTGGAAAATTCCTATTAATGCACTCTTTCCTTCAAATATGTTAGTGAGCTGTTTTATTTATATTTAATGTGTCATAAAATGCATCTTCCAGCGTACCGTCTCATATTCCATTTGAGTATCTGAAAGATAACACTGTGTGTTTCACTGACGGCAGACTGAATGTCCTCAGTCATTTAATGTATTTTATCTCTTAAAAGTTTCTTTGCAAACTAACAGAGCACAAAGCAGTAAAAGACCCATTGAAATAAATGGGAGAGTTAGCTTATGCTTAAATGTCTCCCGCTGAAACCAATGAGACTTCAAAATGATTACCTTTGGGCTAGATCAGGAGTACCCAGTAACTGTAAAGAGGATTCCTTCCATAGATGCTCTAGATGCATCTTTATAGGAAGCCATAGACTGAGCTCTAACACACTCTACACTGTTCCTGTAATTGCTTTGTTCTCTAAAACTTATTTATTACTATCTTGAGATGTAATTTATTAATATATAAAATAAAACCTTAGTAATATTAAGGTTAGGGATGCGGGTGGCGCTGTGGGTTAAACCACAGAGCCTAGGACTTGCCGATCAGAAGGTCGGCGGTTCGAATCCCTGCGACGGAGTGAGCTCCCGTTGTTTGGTCCCTGCTCCTGCCAACCTAGCAGTTCGAAAGCACGTCAAAGTGCAAGTAGATAAATAGGTACCGCTCTGGTGGGAAGGTAAACGGCGTTTCCATGTGCTGCTCTGGTTCGCCAGAAGCGGCTTAGTCATGCTGGCCACATGACCCGGAAGCTGTACGCCAGCTCTCTCGGCCAATAAAGCGAGATGAGTGCCGCAACCCCAGAGTCGGCCACGATCGGACCTAATGGTCAGGGGTCCCTTTACCTTTAACATTAAGGTACTAAAACTGAATGTACCATCAGAATAGCAACACAACCTGTAACCCACATGCACATCGACCAAGGGCACATAGTACATTGTATTTTGGCACTCACTAAAAGGCACAGCTGCTGTTAATATGCCACTGGGAGCTAGGCTGATGGGATACCGTAAGACTCATTTACGGCATTCCAGAGGGTCTGTGCTGAGTGCCTCTGATCAAAGTTGTCCCATGGAGTGGGTCTCAGGCCAAGTCAATCGATGCTTTTGTTAAGGGGTCAATCACCTTGCATTCCCTATTATTTTGGTCATTAGGACTGGAACAGGAGTTCCAGCAGCAATAAGGGTCCATGTAGTTTATAATCCTGATGGTGGAGGTTGGAACCCTTGCAATTAGGAACAAAGACGCACGTCAAGTAGGCAACTAACCAGCTAAGAAACTCTCTAGTCAAACAGAATTTTTGTTTATATAACCTTCAAATAACTTACCTGCAGTTATTTAGACACCATCCAGTAATGTCACGAAGCATCATGACAAGATTGAGTTGGAAGAGAATGAACACATTTATCTTCTGCATTGCCAGTTCACTCTGGTTCTGGAATTCCAGAACACCTGGATAAAAAGGAATCTTATGTACACTAGTAGTTCAAAAAGATCTGCAACTCGTTGTTGGGATATGAAATTCATCCCAGGAGACATTCAGCCCAATTCAAATCTATTGAACTCTATGCTGAGTTCATTTGTGAGTACGGCTTTCTTCATTAACTTCATTATTGGGAAAGCACTGAATGTGAATTTCAAACATGTTCTCAACCTTAAAGTGAATTAGGAAGATTATGTCCATTTGTAGAGGGTGGAGGGATGAACTAGAACCAAAACATCTGGATAACGTGTATTGGCACAGCTTAATTTTTTCAGTCCTGTGGTGTCTATAATTGAGTGATATGAACTTGAGAATGAATCTTTGGCAAACTTGCACATTGCAGTTTTCCTTTTATCCATTTTGTATTTATGACCTCTTTCTTTATTGCTTTCTTATCTAATAAGTTACACCATAAATTCAAAACACAGCAGTAGATTACTGTGGCTTATAAAATCCACCTGATCTCTCCCCCTGCCCCCAATTAATTGAGAGGGAAAAGGTAGCTAGATCTCACTTTCTTGTGTTTTTCATCTGTACAATTGGAAAGAAAATCCATTTTAATTAGTGACATCAAAAGCTTCATATGCTTTCCATGGATGCTTTAATGAGAAATAAATAACTTAGTTTTTTAGTTTTGCATTTAGAAGTCCTCCTTTTTCTCAGTGAGTAATGACAATCTTTGTAGCATGGCTGATGCCAGTGTTTTGGGTAAGGATATATCCAGGATTATGGAGGCAATGGACATTGGGATAGGAGTTTCTGCTTATCGACACCTTTTGATAGAACATCAGGATTGGCAAAAACCTTTAAGGTTAGGTAGAATAGGGTTAGTCAACCACTTCAAAACTCAAGATATATTAAACTAGTACAATTCTTTCCAATTCTAGAATGTGTCTCCCTGCCCCTACAGCATCAAAATACTAGAACAAGGGGTCACTGAACAAAATGGATTAAGGACAAGCAAAAATAAGTATTTCTTCGAGTAACACATAATTCGTTGCCAAAAGATGTGGTGCTGGCTTATATGGCTTTTTAAAAAGAGTATTAGACCAATTCACGGAAGATTTATTTTTCAATGGCTGTAATTCTCCCCCCCCCCCAAAAAAAGCTTAAAGATGGAACATCAGAAGGTGAAACATGCTAGATCAGGGACCAACAGGACTTTCCATCAAGTCCTGTGAGCTTCCTGTGGGTATCTGGTGGGTTACTGTTGGTGCTAAATTGAATGTACCTATTCTCCAATCAAGTAAAATGTAACTACCATGCTTGATGCACAGCTTCATTGATTAAGTATTAGCTGTCAAAGTAACAGGTTCTTAAAATGTGTAGGATGCACAGGTTCGTAAAATGCCTAAAATGTGTAGGATGCAATGAATCGCAGATACAAAATAATGCATTTTGGGTTTTTTGATCAGTTTCAAGACAACTGTGATCTTCACAAATATACACCCAGTCGCAGGGGAATTAATTGAGAATTCTCTGTTTTAACTACAGATGACCAGTGCAGAATATACAGCCATCATGCAATCTTATTTCTAAATGGACCTGCTGGATACAGTATTTCATGAGTTGACATCTTTATTAACATCTGGACACAACAGGAGAAC
This sequence comes from Podarcis raffonei, assembly GCF_027172205.1. Lineage (NCBI taxonomy): Eukaryota > Metazoa > Chordata > Lepidosauria > Squamata > Lacertidae > Podarcis > Podarcis raffonei. Next base: position 102,132,078 of record NC_070602.1, on the reverse strand, counting down.
TGAGTGCTGTGTCCCAGATTTTCTATCATAAGCAAATTATCTGAGGATTTATATATTTAACTCAGTGTTAATTTTATGTGTTTTTTTTAAATAGTACAACATACACCCCATTTTAAGTCAGGGACATGTACCCCCTCCCAGACTGGTGTTGTGCAGACATGGCCCCCTTCCGGAAGAGAACATAACAGTGAGGCTTTTTGTGTGATTTAATCATAATATTGACAATTTTATCAAATTTTTACAAAACTGATATTGTTTCTTTTTTTAAAAATCTAACTCTTAGTAAGACTAGAATGGGGTTCTTTTAAAATAGAAAAGCATTCTTATGCTACTGCTCTTCTGGAATATTCATATTAAAAACCCTATGTAGCAAAATACAAACTGTAGCTAATAAAAGGTAATTCAGTCCACCATGATACTTTATACCATTAATATTCAGGGAATCCACAGTAATATTGCGTTATTAGCAAGTTGTATGCACAATGGCATTGGTAAATTTAAATATAAAACTATAAATCAAAACCCCAAGCTTAGGCTGTGGCCATAACTGATATGGGACATGTATTAACTTTCCCCTTTAGATATTATTTTCATAACTACTGTCAGCAATCACTTTCAGCCTAAATAATTGGTTTTAGGAACTAAACCCTTTTCATAAATAGAAATAATTATATGGTGTTCATAAAGCTCCATGATAGAAAGAAGAATAATTCCTTTGATTTTTATATAATTTTATCACAACCCACCAAGAATAAATAAATAAATAGACACATGAGGATAGTTACCACTTTATATCCTCAAACACCACACAAACATCCACTAATCGATCTAATGAGAGGCTAATTAATCTTCTGGGGCCCAACTTTAGTGTCCCATTTGTGATTTCTGTCATTGGGCCAAGTTGCAGAATTCAATTATTCCACTTTCCAAAATGAGGGTATTTTCTCACTCTCTAAATATAGGAGTATCTCATCATAAGTTAGAAAGTTGGCAAAAAAAATTAAATGTTAAAATCTTCTGTTAGAAAAATATAGATTTGTTAAACAAAAATAATAAGCGTAGAAAGAAGGGTTGGGCCTCAATAAAAAAAGTAATTTATGCTTCAATGCAAAGAGAAAGAAATGGCTCTATGGGCAAAATTCAAGTACGAGTGACCAGCGTTTTAATTGTAAAGTAGGTGCAACATTTTTTAAAATGTTACAACACTGCATGACCTGTAATGCTCACAATATTTACATTAACTGCTTACATAAAACCATAAAAACTCTCAAGAGGAAGGAAAAAAATCTATATGGACTGAAACAAACTATTCCTAGCACCCACATCAATGCCAATATTAACCAATGAAATCAAGTGCACAAAAATACTTTACATAGTCTACTAATGTAAAGTATACATTGGTGAGAAAAGTACAAACCTAATTCGTTAAAAATGTCAAAAGAAGGGTTGGTCAATACAAATTCAGTTTTAGGGACAAAAAAAATATAATAACTCGGGGAGGGGGGGAGAACTAAATATAAACATACACCCACTCACCCAAACATACACACACACATGAGTATTCATGAATAGAAACATCTGTTTAGACGAGAGCAGAAAGCAGGCTGCTACGAAAAATGGACATTAACTCTTTAAACATAACAAACACATCAACTCGTAACAAAACAAAACAAAAAAAAAAAGAGTGCTAACTAAACTACACAAAAGATCACTTCACATGAGATTTCATGTAGGATTATGGCAGGCTGCCCTGCCATTACACAAAAGACAAAATGAACCTACCCAGCAGAAGGAAGGGTTTCTGTCTCCAGGCCACTGTAGCTTAGTGTAGCTAATTGCATTCCCTCGGGTTGGGGTGTGGCAAAAAGGGAGAAGGGCTGGGTCCACACGTGATAAGAGCAAGTCCTCTAGCCCAGGGGTAGTGCTGTGTGCGTTGGCACAGGAGAGCGGATCATGGGCATGTTGCTCCCTCAGATCCCTCTGGGGCTAATGGGGCTCATGTCACATAGGAAAATGGAGTAGGTGACGTGGGCAGGGAATGAATACTCCTTGTGTAAGCACTAGATTTTGGTTACCAGCCATGGATGGTGCCAATTACCAGCAGTCTTTGCTAGGAGAGGTAACTAGGCCATTATAAGGAACGAAGTTCCAGAATAAAAGACAATGGTGGCTTCCCAGATGAAGAGGTAGAAGGTGGTCCTAAGGACTCCATCTTGGGCCCAGGCATGGCAAACAGAGAATATGTTTTGGGCTGGCTGGGGAGAAGGGGAGGGCCACTGCTGCCACATGCAGCATCAACACTGAAAGTGACACTGGTATTTTAAAGATACTGGTATTTTGAGAATGCCTCGCGGCTTTAGGTTTGTGTAGTGTATGATCAGCTTTCTAACGCACGTTTCACATTTCTTTCAAACTTAACATAACATAAATAATCTGGTTAATAGATTCAACCTGCACATTTCTGCCACATTTATATGTATATATATAAATATATATATATAAATTCATATAAATTTATATATATATAAGAATCTGTTAATGGTATAAATAATTCTTATTAAATAAAATAAATCTGATATGTTACATAATACTGATAAAATCATTGGCTGGGATCCAAAGAGCTACCTTTAAGGTACATCCAAAGATTTGGGTGTGCCTAGCTGGATTCTTTTTGACACAAATATCCTTTTAACAAGAGACCCCACGCTGTATCATAAACTGTTTGTGTAAGTCCACTCAGGTTCAGAAGTGGTTTGCTACCCATATGGTTGGGAAGGAGATTTTCTGTTCAAGAAACACAGGCCCGTTGGGTGCACAGAACTAGTTCTGCAGTTCTTTGGATCCTGGCCAGTGCTGCTAGTAGTTTTGTAAGCCACCTTTCAGCTCTAGAATATTAATACTGGCCAGTGGGCATCAGTATCAGCAGTAGGGTGATTCAGTGACCACTTGTGCTGAGAGAGTCCCACTGAACTCCATAAAAACACCCAGGCACAACTGGCCACTGAAAGTTCTTCTTTAATTTTAGGAACACTTTTTTCTGAACTGTAAGGTCTGACAATTAACAATATTAGCAATGAACATGGTTCTTAAAACTGGGCTATTGCTCCCATACATTAAAATCAATCATGTCCCCCGTTTCAAAATACTGGGCTAGCCAATTTAGGCTATGAAGGGGTTCAAAAGAAATGGTGGTATAAGATGAACTTGATTTTAAAAACAGGTGGCTATGAAACTCTGTTAAAGCAATAGCAGACTAAAAATATTCTATCTAAATATTCTTAATAAAAAATCTACAGCATTCTACTTTAAAACTCAGGCAAATAATAATAAAAATGCAACCAGCAGTTGCAGTGTTTGACTTCTTAATTTGACCTGCAATCCCACATCCCTTTAGGAATCTGCAAGGTTGCACTCTCCTACAGAGACCTTAAATGGAGTACAGCACACTTCCAGGCAAGGTTCATTCCAAACAGACACTATAAATGAACACTCAGTGGCGAGAAGTGTTATGTCATAATTAAGGTATTACATAATCATGCCTTTTCAACTGCTGTTAAATACAAAAACAGCATCTTTTACATTATTATATAAAAGCATTTAGGCTGTATTTTTATTTATCACTTTACACTGGTAGTCTCTTGTATGTGTACTCAATAGAAACCAAAGAATTTTGTACACTATTTTTTTGTACAATAAAAGATAAAGTGTGCATTAGGTACGCTTGTACATGACAATATTGTACATTATTTACATTTGAGATATCGTCATGAAATTCTGTTTTATCTATATACACAATGAAAATTTTGCAGAAACATTTGGACTATTTCTTATAATCACAATTTTAGTATTATAGAAAAAAGGGTTCTATACACACACTGTAATCTTTTGAAGATCTGGATTAACTTCTCCTTCTTTACCAATAAGAATACTGTACCACTGTTTTGTTTAGCACCCTGTGGTGATGAACTCTATCCATCCTGATATTATATATATATGTGCATGTTGTTTTTTTTAAATAAGTACTGGACCAGTAACAAAGACATTCAATGTTATCTAGAGATCTTCCTCCTCTTGGGTTTCGGAGGCTTCAGCTGTCTGTCTCCCTGTGGAATTTGGTGCACCTGAAAAAAGCACAAAGGTAACAACAATGAAAATGCTGGAAGCCAGTTAACAATAATGAAATGCTTGTTATTTATAGAGTATTTTTTTCATTGTGTTCAAAGCAGCCCATATACGTCATCTCCGTAATCCTTATAAACAACTATGTAAGGCTTTATTATTGGGTTAGATCCTATAAACGACCTGCATTCATGAAATGGGGCTTTCTGGCTTCCCCCTGCCAAGAATAGTGTTTCAGATTTTGGTAGCAGGTGGACTAAAGCTACAGGTAGGAGGTCAGGAGAAATCAGCACCCACCCCAAGTTGGGAAATAGAAGCATTTTCATGCTTGTGCAGAGCACCATTAGACCCAAGTAATTATTCCCATAGTAGAGGTGGGGATACAGAATGAGAGTGAGCTGCCTATAGTGATGCAGCGAGGTAACGTTAAGAGTCTGCCCTGAATGGTGTTACCACAACGCCCCTTTCGACTGTAAATGTGTATCCCTTCCCAAATGTAGGAGTGATGAAGCCAAACAATTTGTATGCAAGCCAAGAGGAAGTGTGCTAGACTGAGGCCCATTGATCATTTATTACGTATATTGCAAGTTGCAATTCTTTACTTACTTACCTGCGATTAAGCCTTATTGAACTCAAAGGAACTTCCTTCTTGATAGACATGCACTCGATTGCACTATAAGGGACCTCGAGTATGAGGCCTGTGGTTCCAGACTTAAGAGATGTCATTAAAAGGTCCCATTCTATTTATTCGCTTGCTTTCTTACATTCTTACATACCTACGGGACCGCCTCTCCTGGTATGCCCCACAGAGAAACTTACGGTCTTCAAATAAAAACATCTTGAAGGTCCCAGGCCACAGAGAAGTTAGGCTGGCCTCAACTAGAGCCAGGGCTTTTTCGGCTGTGGCTCCGACCTGGTGGAACACTCTGTCACAAGAGACTAGGGCCCTGCGGGACTTGACATCTTTCCGCAGGGCCTGCAAGACAGAGCTGTTCCGCCAGGCCTTTGGCCAGGGCACCAGCCTGACTCCCTCCCCCGGCAATCTTCGCGGAGCTCTGGCCCAATGGTGGCCAGTGGCTTGAATTTAATTAATTTTATAATGAATGATTTTAGAGTGTTGTTTGTGTTGTACTTTTGTATTGTTTTATTGTTGTTAGCCGCCCTGAGCCCGGCTTCGGTTGGGGAGGGCGGGATATAAATAAAATTTATTATTATTATTATTATTCATATATCCCACCTTTCTTCCATTTTGGAACTCAAGGTGGTGTATGTTAGGTTCCCATGAGGTTTCCCATCCAGGCACTGACAGATGCAGACCTGCTTGGCTTTAGAAAACTTCATCAAGTCTCATGTCTTCATATCAAATGCTAGGCATAATCTATGGTAGCTTCTAGTTCTCTGGGGTTGCTGAAATTATAATGGCTCTCTAATTGTAGGATTTAGGTTCAGTTGCAAAAATAGAACCATCATTTTGTTAGAATCACCCCCCCCCCACCCCTGGCTGCTTTAAATAAGTTACATATTCTGCAGTTGGTACTCACATTCCCAGACATTTTGTCAAGTTCACTCATGGCCTCATGTATAGCAGCTTCTAAATGATTATTTAGCTTCCCACTTCTAGGATTAAAAACAAAGGGAAAAAATTACAGGAATGCCCATGACTTTTTGTAGTAGAATATGCAATTTAAAAATATGTAATTTAAAGACATAAACTGCAAACTGAAATAACATTCTACTCAGATTTTCAGCCATGGGAGACCATCCATTGCATACAATATAGCAGTTTAGATTAAATGCAGCCGATGCCTCAAAAAGCATAAAAACAAAAAAGCAAACTGTAACTTAAAAAAATTGCACACACTAAACACATAGTCATAAAATCAATCTTTTTTTCTACATGAACTGCAAATTAACTTTATGGGGCAATCAGTATTTTAGTTTGCCTCTTTTAAAGGTGTTTCTTTTAAAATGACAAACTGCACAACAAAGAACACGTTGCTCAAAAGCAGAGCATGGAATTATCACATTTTTACTAAAATGCTAAAGTGGATGTTTGAAGAAAGCACTGGTTGTCGTGGTGGGGGGAGAGGGAGAGAGAGAGAGAGAGAGAGAGAGACAAAGCAGCAGGTATCAAGAGGATAATGTATCTTTCTTTTTAACTTAGCTATGTGCAATCAGTATGTGCACCAAAAAAAATTGCCTCTCACAAAGGCATGATTCAACTATTTAGGCTGCTTTAAAGAATCACCAAGCTGCTGCAGAATTTAACAATGGCTTGCTTTACCTGAGTCCCAAACTGAACAACACTGCATTTATTCCATAGCTGGAGAGTTCAATATGAAGAAAGCTTCTACAGTGTGTCTTCTACCTTCAGTCTAATTACAGAATATTCCACGATATCTATGGCTATTATGGATCTTAGGGATCCATATATGCTTATGTACTTTAGGGCCATTTGCACAATATTAATTTCTTATGTGCATATAGCACCCATAGTGGAAACTCCATTTACACTGTCAGGTGTGACAAACACATACAAGTTCATTTTGCAACAGAGATTAAACAGACACATTATGGCATATTCAGAGTCCATTCGATTTTCTACATATATGTTGTATCCAGGAAGCAAATCAATCTTGTCTGTCTTGGCCCTTGGTTACAGAAAGAAACAGATAACTGGGTGGCTTTTGCAGGGCAGCATACAGTAATTAAGCTAACCAATTATTCTGGATGTTTTTCAGAATTTTTCAAATTGCTTAACATGCAACTTTTTAGTGCCTTGTTTTAGTTTCATAGCTGTCGTGCTATATGTGTAATTTTCTTCAGAATTCACCCATCAACTGCACCATGACCACACGGTAGCCAGAAGAAAACTGGCCCGCAAACATTTAATCTTGCCTGCATCATTTATATTGCACTTTTATCCAAGTGGTCTGTACACAAAAAGGACTGAAATATTAAGGACTCTTCAGAGAAACCGGAGGAAGTGATAATATGATTAGATATTACAGGTGCAGAATACACCTCATTCTAGAATGGTCAAATTGAAGACTTACATGTTTGCATGAAATGTCTGCATGTCTTTGTGGCAGAGAATGTTTCAGATTCACTCAAACACAATTGGATTATTATGAAAATAAAATAGCAAGGAATATGGGATGTTCCCCCACCCCCACTTTGTTTTAGGTTAGATGTGTTGGGCTGTCTGTGGACATGTAACCATGGTCTGCCTTTGCCCAGGAAATACATTGGTCCTTTTGGGCCATAATGCCTTTATGGGTGCACTGTCCTGAGAGAATCTTAAATAGAATCTCCTGAGCAGTTACAGGTGCCCCTACCAATCTTCATTGTCTGCACCCCCAACTGATGATTGTAGAGGAACCTGCAATGAGATTAAAACTACAAGGAAAACATCACGTCATGAGATAAGGTGCAAACAAGAAGTCTGTGTGGCTGGCCTAAAAGCATGGCCCAGTCAGAAAGCTCCTTCTGATATAGCTCAACAGCCCCTTCTGTTACCAGAATGCACAGTAAGCTTCCTTCTCCCTCCTGTGTGGGAGAGAACTATTTTCCTGTGGTGCAGCCCTACCTGGCAATGGTTGCCTGTGAATTTGGGGAAGCGATTGCCTTGAATTTAATAGATATAAGAAAAGATTAGATGAAACAAAATTCAAATAGTGAATTTTATTTCTAAAAGGCTTCCTAAGGTACCCCGGAGTTAACAAATATAAATCATTTTGCTATAACGTTACAGTAACAGGCAAACAGTAATATTGACAGAAGTTAGAACTGGTAGCAGTATCGTTTTTGTATTCATGCAGATATAGTACTTTCCTTTGTGTCCTATACGATGTACGCAGAATTGATGCGAAAAGAGCCAAAACTAAAATTTGCTTAACTTCAAATATTATCTTTATATAAACAACATATTTTTGTGTGGCCTACATTTTATTTTGGTGTACCTCTTGTCTAATTACTGCATGTGTTCAAATAAATGTTTCAGCTCTCTTCCCCGCCCCCTGCCTGGCTGCTACATTTGAAAGGGGGTGTTTGTGCTTAGCTAAGCTAAAAAGGGTGTTAATTGCTTCTCCTCTGACTGATGTGCCCTCTCTGCAGGCTGCTCACTTAATTGCTCACCTGCTCATTGCTTTTTAATCTGTTAAGGTGTATCGTTTTTTCCCTCTCTACAAGATGCATAGTGGCTTTTAAGCTGTGGTCTACTTTTCAGTGTGGTAATTACTAACGGGATACACTAATCAGCTTGTTAGCTCATCAGGGAGCATGTTAATTTCATGATCTCTGGCAAGCTCTATGGATGGGCTTGGCTAATTGCCATCTTTGGGATTAGGAAGGAGCTTCCCCAGCTCAGATTGGCTAGTGACTGGGTGGGGGGGGGGAGAGAGAGAGGGAGAGAGGAGAAGAGAAGGAAGATGGGCAAAGAGGCAGTGGCTTGTGTTGTCTCATCTCCTTCCAAGCCCAACTGACTCCTAGTTGGTGTGTGTGCATGCGTATGGAAGCTGTAAGCACACCAAAAACTACAATTCTTCTTTCAAATTAACTTCAGTCTTTGTAAAGAGTGTCATTTATCTCTAGGATAAAGTGAAGCCATCCTATTAGTGCTAGAATTTCTGCTTGTGCAATAAGACTTGTCCTCTTCCGTCTCCCCACGTGTGACCTACACCCTCTCCAAATCTGCTCTGGAGGTTGGGGAAAAACCTCTAGGACAGGATTAGTGGGTGCACCAGGTGGGAGAACATTTCATTGGGCACTGATGGAATGTAAGACTTAGTGCTATGCTGGAGTCCACTCTTCACATATATAGAATACTTACTTTCTATTCCTCTTTCTGACATGGTTGTAGGCTTCCAGACCTTCTGTTAGTGTCTTCAACTTATCAGGCTCCACCTGAGTAAAGACATGAACACCAAGTCAGTCATTTTCAGGGTTTTCAGAGTTTTCTTACAACTTTGTATCACGGTTCTTAACTATATTTACCACTTGCTGGCCAGTTGTGTGAGAGCAGGTGAAGACAACTATTCTTCACTCAGGCATCCAATTATTAAATAATGATTTGCAGATAGACACACAGTCTTACAGTCTATGATCCCATGGGTTTCTGTCTCCATAACATTCATCTGCTTTTTAAACTCAAGTTATTCAAGGCAACAACAGAGACACCTTCAGATACATTATACAAACAAAAATAATAAACTTCAACACTGACTAAAGCCCACCTGGCATGGACAGCAAGGAAGGCCTCAGTCAGTAGAACATGAGACTCTTAATCTCAGGGTTGTGGCTTTGAGCCCCATGCTGGGCAAAAAGACTCCTGCATTGCATGGGACTGGACTAGATGACCCTTGGGATACCTTCCAACTCTACAATTCTATACAATGCAATTCTATAATTCTTCTGGGCTTCTGAAGGTGAACAATACAGTCACAGTAAAAGTGTCCTATAGAATGCAAACCAATTGGCACGCATGCAAAAAAGTGCATGAACATTACTCACAGGTATAAGTCACATATAAAACCCCTTGCATATCTATATTTACATATGAAAAATCTGTTCTGTATGTGGATGATTTTGCAAAGTGTAAAAGTGCCAAATCTACACATGAACATTTAAAAATTCATATTAGTAACAACATTTCTTTCATCTAGGTCCCCCACTGCATAAGAGCCAAGGACTAGCTCAAACACAAGAGAACATCCTGGCTTACAACTCTCGTGATATATGTTTTATCAGGGTAGTGGTGGCAGCAGGAATAGCAGCAGCTACCTAATATTGTCCTGGTTTCTGGCAAAAAGTCCCAAAGTCACACAGGAAAATTATAAAAGGGCATTTTTCAGAGCAGGATGAAAGGAAAAGATTAACCATGGCACTAATTGCAACATCATCAGGGAGTTTAGGGTTAGCACAACTGAAGTCCCAACTTACTTGCTTCAGATTTAATGTTACTTTAACTTTAGTGGAAATAATCAAGGTTTGCACCATATCAGCTAAAGTCCTGGATAAGATTTACCTGTCTACACAATTTAAATGGCAAGTGAATGAGGTGGTTTGTAAAACAATTATGCTTAATCTTAGTATCATTGATTATTAAAGCAACACATTTTGTTTTGGTACCAATATTCCACTATACAATTTAGTCCACTGTAATTAACAACAAAAACTACAAATTGGGCAACACTAAAGAGAGTTCAGCTGTTGTGAAATAAGGAATAAAAATTATAGATTTCAGCACCAGATGGCTCAAGTCAATTCCATTTCTAATTGAACTTTGTAAAAGCATGATTTCTTTGTTTTGTGCAGCCGTATGTACAAATGACATTACAATTATTATGTGTAGATAACTTTGTTTTTCAGATGGTATTCAAGAACTTCACAGTTCATTTCACCAACCCAATCAATGAAATTAACATTTAAAATCTGAAATAAATTCTATTAGTTTATCTTCATGGTTGCATCTTTGGTGTTTTTTCTTTTAAACAAAACACACACACACACACACACACACACACACACACACTCTTAAATAGACAATTATCTTTTTGTATCAATAATAGTGAATTTATACATTGCATGAATGCATAAAGTCAACTGAACCATTACAACAACAAAACTCCTGCTATGAGCTTCAATTGAGCAACAGGATTGAAACCTAAAGCCTTTATCCTGAACGTTTGCACGATGTAAGAACTTGGAGTGGCCAATTAACTTTACATCAGTATGTATCACAGCATTTGTGATATGGCAGTGGTAGAGCATTTGGTGTTCCATATCCTTTTTAACTGATCTGAGGACTCCAAAAGGGTAAATATAGGCATTTGCTGATCAACACCATAATGCTATCACTCTAGCAGTGTCCCCACTGTATGGAATCTATAACTGTGGATCCCATACTGATGTTAGTATTGCCTATCTGAAGTTAATCAGAACAGATATAGTATCAGCTATATTGAAGCTCAGCAAAGAACGATCATGCTGAAGAGATTATCTGAAGATATGAATCTGGGATACTAATTCATTTTGCATTAGTAAATCTTATATTATGACAATTTTTAATCCCTGAAAAAAGGTTCTCCAGAGCATAGTAATTATATCTCATCTCATACAGAGTTAAATAGTCCTTTGATGAGAAGTACAGGGAAAGCAGCTTCTTGACTCAAGATCTAAAAGATTCCAAAGATGCTCATAGCTGACACACAACCCCATTTTCTAGCTCTGGAAATAAACTTATGACAGCCAATTTATAATTCACAAGTGATGTCATCATTTAATACAGGTCATCATGATGAACACGCATGCAGCGAACTGTTCTAGAGTTCCTGGCCAATATTAAATTTATTTCATTTATTTATCTGAATTTGTATACTGCTTAATTGTAAATAAAAACTCAAGCAGTTTACAAAGAATATAAGAAATCACCTTAGCACTATCTCTAATAACATTTAGTTTTATTTTCCTTTATTAAAAATATTTTTACTGCATATTTCTATTGGAAAGACCTCTGGGGATCTGAACTGATATGATTCTCCTCCAAAAAAATATTTGAAAAAACAATAAATGCACAGAATGTCCTAAAATTATAATGAACTTCCTGGAATTACCTCTTGGTATAAAGGTTTTAAAATCAAAAATCCATTAAACTTCCATTAATTTAACAAGTCATAAATTAAGAGCAACACAATGTGGCTGCTGTTAAAGTAGTAACAATATCTACTAATAAATGTTTCTACACAAGCTAGCGGGCTATTTTTGTTTTGTTTGAGAAGCTGCATCTCCCATCTGTTGTAATATGAAGACAAGCACTTAACTTTGAAACACAGGCCTTAGGTTTTAACACTGGTATTGAAGAACTTGGTACAACCAATAGTAGTTTTGATTTGATCAACACACCTCATTCTGTTAGGACAGTTTCATTAGCTTTGGCTTGGATCCAAAGGACCATGTGTACAAGGAGACCCTCTGCCTCTATCCAGCCCCATAAAAAGTGCTCCAGATGGTCAGGGGACTTTTTGAAATACCGTATTGGCTTGAATATAAGCCTCACCTTTCCCCCAAATTCCGACCGTGAAAAGTTAAATTGCAGCTTATATTTACAACCTTACGGTATGCAGCCAGGAGCGTGGGGCAAACAGTGCCTGGAGTGCAGCAAAGCAATGCCCACCCTGCAGAGTCCCCCGTCCTCTCCCCCAAGGCTGGGAAGGGAGAGCAAGGAAGGGGAAAGGCTGCCGGCAATGCAGCGTGGGGCCCCCCCCCAGTATGCAGCCAGGAGCAGCGAGGAATGGAGCGGCTTATATTCAGCTATTTTTTCTTTTCTCTCTCCCCCCTCCAATTTTAAAGATGTGGCTTATATTAGGGCCAATACAGTAGAACGGGGGGACGGGGACCAGCAACAATAATAAAGTTGATGATAACTACCTTTAAATTAAAAGGTAAAGGTAAAGGTACCCCTGACCATTAAGTCCAGTCACGGATGACTCTGGGGTTGCAGCGCTCATCTCGCTTTATTGGCCGAGGGAGCCAGCGTACAGCTTCCGGGTCATGTGGTCAGTATGACTAAGCCACTTCTGGCGAACCAAAGCAGCGCACGGAAATGCCGTTTACCTTCCCGCTGGAGCGGTACCTATTTATCTACTTACACTTTGACGTGCTTTCAAACTGCTAGGTGGGCAGGAGCAGGGACCAAACAATGGGAGCTCACCCCGTCACGGGGATTCGAACCGCCGACCTTCTGATCGGCAAGCCCTAGGCTCTGTGGTTTAGACCACAGCGGCACCCGTGTCCCTACCTTTAAATTACCATGCATTATAATAAATGCAAATGTTGTACAAATTTTTACGAATTCGGGGAATTAAATAAATCTATCATAAATTCATATTTAAAAGGCATCAACAGTGTAAGTTGTCAAAATGCATTTTGTGTATTTTAAAAAAAGTAAATTGGTCCTTTCCCTAAGCTATCTGTAAGGTTCACAAGTAGGAGAGAAAAGCAACCCTGCTCCTTTGCAATTGTAGTCATGAAATAGGAATGAAAACTCCATCAGCACATTAAAGGGTATAAGCAATAATATCTTTCCAAAAAGCAACAGAGAGATTAAAATATTGTGTAAGAGACACATTTGTTACTAATAAGATAAAATAAATGCATGTATAAATATACCTTCCCATCCTCAGTGCTTTGTTGACATGAGTTGTGAATATCATCTTCTCTTACTAGTTTACCAGGCCATGAAGTCAGTCCTTTTATTTGGCCCCAGACCAAGTCCCCAACGTTAAACGTCCTTGGCCTGTAATGTAGCAACTCATTTGAAGAAGGGGATTCAGGATTCCTTAGGTCATCTTCACTACTAATGCTTTTAGCATCTGAAGGACTAGGCACACACCCATTAACGCTTTTGGCATTAAAGTCCCCATTATAATGGATGTAGTCTTTAACTAGAGAACTTTCAAAGCTATTGGAGGAACTTGGAGACTGCTCCTCCACTGCCAGGTCTTGTTTAGAAGCATTCAGCAACTCTCCAAAACCTCTGCTTTGTTGAGGCCTGTTTCCATTCATGTGTGCACATCGTTCCACAGTGTTCTCTAGTCTTTCTTTAAAACTCATCATAGTTCTTTTGTAATTGCTATACCTGAAGTTCTCCTCCAACATCTTATCACTTTGACAATTTCGCTGGGGTAACAGTATTGGATGCTGCTTGCCTTGAACTAATGGCAGTGTGGAGAGATTATTAGGTCTTTCATGGCAAGGACTGCTGTGGATATGGGATGAATGGTCTAGAAATTCCTCACACTTCCATCTGTTCATTTCCCCTCCAGGGCTTTGTTCCCCTTCCCATTGTTTTTTGGGTGTGTTGCAACCTGTTGTTTTATAGTATTCTAAGCCCTCCCCCTCACTGGAATTTTTAAGGTGTTCTGAATTCTTCAATATTCGTGCCCCCCTCGTGTTCCTTGCCCTACCTTCATGATCAGAAATGCCAACGTTTCTTCCGTGGATTACTGCACTGACCGCACTAGAAAGATTTAATGGGTCACCAATTGAGGCTGTGAAGGCACTCATGGCACTCAGGGCTGGAATGGGGCTCATTTGTGTCGTGCTGTTCACTGCGGTGGTGATAACTACTTGCATCCCCTTGCTTGCAGCATCTACCACTGCTTTGTAGATAGCATCGACTGAACCATCTCCTGGGGTAGCTAGGGTGAGGCTGTCCTTTGCCTGGTGCCCTACAGACGGCTCTGTCCTTTGCTGCAAGTTGCACACCGTATCTTGAAATGGAGGAAGTGGGGTGTTGGAACTCTCGGGAACTGGTGGCATCCCCATTTGACTGATCATTCTTTTGTTCAGAAAAGCTGCCTCCTCTTGCATTCTCACCTTTAAAAATCAGAAGGAGGGAAAATAAGACCAGGTTTCGTTTGGTTTCTAATAGCAATTTCAGGTCACAATTGTTTCATTCAAGACAAAAACTAAAAGCATGCGTGAAGAACTACTATTCATATTGATTCAAATTCATTTTTCATGGTGTTAGAAGTGAATGATAACACACAGGGACAAAAATAAAATATAGTCTATGCCTTTTCCTAATCAAGACACTGCCCAATCTCCAAATCCACAAACAGGAGCAGGTGCACCACAATATGTTACTGGGGAGCAAATAGTGCTAAACTGCTCGCCTTAAAAAATTCTGTATTTTTATACCCTTGTTAGCAGAATGCAACTACATGCCCTGGTAAGGCTTCCAATCCTACAAGCTCAACCTCGTTTTTTTTTCCTATTCTTGATTCCTTACTTTGGCTTGAATTACCCCAAAACACACTGCATATGAGGAAGTCACCCTTGCAGTCCCTGGGAAATGCTACTAATAGGCCCTTACAGCACATACACTCTTTGGAATTCTGCATGAACCTACCCATACTTTCAGATCTTCTTCAGAGGCCCTCTGCTGTCTGCAGTCCCTACTGGTTACCTAGGATAGGGCCTTTTTGGCAGCAGTGCCATAAGGAACTCTCTTCTTGGGAAACTCTCTTTCTCTTGGCACTTTTTCTAGAGAGCCTTTAGAAGATGCTGAGCTTGAGGCAATGCTCTGCTTGTGTTCTGCTGGGTATGTCTGCCTTTATACTTTTCAAGTAAGTTATTGTTTTATGTTTCTGTTTTGCTCATGTAACTTCTGTTTTATTCCATGTTTTAATATGCTTTTGGATTTGTGAGTTTCCTTGGAGTTTTATTTTTTTTTTAGTTTAAAAAGTGGGAGGACAATGGTGATACTACTTCTCCTATTATTGCTCCCCCTGGGGCTTCTGCTATTTAAATTCAGTTTAAGTCTATAGGATCTAAAGTGCAAAATCTGCCCTCAATATTGCAGCCTCAGTGAATACCTTGATAATATTTTCCCAGTCCCCATGCATGGAATTTATTGCATTTTCCACCTATTTGATCAATCTTCTCTTTATCTAACCATCACTGCAAATGTTTCCTTTGAAAAACCCTTTATCGCACACTTGCCAAGTTCACAATCTACTATCCAGTTGAACTCAAGCACGTATATTTTATATGTATTATTGTAGGTATCACTCTCATGCTACCAAACATTTGTTTGTTTATGTATTCATTTACATTATCTACCAGCTGTCTTTCAGAATAAGCCATCCCAAAGCAGCGTACAATAAAAAAATTAAAATAACGCAATAGAATATGAATAGCTAAATGGCAGCAAAATTCAAACTGATAAAAGCCAGCAACAGACCAATCCAAAGATTAGAAAATCAAAGAGTCTTTAGGGCTTGTTTATAATTCTGAAGTGAGGGAGCCAAACAGTTAGCAGGAGAGGAAGTTCCAGACTAGCAAGAGGCTTTATCAGATTTCATCGACTCATTACAGTCAGGTAAAAGCATGTGCCATGAAAATCAGTAAAGGGCAAAGTCTGGGGAGAGGGGGTATTTCCTGGGACTAGATAGAGAGGCCTGTAGAACCTGGTGTTGGGAGCCCTTTAAAGTAAACTGTAAGAAGTTACAACCAGCACTTTGAATTGAGCTTGGAAGCAAAGGGATAACCAATGCAGCTGATGCAGGACTGCTATTACATGCACAAAGCATGAGACCCCACAAGTGCCCTTCTGTACCTACTGAAGATTTCAAACTTTGTTCAACAGCAGTCTTATTTACAAAGCATTGCAGTAGGCTGGAAATAACCAGTCCATGCATGACTGTGGCCAGGATTACTTTCACCAGATAGGGTTGTAACTGTCGATCCAGCTGAAGTTGGTTGATGCTGACACTACCCAAACCCGAGGAAGACCCAGGCAAACTTGGCTCTTGCAGCCCCAACCAGGACCAGTTGCAATCATTTATCTAGTACAATAGTCTTCTTAATTAATCTCACCCCTATCTTGTGTGGATTAAATTTCTCCTTTTTTGCCCTCACTAACCCTAAAGAATCTACAACATCTGCAGGCTGTACTATGATATTTTCACAATCTGCATCTAAGCTTTCCCCCCAGTATTATCTATCAAAGCCTGCATAGAAAAGCAGTCTAGCAATATTTGTCATGGCTACATTAAACAGATACCAACATTAAATATATGCATGATTCATGTCTAACAAAGCAAAAAACCAGAAAGTCACATAGCACAATGTGAGGAAGATAAAAAGCACCCTGAAGGCCATGATTTTTGCAAACACAGGGAAATATTTAGTTGTCTAGAATAACAAAATGATGTATTTTGCTATTATTCTCAAAGAATAAAAGCTTTTCTTCTGCTACCCCCTGCATTAATTTTCATCCAGCTTTTGAGTTTGGAAGTACTATAATGATGTTACTGCACAAGGTAGCTCTCTTTTATGATCTAGTAGCCGCTGATATTTTCTGTCATTTTCTTAGCTTAACTTATGCACGCAGATAGCAATGACAGGGAAGATATTTTTAAAATGCATTTACAGGGATTTGTTTCAGAATACTTAAGTCAATGCAAGTCTTCTAAACTTAAACATTGATAAATAAATATAACACCAGGTCCAAGAATTGCAGAGAAATATTTTTCCATTGCCATTCTAAAGAGCAGTACCACAGTTTTTGCTTGTAACTTATGAGAAGTGAAAAGTTCACAATGTCTATGAATAATCACCGGATGTTAAAGTACTGAGATAATAAAATGGGATGATTTAACTTCATACAGACATTGCTTTAAAATCTGCAATAAACTATTGAAGCAGGATAGGAATTTATATTATTTTTCGTGGAAAACTTGAAAGAACAAACCAACTTCTACCTGGAAATTCTGGAACAGACAAGCCATAGGGTTTGAGTTGTTAGGTGGCCCAGGAATGGGGGGCTGTCCTTGAAAGCCTTGGAGATTCTGATAGCCTTGAAGAAGCTGCTGTTGCTGATTTGATGGAAACATTTGATTGTTGTTGAACAGTGACTGTAGATGCGTCAGTTGATGATTATTAAGGGTAGTATTTATTGATGACATGTCACCTGCAATTCCAAACGTATAGATATTTAAGTCAACAATTTTCTGAAGGTGTAACACATGGGTCATATTTTACCACTTAGTGACAAGATGTGGAATAAAACTCCCTCCCAACCCACCCTTCAGTGAATCAATATTTCAGGGAACTAATATGCAAGGTATGGATTTCTTTCACAGCCAGCAGTCTTGCTTACAATGAAGTCTAACTCTGGATTCGCCTTGCATATACTAAATGCAACTTCCATGGCGTTTCTTAAATAGCAACATATTCTACAGCTTATTAAACAATCATTTAAGTACTCTCTTGTTAACAATATATATTTTTTAAATCCTATTTAAATGTTTAAAATTCCTACTACTAATACTGTAATAAAACCTTGTAAACCAAAAACGGCACAAATTATAGAGACTGTTTACATTTAAGTGACTTATTTTTTACAAGACCTTTGCAAATGAATGAAACTTTTACACTTATTTTTCTAAAGCCATAACCAGCTAAGGAAAACTAGAAGCTACAATCTCATAATACTTAGTTGATGCAAGCGAGGTTAATTTTTATGAATGGGATCCAAAAGGCCACCATACACATGTACCTTTGCATGAGGCTTGCTCGATTTCCTTCTCTGACCACACTACTTTATGTTGCGTCAAAAGCTACAATACAACAGAAATAGAGGACTACGTGGACGTGAGAAAACCTGGTAGGTGTGTGGAAGCTCTGCGCACAATCCTTTGCACACTAGCCTACTTTACAGGCACCTATGTAATGCTAAAGCATACACTT
The DNA here is from genome assembly GCF_027172205.1 of Podarcis raffonei. Lineage (NCBI taxonomy): Eukaryota > Metazoa > Chordata > Lepidosauria > Squamata > Lacertidae > Podarcis > Podarcis raffonei. The sequence continues at coordinate 102,113,703 of NC_070602.1, read as the reverse complement.
AGAAGACACAAGCAATTTGGCACAAAATGCACAAGAATTATGAATAAGCAACAAATCTGGCACAGAATTCAAATTTTATCACAAGTTCTTAGCAAGTTAGGTCTGTGTTTATCAGAAAAATGCTTGTGCATAATACTTCTATCTGTTTTATTAGCAGCAATTCACTGAACACACACACACACACACACACACACACACACAACCAGGTAGGCATATTCATAAAGGAAGCACAAGAATTTGGCAGACTCTCAGGCCCAATTCACACATTTATATCACTGTTGTACAGTCATGGTCCAATGAAGGACTTCCCAATAAATGTGAAAATCCTCATGTGAAAATCTAGGATATTACTCTCTTAGATTTAAACATGTGAACTGGAATTAAACTTTCTATTGATGTTTGTCAAGTTGTTTAGAAACCATTGGTTTCTTACAAAAAAATGAGAATCCAAGAAGCAGGGGAACTTAAGTGTAGAGTGCTAGAAGGGCAGCCTATTGCCTTGAACCTGTGGAAGACTGTACTCTGAGTGCTTTATATATACTGTGTCATCATAATCTAGGGATTGGACACATTGATTATTATTATTATTTAATTCAGATAGACATGGAAGCTTATCTATTGCACAGCTACTCATACTAACCCTGTGATGCCTTGAATATATATCTATATCTTTATCTATTAAAAAAATGCTGCATCCCAAAGATGCATCTACGAGATTTGAAAAAAGTAAAAGCCATTCCAATTGGTTGGTTGAATTTTGATGGCATCATACTTTCTAAATAATAGGGTTTTAAAAATGCTGTTTAAAAATGTCTGTCAATTATATTTGCAGTCTTTCACTGGAATGGTTAAGCAAGTTAACATAGCATAAACGTTTTTGGGGAAAAGTGCAATGAAATGGAGTTTTGAAAAAAGGTTGAAAAAAGAAGTTCCCACCCACCACCATTTTTTTCCTTTTTTAAAATCTGTGAAAATATTTAACTTACCAAGTAGACCTGTCCCCAGTAGAGGGTTAAGTAGCTGTGGCACCACAGAGTTACTGTTGAGTTTAGCTGAACCAGATGTACTCCCAGCATTATTAGATATGCTCAGCAATGTTTCTGCCATTGACACCACTGCTGTCCCACCAAGTGTTGAGACAGACAGTGCTGCCACTGCTGATGATGTAGTGGCTGTGGTAGTGGTAGCCTGGGAGGAGGTTGCTATGGAAACCTCTGGATGATTAGCAGGGTTGCCCGATGTAGAGTTCAGAACACCACCCAGCAGCTGGGGATTCAAGGGCATTAATCCTGAGGCCCCAGTGACAGCTGGAAGGAGCAGGGGGTTTGAAGTAGTGTCTGTGCCTGAAAAGCTTGGGAAAGGGTTTCCCAGGGAACTGGTTAACAGGGTATCAGCTCTGTTGGTATCTGACTGACTGCTAAGCAAGTGATCTGGTGGTGGGGCTGTCATCTGTGTTACTGAGGGTACAGGATTGTGTTGCTGTTGCTGTAACAGATCTGAGATGGACAGATTGAAAGGTGCTAAGGGGAACATGGCAGCTGTTTGGGCTTGGTTCTGTAGAAGAGCTGCTAGCAGCTGGAAATGAACAGGTTGCAGCACCTGCCCATCCACATCACCGGAGAGCAAAGCTAAAGCAGCATTTACATTTGGGTTGAGAATACCTAAAGGATTGAGGGTGACCTCAGACTTGCCTTCTCCTGCTGAAGGCTGCAGTATATTTAATAGATTCTGGTTTAGGAGGTGCTGCTGATTCACTGGCAAAGAGATAGGTAGTGAACTAAAGAGGTTTGGATTCAAAGAGTGCGGAAGGTTGTTGTTTGAAGTGCTGTTCTGTGGAAAATGCAGAGCATGTTCATGACCAACAAAAGGAAAGTCATTCCCAAGGGGGAGCTGGCTATGTAGTGGGTTTCCAGCTGCAGTTGTGACGATGACACCATCTTGAAGAACGGATGTGGTCTTGGTGATGGCAGGTTGACTGGTGCCAGCTATAGCTGTGGATGATGGTGGTCCTGTCCTTCCTGCAAACGAGAAAGAAAGAAAAAAGTAACGCACATTGAAAGATAAAGGCTATAATGAATAACTGGTCATAAATATCAACTGGAGTTTGCAACACTCAGACAAGGAAGAATATATCTCCTGCCTTATTTACAGTGACTCACAAAACAGATAATTAAAAAACCAGCAAATGTACTAAATCATGTTACAAGTATTCAAAGCAGTATTAAACTACCTTAAAGCAACAAATGTGTGGAAACCGAAAGCTGGCTTTTCTTCAGATTTTATTTGTTACATTGAATGAATGCTGCACAATGCAATTTAATACTTATGTTATTGTCAAACGCTTTCAGAACACTTTAGGTAGTAAATAAAAACAAGTGCTTCCATATTTTTCTAAAAGTCACCAGGGTGATGCACTGTAGAACATATTCTGCAACTTCAAGTCTACTACTGAGATAGCCTTGGGCCATCTCCTAGCATAAACAAGACTACCGCGGGGCTACTCTCTGTCCTTCAAAAGAGAAACCACTGCATAGGGCATCCTGGACCATTTTAAAGGAAGCTCATATTCAAGCCACCTGGGTTTTTAAAATACAGAATAGAATTTGTAATTAATTATTTCAAGCACTATAATGGGAAATATATGAGAAAGATTATATAAGAAATATTTTGCATTAATACATTGCTTAAAAATTCAGCCTCAACAAGACCATTTATTTATTTGTGGTTTTGTGGGGGTTTTTATTGTTGTTTTTGTTCTTGGGCAAATACCAAGTACAGTGTCAGAGTATGAGGTAGGCTTAAATTCTAATAATAAGATTGTAGAAAGTTAAGGAAGACAGATTAGCAATCAGAACAAACAAATTCCATTCTCAAGACTGCCACCATGTGGCTTTACATATCAAAAACATAATGGGAAATATACAGATAAAATATGCATGTATGCAAAAGCACGGCTCTTGAGAATGTGAGAAGAAAAAGACTAGGCAGAATAGAAGCTAAATCTAAAGCTCACTGACAGAGCATTCTGAAAGTCCCACTATTTACATATTGCTGTAAGTTCTGCACAGTACAGAAAATATTATAAACCTTTGTCACATTTATATCCTATCCTTCCTCCAATAAGATCAAGGCAGGGTAAATGGGCTTTTACCCGTTTTATTTCCACAGAAACTGAGGGTGGCGAGACTGAGAAGTAATCACTTGGTCAAGACTGTCAAGCAAGCCTCACAGCTACCACATTTAAACTCAGCTGTAAAGCTCTTCACACTTTATGCAAAAATGGCCAAAACGCCTTAGGTCTTATTTACAGAATGTTGTTTGCAGACACATATGCATTATATAGGCACTGCTTTCATTTCTGTGTGAAACATACTTCCATACTTTGTTTTTCAATATTTTTGTATTTTGATTAATAAAACCAGGATTATGAAAATAAAAGTTCTTCTAGTTCTCTCAATCCAATAAACAATGCAAATTGCATGTAAAATATTACAAGACTATTCATGTTATTATTGGACTCCTGCAAAGCACATTTGTGGGCCTACCCTGGAAGAGAATCTGGAAAGGGTTGGGCAACTTGATCTCGGAAAGCAAACATGCACATACATCCATAGGCTCTAAAATACTTGTATGCATACCATGGTGGTAAGGCAGAAAATGTTTTGCCATCATGGAAGTTTAGTCTAGGCTCCATGGTGATTTAAGTGCTGCAGTTAAGGCACCGCCATTCATTAAGGCAGCCAGAGGAGGCTTGGCCAAGTCTGCCAACGAACAGTCAATGCCTCCATAGAGGAAGGTGTAGTCTCATCCAGTCTTAAGGTGGCTCTGGCTGAAGAAACCCTCTCTGGATTTCATTGCACGTTTTAGACCAAGCAGTCTAAAATGTTCAATCTCTGGGCAAAGTAGTTTTGTGTGCATGGTGGTAACTAATTTTCCTGGGTCCTTGGATGAAATGGATTATTCATACCCATTTAAATCTGCCCCAGGCTCCATTCTGACACAGACATGGTGTTAGGCACCCTGGTAGGTAGGAGAAATACATATTGTTGGATTTCTGAATGTGTTTCAATCGCATCAGTCATGGTATCCTTTTTGGTCATCCCTAAACCCGATAATGGAATTATGGTTCCTAACCTATCCTAACCCAGCTAACCCATTATGCTTGCACAACAGGACTTCACCCTGCACCCAGTCCAAATCTTTTCCATAGGATTGGGGAAGCCCCTAGAAAAGATGTGCGGGAGAAGCTGCGCTATTGTGGAAGCAGATATCCTTCCACTGAAGGAACATTAAGGCATAGATGTTACTTTGGAGCAGTTGTTCTATTTTCACAGCCCAAAAACTCTTCAGTGATTAGCACTGTATTTTGGCAACTAGGAACTCTTCTTCCCAGTGAAACCAGGGAACTAAAGTTCCTTGAGAGGGCCTGGGGATTTCTGATACAATATTTAAGAAATCCTCAAAAAACTCAAGTCCACAAGAGACTTTTGGATAGACAGGCCTAAAGGTATAAAAGTATGAGTTTAATGCACATTTGTAGTGCAGTATTGATAGGAACCAAGTCTCCTGAGCAGAATATCTGACAACTGCTCTGACAAGATATACCAGAATTGCAAAAACAATTGCCTTTTGATGAAAGGGAACATGAAACGGTTTTTCTAGGGAACAAAATAGCGTATTCTGTTTCACTTAAGAAGTTTCTACTTGACTGCAATCACAAGAGTCATTGACTGAACATGATACCAATGTGTAACCAAAAGTTAACTAAAACTACTACAGTTTAATTATATCATTACCCTTGTAAGAAAAGCCAGTATCCTGCATGTGGACATGCTAGATAACAGAACAAGGTCTCAGAGCCAATTGGAGTATGTTCCTGCATATTCAAGAGGTGATAGACTCCCACAATATGCTGTGAAACCTTTCTAAAAAAATTGATGGAGTACAGGGGTTGTGCATCCATGCTATTTGCAAGAGGGCTGACAGTAGAGAGCAATGCAGGCACAACCCTCAGCTTGGGAGATATGTTGGGAAAAGAAAAGGGAAAAAGGAAGTTGCCTGGTACTTGCTACCCCTAATTCCAGGGCCTAAAACAAAGGAATAATTAGGGTTGCAAGACCTTAAAGCTGAATCCCCACCCCATCCAAATCCATTATATGGTGAGGTATAATACTCCTTAACAGCTTCAATTTAGTTAACCCGTCCCAGGCTGTGTTAAGGGCCAAGAGCTGGCCCATCACTAGAATGCAAACGTAAAATGCGCTGGGTGGTTTCTTGTGATACTTGCATGAGTCAACTCTGCCAAGAGTTCTTGGAGCACTTCACTAGAGTGGGAGTTTGGTGGGATGGGATCAGAACAATACTCTGAGTTCTGTGTTGTTGTTGTTTTTAAGTTTCAGTAGAGCAAAAATATTTCTCTGTCTTCCCTGGGGCAGGAAACAGCTTTATGAGGAAGCCTTTCTGTATTGAGGAAGTTATCAAGTCGATCACTTGGCCCAAAGGGAATGACTTCTAAATATCCAGACTACTGTCCCTCTTCCCTTAGTGAGACTCCAATGCCAGGGGATTCCCCTCCCCCACAAAAAAATGCAGGAACTCATGGGGGGAGGAGATATATTCCTCCAGGAAGAGCTATATCTTTAAGATATGTTTGGCTGTGCAGGTTATTGCAAATTAGAGCCGTGCACCAGATTCAGTTCTGAACTGATCCGCACCCTGATCCAGATTGGGTCGAGGAAGTCTCCAATCACTACAGTTGGTTGTGTCTTCCTGGATTGATTTGTACTGATCTGTAGTGCTTTTACTCTGCCAAACCTTTATTAGGAATTACAAATATAGGCCATCATAAAACATCCATATGTAAAATTTTAAAATATATACAAAAACAGCCATGTAAAATATGTAATAACGAGGATTTTCATGGGAGTTTCTTCCTGCTAAATAGTGCCATTCATTATTTGTAGTGCAAAACAGTCCCTCAGAAATCCAGGCAGACCATCTCTAAACTGTTGCAATGATTACATCACCATATAACAAAAACGCCAGGATAGGGAGAGGAGAGCTGCAATCTTACCCCACCCAGCACTCCCCAATCAAAATTCTTGGGAGGAGGCAGAGTGAAGTCTTAGAATGACTTCTAAGATCTGTCTTCTGAGTTTTGTTTCCTTCACAGCACCCTATTCGGACTTACACTTTTTCCTATCCTTTCCCAATTAATCCTAGTCCCATCCTTTTTTAAAAAAGAAAGTCTGTTGCCTTGTGTTTTAATATTCCTGCCCCTTCCCCCAAAACTGGTTCGAGCTCTTACATAAGTTATATTTATAGAATGCTAGGTTTTCTGTGTCCGTCTTTATCAATACATTGTATTGTGTATGTGTGTGTTGTGAGTACATTGTACACAGTCCAGTACGCTGCACACTACCTGTGTACAAGCAAGAGACAAACAATGCAATATTATATACATCAATAAAATCTATTTTTAAAAAAACTTTCTTGAAAAAGCGAACTTAAAACGTGCCTAGCATTAAAACCCTTTTGAGCTGTTTGCCAGTAATTTGGCAGGGTTAAGCCCCCTTGTAGTGGCTAGCATGTCTGCATATTTGATTGCTTTATGTGAAACTAGCAAACAAACAATAAAGTTATGGCCATTTTGGTTCCCAGTTCAAGTATATGGTATTTCTGAAGATTTGTTTCCTTCCCCTTGACTTCAGTCCAGAGCTTATTGGGTCCAAATCTGGTCTGCTCTGGATTTACAGGAAGAAATTTTTTTATTATTAAAGATTGTGAAATATTTGAAAAACTCTTGTGTGCAAATAAGCTCATTAGCAGGTTTAATGTAAAACAAGCAGCTAAATATATTATTAAGAAAAACTAAAGAATAACTTAAAGATGGAATAATGTGGAAAATGCAGTATGATAATTAAAAAGGAACCACAAAAAGGGGGGACGGAAGTCAAATATATGTGTATTAGAAATGTATGTGATTTGTGTTTTTGTAATTTGTATGTCTGTAAATTTTTGAAAGACTGAAAAAAATGTATATATATAAAATACAAATCAGCCGCACAATTTGGATAGAGCGGTCCATGCACTGCTCTATTGTGAATAATTGTTTGAAAATAAAGGATGGGTGAAATATTTGGCAAAAGGTTGTTTTTGACAGGCAATGTGAAAAGGATGTACTATATGGAATAAATTCATAATAAAAACCTCATTCAAGAAACTCAAGCTCCTTTCATATACAAATATTCTATATTCATATGACAGACATTAACTATATGCTTGATTTCTCAAGTTTTCCTATTTTTAAAAAAGTTGAGAAGCTACGAGTCATTAATAAACGCTACCTAAAGTTCTGAGGAGTTTAATTTTATTTCAACATATTAAAGAGCAAGATAAAAATAAGTAGCCTAGTTGTACTGAAATAAATATTTATGAGTTATTGCCAATTAAATACCCATCATATTTCTATATGCCACAATAAATTAAAAAGTGAATGCTGATGCAGGAATATAGGACTGGGTTCTTTGCAAAACTTAATGTCATTACAATATAAAAGCTAAAATTACATTTTAAAAGCATTTCTACAAAGTTGAAAATGTTTACCTTATGGTCTGTAAATATTGGCCAAGAGCAATTTCTAACAACACGTCAGAATCCTGCAATCATGTCTGTTTTGATTTATTTCACTGTGCTGGGTTGAGCTTCTTTTTGGGGGGGAGGGGGCAAAGTTGTTGAGTTTCCCCCCTTTTTTTCAGCAAAATCGCCAAAAAAATAAACATTTCTGATATGGGCTGCCATACATCCAGGTTTTCACAGACATTCTGGCTGCTTTTCAAAAATACTGCCTGGACGTCATTTTCGATGGACGAATCCCAGCAATGTCCGGGAAATTCCAGGCGTATAGCAGCCCTAGAAAAGCTATCTTCTCTTGGTAGGCTGTCTCAACAAGGATGAGGTGCTAGGACATCTGCTTTACATGCAGAATGTCCCAGGTTCAGTTCCAAGCATGAGCACATAGGGCTGGGAATGTCCCTGGTCTGAAACTCTGGAGAACTGCTGCCATTCTGTGTAGACAATTCTATGCTAGATGGACCCAGAAAGATACAGTTCTGTGGAAGGCAGACTCTGTGTTCCTAACCACATCATCTCTCTCTCTCTCTCTCTCTCTCTCTCTCTCTCTCTCTCTCTCACACACACACACACTATAAAAGACCTTTCTTTTCGAGTCAGCATAGCTTAGATTACTATAAATTCCATGTAGTTAACATTTAAAAACATGTTTTATGTCACTGTTCAGTTTTCAAGTGTCACCTTCACACAAGGTACTGTGTGACACTACAGTCTCTTCTCCGCTACTGGTCAGCACCCTGTCCTTACCTTTCAGCAAAGGTTATCCCGCTCAAAATGCATCAAGAAGATGCTGCTTTTTTGCTTTTAAATTCTTGGTAAAGTACCAACTTACAATTTAACATTATGAGGGCTTTTGATTACTAATAGTTGTTGTTTTAAATTTTTTTTTGCTTTTCTCAACTCCCATATGACAAATTGCCACCTTATTTATGTGTCACCTGTCAAGAGTCAGATATGATGGTTCCCTGGCATCACCAGAATTCACCAATACTTTTTGCTAACTCTCCCTATCTCCAGCCAGAAATCCACAAAACATTTGCCTACAGGGCTTAGTCAAGAAGTGGTGCAGTAACGGTCTTCTTGCACCCGATTCTCCTCCTTTTTGTTTTAGGTTTAGTTTCCTTTTGCCATTAACCTTTTACGGCTTAAATGCTTGCATTTCCTAGTCAAAAAAAGGAAGAAGTTTGACACCGCTTTATTGCGCTCCCCCAAACTGAAGTGTTCTTCCTAATATGACAGCTAGGTAGCTTTCTTTAATTCTTTTTAAAGATTATGGATGTACCTCTGTACCTCTTCAAGGGCAACTATGGGCTGTTTCTCATTCTTTCTGCAATGGGCTCTCAGTGTGCATGGTGGGAAGAGTGCAAATATTTTAACTCTTCTCGTATACAATGTAAGTGGTGCTACAGCTATGCCCATCCATAAATTTGCAAAATTTTCTCTTCAAGGAGGCTGGTGTCTTCATTACATACCTTTAGGCGCCAGGCAAAAATGTTCCTTGTCAACTGGGCCTTTGGCTGATTAAAATCCTATACCCTTTGAGGGAGGCGAGTTTATAGGTTTGTGGGTTTTTTGTTCTTGTTTTTATTATGTGTTTTGTGTTTTTATCTTGCATTTTTATATTGTAAAGCGCCTCAAGATCTACAGAGGAAGGGCAGTATGCAAACTGAATTATAGTAATTAACAAATTGTGCTCATATATTCCTTATCAGGCTCCTGGCCTCTAGAGTGAGATGAGCGCACAACCCTAGAGTCTGTCAAGACTGGCCCGTACGGGCAGGGGTACCTTTACCTTTACCTTTATTCCTTATCAGATGTTACACTGGTGAGGATGCAGAATCATTCAGGCATCACCCACGAGCAAGGAAGAACCGGTTGGGCAATTGTAAGGCAATCAGGTGATAGTTTAACTTTTCTATCTAATGATATGAACCAGATTATGTCAGTAGCGTCACAATTATAGACAGTTCTTCCTGTCTGCATTTCACTGTAAGAGTGTTTCACTCTGGTTTCTTCCAGTGCCAGACAGATATGACTGCTGCATCTTGTGCACTTATGTCATCTTTCACTTCTGTTGGTATTATAGGTTTTCGTAGAATACCAGTTGTGTATCTCTGCTGATGGCTCTTTTGATCCAGTGGAAACTTCAGTTAGCAAAATGGGGTGAGGCAATTTTGCTGCACCACTTTCCTCCGCGGTCCCCCCCCCCTCCATAAATCTGCTCACGTGGAATGGGGGCCTTGTGTGGTAGGTAGCTTGGGGGACTGCAGGAGCAAGGGGCAATTCACAAAATTCACCTGTTCCTTTCAGCTTAATGAAGCCTGCTGGATCAAAGAGCCTTCTATCAGTGGAGAGCATCACTGGATTTTTATTTTTTTAATAACTGTAGTTAGGCAATTTATACAAACCACTGCATACCCAACAATAAGGGGCCTCTAGAAGTAATAAGCCAGTGCCCAGAATCTGGCACAGAAGAGAACACATCTGTCCACTTTAGGTGATGATGATTTGAACGTCTTTGACACAGAGCTGATTCATAAATTCCTTTGATGTGTGCAGCCAGCTGTACCTCTGGCAGAATGCTGTCTCCAGTTCTCCTTTATAGATCAGTTGTATTTATAATATAAACAATAGGGTTTTATAAGTCAGAAGCCCCGCCTCCCCATGAAATTAGCTTCATCTCATGATCAAAAACAAAAGGTATCACAGAAGTGAATGAACATCATTTAGTACCACACTTTATTTTAGGTGATTCTAGTTCTTAGATGTGTGTATATAAGGTTTCTTCAGACTACAGTTTCTGGATTCTTCAGCAATACCCTTCCAGACTCTGAAATTCATATGGCTGATATTAAAGCTTTAGTAGTTTTTCATAATCATGGAATTTTGTGAGTCAATAGTAACAAGCCTATGGGTAACATGCCTCTAGAAACTAGTGCCTGTGGAGATTACATAATTTAGGGTCCAATGCAACCCCCTCCTGATCTACAAACTAGCCAGCACAATATCAAACTGCACTTCAATGCTTCAGTATTAAACACAACTACTATTTATATAACTTGGTTTTAGCTTTCCAGATTTGTCTCCCTAAGCAAGCATATGACAGGCCAAAAGCAAACAAAATGTGTGTAGAATATATTAGAAAAAGAACTTCCATTTCCTGGCCTGAGCTATTTCATTTTTCAACTACCGATCTGAAAGGGAAAAAATATAGATAAGTATCCTTCCAAAGATTAGTTTAGACACACTTGTCAGAAGCATCTTGCTCAAAAATCCTATTATGAAATCAAAAATAGTATGCAAAGAGGCCAACAAAAAGTGTGCTTATTTGTAGATAAGACACTGTGATGCAACAAAAAGAGAAAATACAGAATTTCTCATTATGGGTTGTTATAAATGTGAATTCTAGAGCTTTGTTTGGGCATTAGTAAAGTTTCCAGAATTTTTAAAGCCATAGACAAAAATAAAATGATTTACACTCCCCAAATAAATTATTCAAATTGGCTTATCAAACCTAAATTTTAATAACAATTTAAATCCATCAAATTCATTGATCTGAACCAGTTCTACCAGTGCAGAAGTTCTAATAGGTCTAGATACAGGTGCCTAGATAATAGGTCTAGATACAGGTGCCTATTCCAATCCACAATAACAGACTCAACTTAGCACACAAAACTGTTTAGTGTATTTAAGAAGCTTGCATTGAATAAAATCCAGCATTTAAGATAAGGCTGCTACATGCTAAACGTAGCTGATATTTTTTGATGGTTGGCAAATAGGAAACAAGAAGTGTGGACCTGTAACCAAACACTGTGGTGTAACCCTAATGGCTATGTTCTACCTCCACTTTTAGAGGTAGTGTGACTCTGAATATCAGCAGCTGAGAATCATAGCTTGTGTGCTTCTCATAGCCATCTGGTTGGCCACTCTGAAAAGAGGATGCTGGGCTGGGCTAGATGATCCAGCACGTTCTTCTCAATCCCAACACTCATTACTTACTCTAGTCTAGAACACACACTGCAGTGCGGTTTCGGGGTCTGAAGAAGGGTGGTGAGTGAGGAATGAAAAAAAGTACACTTTTTCATAATTTCCCTCCAAATTATCTCCATAATCCTTTTTTTAAGGGACACAGAACTCTTCCCCTCTCTGATCCTTCTCCCCTTCCTCAGGCTACTAAAACTGCTATGGATTGGATCAGGCAAATTCTATTCAAGTGATGTAGGAGGCCTCTGAACATGTTCAGTCTATCAGGCATCGTCTCATCTCTCCTCTCCTTCTAACCAATATTTTTCTGCACACCTAGTTCCAAACCTGGACTCATGGTTCAGCTCTTCCAAATCATGAGCTGCAAACCACAGGACAAACCTTACATTATGGCTTATGGTTTGCCTCCTCTGTGGGAGCCCACCTATTTTGCTTTGGCTTAGAGTTATATGCAAAGTGGGCCGTTGTGTTAGCCAATTATCTTAACATCCTTGACCCTTCTGAACCATCTATCTATCACTATAAAATGCATAACTATACGAGAAAAACCAGTCATATCTAGCAATGTCCAAAGACTTTTAAAAGAAAACAGTATCTATAACAAAGCTATAAGATGCTGTTCTTGCTTTCATTGTTTTTAATATTTAACGCTGTACTGTTTTTAACACTTGATTGGGAGCCACCCAGAGTGGCTGGGGAAACTCAGCCAGATGGGTGGGGTATAAATAATAAATTATTATTATATTATTATTATTGGGGAAAAGGTTGGTAGAAGCATGAATAAGTAAATAAATAAATTGCATCTCAAAATAGAAACTTTCCATTTCTTTCTCTTGAAGGCGCCCAATGAAATATATACGTAAAAAGGCACTGAAACGATCATTCAAAATTTTTAGATACCAGCTTTTAAAGGAAACATACCTGCTTCAGGACTTGTTCGACTGCAACTGCTCACAATGCTGTTTGGTATCACTTGATTGGAGGGTGCTTGGATTCGTGGCTGAGTTGGGTTCAGATGCAGTGAGTTTCCTAAAGTCATTCCAGGTTGACTGAGCACCCCACAATTTCCACTAGCTTGCATCTGATTTATTAAGCCTGCAAGATGGTTGTTTGGGCCAGGACTAGTACCATGGCCAAAGTTAGTGTTTGAATTCTGGCAGTGCATACTTTCTCCTCTTAAAGGTAAATCTTGTGCCAGTGAATTATGAATAGTGCCAGAGTTCATATTAGTGTCTGTAAAATGCAGCTGGTTAGCAGAGCAAGGCAAAACAGTATTTGAGCTCCCACAACCAGAAGTACTATTGCTGCTCATATGAGAACTTTGACAGCTCATGGATTGAAGTAACTGGGACATAGACGTAATGGGAAATGAACCTTGATTCTGTTTTCTTATCAAGTCAGGCCCAGATTTAGGAACTCCAGAACTATCCAACTGAGACTGCCTAAGCAAACTCAACACGGTAGTGTTTGGTGGTTTTCTTTTCCTCAAAGGGTCTTTTTGTTGAGACATAAGCTTATCTCGTAGTGCTGCTCGACCACTTTGCCCTTCACTTGATGGTAGAAGCATGTTAGCAGTAGGAGGAAACATGGTGTTTAAAGTGCTATGTCCATCATTGTTGCCACCACTGGCAACAGTTCCAGAATTGCTACTGCTGTTGCTATTGTTACCAGCAAGTTTATTTTGATTTGCTAGCTGTGCTTTGGCTGCTGCTGAGAGTAAACTACTAGCTGGAAAGGAGGCAGCATTGTGCTGGTTCAAGATCTGATTTAAAGGCATTCCCAGCAAGCCAGGCTGACTTTTCATGGGCCCACTTCCAGCAGATGCAGATGGAAAAACTGCATTGTTTGGAGGATTCAATACATTACTCATTCCAGCAATCAATGGGTTAGGGATATCCTTATACTGATGGAGTCCATCAGTCTTTGTGGAAGGACTTGATGGCATGGATGGCCTAGGAGACCCTATTGTTGACCTTGGTGATCGAGGAGGAACTTTAATATTACTACAAGATGACTGTGGTCCTACTGGAGGCATCATGAAATTTCCATGATCAGATGATGTGGAAGATGAGCGTGATCTTTGGGGCGAAGCCTCAATCCTTCCAATTCCAGATCCCATCATATGAACCGGTGATGTTACTGGGGAGGGTGAGAGGGAGGTTGAAGCAGCATGCTGAACTCTTTGCACATGACTCCCATGGTTTGTGTGACCAGGCTTTACAGTTGGCAAAGGGAGATTACTTGGCAGAGGGACAACGGCTGGAGGCATGCTTACATTCATCACAGGTACCTGAGAGTGAACATTTGAGTGATAAGTACTTGGATTAATGATAACAGGATTCTGATTCACCGGTTTGCTAGGAATAGGGTCAAGAATGCCAAGCGGATCCTTCTCCGAAGTTAATGGCTTTTTCTGAAGAGCACAGGAAGGTGGTGGTGGTGGAGGAGGGCCTTGAGGTGGTTTGTGGTGAAACATTGCTCGTGGCATTTCCATACTAGCTGAAAAATTACACATGGGTTTTTTCATTACTGGACTTTTTGTGGTCAGGGTTGGGGAAAGAGGTATATTAGTCCTTCCAGCCATTGCACAAGATGACTGCACAGGAGAACCATGTAGCATTACTGAAGGTGGGGACAGAGGAGTTCTGTTCATGTGAACAGGACTAGAGTTGGGTGCTCCATGAAAACTGGAATTATTCCTCGTGAAAATATCTGGACTTCCAAGAGGGTCTGTCCTTGGAGAGATGGAACCATCTCCATATATTTGTGATCCTGATGAAGCTGGACTAGGCATTCCTCCATGGCCGCCACGATATGGAGATTTCTGTCCATGTTCATTACTGCCCAATCTCTGCCTGGGATAGACAGAATGAAGTTCTTGTTGTTGGTTTGCAGCCATCTCTTGCACATATAGCCTTCCCATGGCATTTGAGGACCCCATCATCAATTTGAAAGGAGTTTTACATTCTGGCATCACAGAATTGGTAATTCCTTCATGTGATTTATTCCTCATTGATCTTGGAGTTGCTGCTCGTGAAGGTACTATTGGAGTTGCACCTAAATAAAAAACATGAGAGGAGAGTTACTATTGTGGAATGAAATGAAATATAACAAAAGAGAATAATTCCCCCTCTCTGGACAGAACTGCATCCAAGTACATTAAACACAAAATTCTGTAATGTGCCATGGTCTTGCACCAGGGATTCTGGTAGGAAACCTATGCCATTTATTCCTATGCCAGTCTTCACTAACCTAGTGCTTTCCAGACATTTTGGACTACAACTCTCATCAGTCCCAGCCAGCACTGTTTCTGTTCAATAATAATTTAGAGCAATATACTTATATCAAAATGTGACCTACCATGCCTTATCCAGGCCAGCAGCTGCATAACCTGCAACTATCAGTTTCCTGAGTTGCCTTGGGGCTGCTTAAGACCTATCTGCCCCAAGAGAAGGCAAAAATGCCCAGGGCAGGGACTTCATTTCATCAGCTCCTAATCTGACCCAAGAATATTTTGCAACATTTCCTTATTCTAATATTTATGAACTACCATGGGTGCCTTGACAGAAAGGCAGCATATAAATATAATAAAATAAATAAATGAAATAAAAAACTTTCAAAACAGCCAGCTATTAAAAAGGAAAATTAGGATATCCCCTGCTGCGGTAGGATATTGATCTTCAGTACCTGGTTGTACTTTCCCAACTTTGTTCTAGGCCAAATGTGGATGACTGGAGGAGGAAAGCTGTGTGGCACTAAGCTATAGGAAAGTTTGGGAGGGCATGAACTTATTCCCTCTATTGACACTGAACACGGAAGGCCCAAAATGGGTAATTGCATAGGAGTGGGTACCAGTGCAGTGCAGCTGGCTAAGGATGCTGTATTTTGATGCCAGGTCTGGTGTGTGCCTAGAATGTCAGCATTTCCCCAAGATATGGAAGTTCCACACTGATTTACCTATCTATGAAAACACACACATATTAAGCTCTTTTGCACTGGGGTAGAATCACAGAGTTGTAGAGTTAGAAAGGATCCTGAGGGTCATCTAGTCCAACTCTCTGCAATTCAGGAATCTCAACATACATGACAGATGACCATCCAACCTCTGCTTAAAAACCCAGTCCTGTCCTTTTCCAACAGTTTGACTTCACCCCCAAAGGTGCACGCCTCCATCGTCTTCCAAGACAGATGGATGCCAACTGTCTACTCTTGGCTAGCAGTCTCTTCTCAGTCTCCAGGAAATCTATGTTCCAGAACAGTAGCTACCTGAGATCCTTTTAATTTTAAGTACCAGAGATGGAGCATGGGATCTTCTGCACGCATAGCACATACTCCATCAGTGACCCATGGCTCCACTAAGATATATGATCCAGGACCTAGGAGGGGGTGATTTAGGATTAGTGGAGTAAAGTGGAGTGACTCTGCAAGGTGTAAAAAGGACGTATGGTCCTCTAAAATCACCTCATAAGATTTGATAGCTTAACATATCTAATTTTTTAATAAACAACTTTTGAAGATTAATTCTCCCTATTACATTACTTACTACTGAACATTAACATTGAATTTCTTCCTCCCACTTGTGAAAAGCCAAACTTACTTGTTCCACCACCAGGGCTAGTTAGAACCAATGAAGGATGAGGTGCTTCCATGCTCTTATGAAGTGTAGCCACTGCAATAATTTTCCTTTTATGGATGCATAGCTTGGTGACATCTTCATCTGCTTTAACATCTTCAGCTGTTCTTTGTGTCACAGCAACTCCAGGATCAAAATTAAATACCTTAAAAATAACGCCAGAAACACTATATTATGATTTTTTGGGTTAAGAGACTAACCCACCCCAAAAAAGTAAGCACCTCTCATTTCCTTCAAAATCTGATTATATAATGGGCATGTTAGAGGAATCAAAATTCAAAACATACAGTGGAGGCACACTTATTCTGAGCTGCCCTTGTAGTGGATGACGACTGGAGAACCAATAGTTCTGCTCAAAGTTCTGCTGGTAGAAATTGTGGTACCTTGCATAAAAAAAATCCCACTACCCCACATCATCTCATGAAAACTCCAATTTGATAACATTTCCCTGAGCACCTCCTCCCAAAACGTGTACACCTTTGTACACCTTTGTATAGGCCCAGCACATACAGCCCTACAATCAGGTGCGGGGGGGGGGGGGAGCACTTAAAAAAACCCCACGTATTTTTTATTAAAGATTTCTTGGTTTACAAAAGTATGTGCAGTGTCTCTTTTTTCAAGTTACATTTTCTACAGATCAGTTTCATTTGTTGAGACATTAGTATTAGATTAAGAAGAAAAGGGGGGAGAGGTGGAGGGGGCCATGGTGAGTGGGGTTGGGGTTGGGTGGCAATGTTTCTATTTTACTTAATGTATGGGGTTTTGTGTCAGCGTTGCGTGTGCAGGTTCTCTTTGCTATTTGCTTGTCTTCCTTTGGTGGTGAGAGAGGTTGGGATTGGCTTAAGGTGTGGTTGTTTGTGATTGGCTGTGGTGAACTTTGTTTTCATGTGTGAGTGGGGTGGGTGGGTGTTTTTGAATCAGGTTAGCCAGATTGATTTGTATCCTGTTGGTGGATTCTTGTCATTGTCTTGTTGGGCTATGTATGTGATAAAGGGGAGCCATACCGGGGTGAAGGCGTCTTCTTCCATTGGGGGGCAGCACTTATGTGGGCAAAGTGGAGTAGAGTTAGACCCCATTTTTGTAGCATTTTCAATGCCATTTCCTTTATTCAGGATGATATGAATTTAAAGGGAAACTTGCTCCACTTGGCTGTCAAGCCTGCTTTGTCGGATATTTTACAGTCACAGATTCCTACATGAGATGCATGTAGTGCTAGTATTCTATACAATTTGGGAGACCAGACCATGTTCCATTCATTCAAGTTTAAGAGTCATTCAAAAGAAGGCAACTGGTTTACTGCAATGCGCTCTATGTGGGGCTTCACTCATGCTTGATCCTGAAGCTGCTGTCAGTGTAGAATACTGCAGTGTAGAATTGCTGACAGAAGTAAGGCCTTGTCAGAATATAACACCTGTGCTCAGAGATCTGCACTGGTTGCTTCCTGACCAAGTTCAATATCTTACTGTTAGCATAAGGTAAAGGTAAAGGGACCCCTGACTATTAGGTCCAGTCGTGACCGACTCTGGAGTTGCGGCGCTCATCTCACTTTATTGGCCGAGGGAGCCGGCGTACAGCTTCCAGGTCATGTGGCCAGCATGACTAAGCCGCTTCTGGCAAACCAGAGCAGCGCACGGAAACACCGTTTACCTTCCCGCCAGAGTGGTACCTATTTATCTACTTGCACTTTGACGTGCTTTCGAACTGCTAGGTTGGCAGGAGCAGGGACCGAGCAACGGGAGCTCACCCCGTTGTGGGGATTCGAACCGCCAACCTTCTGATCGGCAAGTCCTAGGCTCTGTGGTTTAACCCACAGCGCCACCCGCGTCCCTACTGTTAGCATATAAAGCCCTTAACAACTTGGGACCAGTTTACCTATGAGATTACTGTACACCCCCCATGCACTCCCGACCGCTTCAATTGGCACTACTGCAGGTGCCACATAAAACCCATTCCACATTTGTAAGAACTTAACCATTTAGTGGCAGCACCTGCTCTTTAGAACTCCCTGTCCATTGAGATCAAGTAGGCGCCTTTCACTGTATTCTTTTGCGGTGCCTGATAAAAACATGTTTTTTTAGGCAAGCCTACCCAGATGCTTAGAAAGTTGATGTAATTTTAATCTGTTTTAGTATCTTAACTTTTGTATGTTTTAAAGTATGGTTGTGATTCTTTCTTGATTTTCTTGTTTTATCTTTTTGTAGATATCTTTATCTTATTTTGTGAATAAATAAGTTCCCTTAGGGCACCTTGCTTATTCTGCCTTACTATATATTCTTCTACCTTGGGTCATTGCACACTCTTCCTTATCTACTACTGTATATCTGGCAAACTGAATTTCTAAGAGAGTTCACACAAACTGCTACTAGGGAGGAAACGCAGGAAAGAGCACCACTGCAGGAAAAAGAAAGCAATGGACAAATTGTGGTTTTCAAGGCCACTACAATTTTGCTGTCCACTACTCTACTTTATAGGGGACGTGGGTGACACTGTGGGTTAAACCACTGAGCCTCTTGGGCTTGCCGATCAGAAGGTCTGCGATTCGAATCCCTGCGACGGGGTGAGCTCCCGTTGCTCGGTCCCTGCTTCTGCCAACCTAGCAATTCGAAAGGACGTCAAAGTGCAAGTAGATAAATAGGTACTGCTCCGGCGGGAAGGTAAACGGCGTTTCCGTGCGCTGCTCTGGTTCGCCAGAAGCGGCTTAGTCATGCTGGCCTCATGACCCGGAAGCTGTATGCCGGCTCCCTCGGCCAATAAAGCGAGATGAGCGCTGCAACCCCAGAGTTGGTCACGACTGGACCTAATGGTCAGGGGTCCCTTTACCCTTACTCTACTGTATAGTATTGATTTGATATACAACACATTGTTTTTAAATGCAACTGGTTATTTATTAATGGTTTGATTATTTCTGAATTTGTCATTATGTTAATTAGATGCTGCAAAGCACTCTGTGATCTGGTTGATGAAGATCACAGAATGATGAAGATAAACAAACAAACAAACAAACAAACAAACAAACAGAAAACAGAATCCTTCTGTACTGCAGACCACTGGCAGTAATAAGAACACAAATGTTGCAATGTGGAGTTATCATGGACTGGTTGGGATGCAGAGGAATGATGGGAGAAGTCAGCTGGGGAACCAGAGTCCAGAGCATGATGGTGGGACAATGATGAGTGGTCAGAAGGAGAAGATTGGGAAGAGGAGGTGCCAGAAGTGGAGGCAGTAACAGGGCTTAGTGAGCTGGGAGAGTCTGTGGCAGAGAGAAGTCCAGAATCAGATGCAGAAGCTGAAGCAGGGGAAAAGCAGGGGAGGAGGGAAGCAAAGAGGCAGAGGTAAGTCAGGCTGGAGAAGAGTCATGGGTGTCTCCCCTTCCTGCTGTGACAACGTCTCACTGAACCAGAAGAGGAATGAAAAGTACAGAGCTGACATTGGTTGTACACAGACACAGTCTCCAATTGCTTGGAAAAAAACCCCCTGAAGAGGCAGGGACTTAAGATGGCTGGGGGAGGGGGGAGGGACTTTCAGTTTCAGCAACTGATCCATGGGGCGAGACCTACTTTTATATTGTGAACAGCCCTGAGATCTATGGATGAAGAGTTTTATACAAATAAATTTACTCACTTAACCTACTAAATAAATAAATAAATAAATACACCTTTAAACAACCGTTTAGATTAATTATGTGAACCACGCCAATAAGTAATGCATCTTGTTTTCAAAACGGTTTTGTTTCTAATGACTGACTTTTAAAATTTTACAACAATATATTTAATTCAACATATATTCATTTTTCATTCAGTATGTTCACAGTTATCCGATTTTACCTTGGGAAGGATGAGGGGACATTCTAAACCACACTTGCATGTTCCATCAGTCAGCAGATACGTTTTAACCTGTTCCAAACAGGACAATAAAGACCCACTAGGACTGAAAGAATAAGAAAAATGTAAAATATGCACATTAATGAATATTGCTAGAAAATACTTCACATACAATTGATGTATCAGTTTGGAACGCACGCACGTGTGCACACACAAACAGAGAGTACAGCTTCACTATTCTGCAAAAGTTTCCACAGAAAAGTTAATGTAATTTCTGTTCAGAACAATACATCAAACTTACTTTTCTCTAACCTACATTTTAACAAGAACTCAAGGCTAGGCATTTCAAAGTTGCTCCGTTGTTCTCTTGGATGTTGCAGGGTACCAGCTTGTCTATTAATGTATAATGCACAGGATAACATATAATGCACAGAAGGATTGAGGAACTAGTACACACAGAGGATTAGCTTCACATTTCGTACTGTTTAAAAGAGCCTACAATCTCCAGAAGTTCCTATTTCAAGTAATAAAAGGTTTTCCTCCAAATAAATAAAGAAGAGAAGAAGAAGAAGAAGTGTAAGCTTAGACAGGCTTTTTAAAGACAAGTTTATTCCAAATTGATAGCAGGACCCAAGTCCTACCATGCAACAGACATTTCATAGATATAGGTCTGCCTAAAAAAATAGTCACAAACCCAGCCGGGGAAACTGATGTTTATCTGAAATGAATGGAAATGGTCTTAGAAGACAGTTCTTTAGGGATATAGGAATATGCTGAGTCTTTAAAGTGTTTCTGGGCAATGAGGTTGCTCCTCTGAGTAAATGTGTTGGTTAGATTGTATATAGCTGATGGTAAATTCAAGCTCTTACACAAGGAGCCACTACTCGAGAAAGTAAACCTTGGATAAACACAAATTAGGTAGAAATAGATATAGATAGATAGATAGATAAATAAATAGATAGATAGATAATAGATAGATAGATAGACAGATAGATGATAGATAGAAAGATAGATAAATGGGGGAGGGGAGAGAATTATATTTTAATCTTTTCCATCTTTTCAAGCATTAGCAGTTTTGTTGGGCCTGTGTATGGAGAAATTCCAAGGAAGAATTTGCTTAACTGGGAATGGAATGGAATTTCACATTCTGCAATATCCTTCTGAGCTACATTTTTTTAGGCCTGTCTTAGCATCTAATCTTATGTTCCCCAGGAGCGTAGATGAGAGGCCACAGGATGCAGTGGAAGTGTTTCTCAGCCAGTGGGGGAAGGGGTAGCAGCTCTTACATAATTTTCCCCCACCTGCATAGGGAAAGTAGAAACTCCCCTATGAGGAATGATTACAATGTGTGTGTGTGTGTGTGTGTGTGTGTGTTTTAAGTTTAGAGAAAAGGCATGTAAGAGGAGATGGAGAAAGTGAATAGAGAAAGGTTTTTCTTCCTCTTGCGTAGCGCAAGAACTTGGGGACATCCAATGAAGTGGGATGTTGGAAGATTCAGGGTGGTTAAAAAAGTTCTTCTATCCAGGCTTTGATGTCTGGTGAGGTAATGCATTCCAGGATTACAGAAAGAGGACTTTGGCTATCAAGTCACCTTTCACGGAATTACTTAAACAGAATAACTTCCTATTCCAACATGCATGTGAATGCTTACCTAATATACAGAACTCCATTTTGATCTACCCGCCGTTGCCAACCAACTGGGACTTGTACTGCAGGCAGCCCTCCATCTTTGTCCCCACCGTCACACTCCTTGCCTCCATTCATTTTTTTTGATACTGCTTATGCCTCCTCGGAGATATCAACAATAAGATGATATCCTTAGTCTATATGTCATCATGGCCTTCAGAAGGCGGCTGCACAGCACAGCGATTCCCAGTTTGTAAAAAATGCATTGGGAATCTCTGGCTCAGTCAATAAAATCTGCCATTTTTGTTGTTGACAAGTCAGTTGCCCATTCTGATCAATATTAAGTATGAAATGTTTTATTCCTTATGTAGCCATAAGGATATCCTAAATGGGTAAAAATGAATGTTTCCAACTTGGGAAAATCATAATCCATTAATGCTCTGTTACTGGCCAAGAAGAGATTAAAAACATTTACGTCTAGTTCAATAGCATGACTCCAAGCTTGATGACTGCCAAAGGTAATTTGTATTTTGAGAGAATAAGTCCCATTTTTGAAGATTTGTCACGGCCAAGAACTCCAGGTATTAAATCCTTTTTATATGCCACATTCTTTTTGTTTCCTTGTCTTCTTCCATTCATTGTCCAAGGAACTCCTGGACGCTTCTTGTGATTCTCTCATGATGATACAGCTCCAGTATGAATACCTGATGGGGGACAAAACACAAGCAGCTAAGTAATATTACCATTAAAATGAAAGTAATGTCTGTCATCTATTTGCTCTGATTGCTGCACTGCAGAAGACAACAGTGCAACTCTTAAATCATTTTTAGTAAAAGCTTTAAGGAAGCACAAAAGGTGGAACAGGGTCCAAAGCTCTGCACAACCTAGATGACTTAGTATTTGTGTTTCCCCCCCACACCTAGCACCTTCTCACGAACCAGAGTTGAGTTTCAAAAACATTTTGTGATATCACATAATTCTAGTGTTTAAAGGTAAGAAGTCAAACATGTATTCAAGCATGCCTACAGAAGCTGTTTGAATCTTGGCTGTATTGAGAGATACGAGAGAGAGAGAGAGAGATTAAAACTGAAACATGTGGGAATGCTAAAGAATGCAAGAGAAAAGACAGGAATAAAGATTATATTAGGCAGCTTGGATGAATATTGGCCTCTTCTTTTACACTTTCAAAGGGAATTCCTACATTTATTCATTGCTTTGCATGAAAGTATTTATGCAACTGTAACTTGGTACGTTAACACATTGTAATCCTAATCTAATTAATTCTGCAACAATTTATTCCATTACAATCTCAAAATAGAAACACTAGTCTACAGAAACTTTGAGCATTCATTGAATTTCTGATTACGTACGTGAAAAAATCACACTTCTCCCTGCGCTGAAGCAACCAACAGGACTTACAGGACAGATAGCACAACTTGCGCACAGGCCTAAGTCTTTGCCAGAAATCAGATACTATCCCCATATTACATATACATAGATTGATGATTTTTACTCATTAGTCGGCAAATAAGCAACTAGTTTTTAATATATATTAAAACAAACACATGCACTGGATCATTTCAAGAGATATAGTTTCTGCAACAGATGCAGGTAAAGCACATTAACCACAGCTTGCTGCATGTAATTGCTGTGTTCATATTTCAGGTTACGAGTGCTGATTATATTTACCCTTTAAACCTTGCTTTTTACCTCTTCCTACACAGGACTGGTACACTGAAGTACTAAGGAAGAAGGTGAAAAGTCCTGGAGTCCTGGAGGGAATATGAGGAGGTGTCATGGTCCCGAAGCAGGAATCCTCAGTTGCAGAAGACTCCCACAAAAGCAGCCTTTTAGGCTCTAGGGCCAGCAGTTCCACATACTCCCCGAACCCCAAGGAGAAACTTCTGCCATGGGGCTGAATGGACTGCAGACTCACTGGAGGATCAGGAAAGCCCCAACAAGGTCTCTTCAAAGTAGTGTGAAATCCCACTGCTTATATAAGGGGGGGGGGAAAGGTCACCAGCTGCAGAAAAAGGCAGTAATTCTTTAACTGGCCACATACAGGAATCAGAGGCAGGGTTTCCACCATGACTACCTAGTGAAGTTGCTCCAAGATGCACTGAGACAACTTGTGGTTTGGGCCTCAGCTGTAGGACCGTTGAGCACAGTCCAGCACCAGCCCCTTGGTGTTTGTACAAAGGCCTGGCTGCTCCTTGCCTTACCTTCCTATCTTTTCCACAACTCTGGGCCTACCGATTTCCATCTTGCTTGGGCCATCACCATCCCTTGGGGTGGACATCACCATGGATCAGGATATAAGGACTTTGTAGCCAGGCAACTACCACTTCAATGTCAGCAACCAGGGGAATGAGAAGGGCTGAAAAGAGTCACAGGGACCTAATGAGAAGTGGGGAATTAAGGCTGGATAGGTCATCACAAAGGAATGTAAGCAGTTGAGATTCATTTATTATTATATGTAAGCTGTCTAGAAGACCTCTCTGGGTCGAAAGGTAGGGCAGAAACTGAAATAAAACAAAAGGACATGTTTAAGCATAAGTAGTATGTCCTTCCACTATCTTCTAGAACACACTCAAGATGTGTGCACAAGATGTTTATTTATTTATTTTACAGACCAATGTCTGCTATGTGTGCTACACTTCACTTGGAAACCAGCCCAGAGTGCTGCCTTATATATCAAGAGGTGGCTTCCATCCTGTCAAGGTGGCTGAGAAGAGGGAGAACGCTACACACAGAGACACACAGAATAGATACACAAACTACTACAGATTAGTCTCTGAACTGACAGCAAGGCACCAGGCACCAAACATCTCCCATTGTTTCAGGCCCAATTCACCAGGCCTAAGACAAAACAGGTGATGCTGAAGCACCTTCAACTGTATAGCCACAAACTCTTTCCCCCGCATCCCAGGACTAGAAAAGGCCCCTGGACTTGATACTGCCTTTTTTACTACCAAGTTTTACCAACTGGATGAATGGTGTGAGCCTGTTTTCTGAAGCACTGTTTTGGGCTTGAGACTTCTCTGTGAGAAAGGGGCTATAGCTTAATGATAGAGCTCATGCTTTGGATACACAACATTCCAGGAAGAGCTGGGAAAAAACTTCTGCCTGGAAATCTGGAGAGCTGCTTCCAGTCAATGTAGCCGGATAGACAGTCAGAGCACTGGTCCAAGGTAGCTCTTTATGTTCCCATCTTGGCTTTGAGTCCTGGCAGACCTGCTCCCTGCCCTGCAGGCCTTTCCTCATCTGGCCTGGTGGGGCCCTGACACTACAGCCAGAAAAGCTGAGGCTGCTGCATGGACTCTTGGGATGGGGGGCTGTTGTTAAAACTGTGTTTACAGAAGACAATCTTACTCAGCTACGAGTGATCGCCAAAGAAAGAAGAAGAAGTTGGCAGGGGGATTGTTACCGCTGTTGATGTTGGTTCCCTTGTATCTATTTCAGATCTTGTGATTTACTTGGGAAATATTCAGTTTGGCTGTCTATTTTTGAATGTTTTGTTTTTTGTTTTATGACTACTTTTGTTATGTTGTAGTTATGTATTTTTTCATGTTGTAAGCTGCCTTGAGCATCATTTGAAGTGTGGAAAGGCAGCATACAAATAAAATGATGTGCAAGGATAACAACAGGAGGACTCAAAGAAGGAACTTTTGGAAACTCAAGGCAGTAGAAACATAAGATGATTGGACCCCACTGAACTTGAAGCATAGGAAGCCCCAACAAAAATTTATAATTTGGCAAAATATTTGGACTTTATAATATGTATTTGTATAATTTGGAATATTTAATGTGACTTGATTGGATTGTTAAAATGGAAAACTTAATAAAAAATATTATAACAAAAACAAATAAAATGATGTGCGTACATATGTTGTCAGTGATGCTGGACAGCAACTCTAAAGGCCAGAGTATATAATACACAACAGGAATTGGAAGAAAGGTGTGAATGGAATTGTATGTGCTAGGATGTGTGCAAGGCTACATATGGCTGAAAGAGGCAATGCAAAGGACTTGTGCAAGTATTTCTAGGGTCTGTTTACTGGAAGCTTCTTTTCCAGATTAGTACTTAAAAAAAAAGAGCCCAATTTTATTTTAAATGCCAATGTTTAGGTAAAATTTAAATAAAATACATTTCAGGAGTTTCCGCCACATGTAGGTACTCCCTCCATATACCTAACTGCTTCTCGTGACAGGCGTTTCACAAGTATTTAATAGTATTGACTAGAAATAAAGTTCAACCATCTTCTTATTATCTGTGACTTGTCAAATATGATAAACAGCAGAAATAATTTGCATAATTGTCTATGGAGATTTTACAAATTTTTTTTTAGCTAGCACTGTTAGTAGGCACAAAGTGCTTGCTTCAGCTAAGAATGTCACTTTCAGACCAAGTCTACTTTCTGTCAAGCCTTTTAACCTTGAAAAGTGTTTGAAGTTGGACTGCAGACAGTAGTGTCAGGGTTTTAGCAATGTAAAAATAGGAGCATGTGTGTGCTTTTAAGCTTAAGCCACTTAGCATTAAAATTTCAATTTCTTTTCCTCCCTCCTCCAGGAATAAATGCGGCACAGAACATACGAAGGCCCAGAAGACAAACATCTTGAATAGTGCTAGCAACTGTAAATGTAGTAAAAGAAAGTATTCATACTGCTCACGGAACATTTCAGAATGATAGCTTTCTATTCATGTATGACAATAATACACTTATACACAATTGGGGGGGAATCCATTTAAACAAGTGTTGAAGACAGACAGCTTATTACTTGAATGCAACATAATTGGGCAGTATGAATTTGGCAATCTATACACACAGAAATTATGAAAGCCTTTGTATAGGATCTTTCCCGCCTTACCTATACAGTGGTACCTTGGAAGCTGAATGGAATCCTTTCCAGAAGTCCATTTGACTTCCAAAATGTTTGGAAACCAAGGCACGACTTCTGATTGGTTGCAGGAAGCTCCTGCAGCCAATCAGAAGCGGTGGAAACCATGTCGGATGTTCGGGTTCCAAAGAGCATTCGCAAACTGGAACACTCACTTCCAGGTTTGCGGCGTTCAGGAGCCAAAACGTTCGAGTTGCAAGGCGTTCGGGATCCAGGGTATGACTGTACTATTATCAGTGTACATAAGACTGAAATGATCAGGTACCTGAGTGTTACCCTCTTCTGTTAGTTGGATCACTGACACCAGGTAGGTGTGGCTATTATTTACGGTATTTCCCACTAATCTTTTGAGAAAGGTAGCCTAGAAAATGTAACTAATTACTGGTGCTCCCCTCTGACAACAACCAATAAGTTACTAGTTATTTCTGACCCAGTATTCCTGAAATTGTATTTTATTAAACTAAACAGGTAATGAGGGACTTAAAGTGAGGTAATCGTGGTATTAGGCAAATGTAAGAGACGATGTTTTTTAGAACGTGGTTTGATTAGAGTCAGAGGATTTCGTGCTTTCCAGAAACAAGCAGCTTGTTCTGGAGATTCAAATAATATTAAATGGCAGCAATATACTGGATATATGGTTTCTGTCTTCACTGTTCGGGAAAGATTTATAGAATTAAACTACATTCTATAAAGAAAAGAAAATATTCTACATTTGACCGGGGTTAGCAAAAAAGCCCTATTTGTTTGTGTGTGCATGTTTGCAAGCAAACACACTTGAATGCATACAAACATAGTGAGACAGAATGCCTACTGCAAAACAGTGCAAATAAGAAACAGGAAATTACGCATTCAGCATCTAAAAAGAAAGAACCCCTTAATGTATGTAATAAATATAGATTGAACAGTCACAGGGTTAAATGCTTCTCCTGCTTATTTTAGTTAGTTAAATTGACTCAGCAGAAAAGCAGAGACTGAAGAAATGAAACTGTAGTACAGATAACTATTCAGGTCATGTTTTGATTATGAATATACATGGAATTCATCTGCAATTTTAAAAGGAACAACACAGAAACCAAACTAATAATTCAAATGCATACAAAATTTACTTGGAAGACGTGCACAGCTTTTTTGTGGCATAGTTTTTAAGAGAACATATTTATAGTAAATTTAGTTGCCAACAGTGAGTATAATCACATGTAAATTAGTTGTGACTAAGTCTGTAATTGTAAATACATGTATTAAATAGCAACGTTCAATAAGCATAGGATCAGGATACATATCGCACTGAAGTAAGTGGAAGGCAAAGCAGTTCTTAAATTTCTAGAAAAAGAAATCCAAGGATTCAAATCTGTTAGGAATTATCAGCGTCTTATCTGGAAACTTCGTAATTCTGATGAATTGTGATTCAGGGTGAAGAAAATTCACTCTGCACAGGCTCAGATATACTGTAGGTATATATCCCGAGGTACCACTGTAGTGTAAAACACTTCAAAGTCAAAACCCTAACAAATATTCCAAAGCAATTGTAATTCACTGTCCCCATATGCAGGTTGGGAGGGGTTGTGACTGAAAAGAGTGAATTATGACAACTCTGCATTGTAGCACACACTAAATATCTCAGGTCAGGTTCTTGGTGTTTTACAACAAAGCTGCTGGGTTGTCCAGAGTTATTATATCCCTTTTGCTGAATTTCAGGTTGTGCTGAAGCTGAGAGAGTAGTGTACAACAAGCCTACAGTGTAGTTCTCTGTTACCCACTATTGCAGGTTGGTGGGCTATGTTTTCAGCTGCCTTATAATGTAGTCAGGGCAGTGTTATATTTCAGACAAGAGGTGGGGCTACTCCCAGGCAGATCAAGCACTCAGTTTTATCTGGAAGCTTCATGCACCACTGACATGCATGCAGAATGATCAGATTTTTAAATGTTCAAAACCAACAACTACTTGAAGTAAGGCCCAAAGCCGAGCAGGAGCTATATTTGATGCCAGCATTTATTCTTCAACTGTCTCAGCCCACAGTTCAGATAACACAAACATAACACAAACAAACGGCAACATTTTGTCGCACAGCTCTGCTTGTCTATATACTATATCAGGCATCCCCAACCTGCGGCTCTCCAGATGTTTTGGCCTACAGCTCTCATGATCCCTAGCTAACAGAACCAGTGGTCAGGGATGATGGGATGATGGGAATTGTAGTCCAAAACATCTGTAGGGCCGAAGGTTGGGGATGCCTGTACTATATACTAGTACTGATTGGAGTCTTTTAGCACTTTAGCCAAAACCATACCAATCATACAATAGAAAAAGAGAGAGACTGGCATGCTTGGGATAATCCTGAGGCGCATACTAGTACAAAAAAATCTGCAGAAAAGAAG
Source organism: Podarcis raffonei (assembly GCF_027172205.1). Lineage (NCBI taxonomy): Eukaryota > Metazoa > Chordata > Lepidosauria > Squamata > Lacertidae > Podarcis > Podarcis raffonei. Next base: position 102,084,732 of record NC_070602.1, on the reverse strand, counting down.
TTAAAGAAACAACCCCATGATTTCTGTAGGACTATAAAAGCAAAGCAAAGCAGGCTCTGGCCTCTGCCGCTGGCTAGGGAACAAAGCTTCCTTGAGAGGTTGCATCCTCTCCCATAGAAGTCAGTGTTCCCAGGGATGAAAAAGAGATAAAATATTTAAGCAGCTGGAATAGGGCACAACTGTCTCCTCCCCCCAAAGAAAGCCCCTACCTCACACACACAAAATTCAGCGGACATGGCATACTGTCGGGTGGTGGGAGGAAAACTAAATAGGAGGGGAGCAGAATTAGAGGCGGTTTTAGGACAGCACAACTGGTTCGGCCTCACGGGGGTCATGCAGTCATGGGGAGTTACCTGTATTTACAAAAAATGGCATGGATCCACTTAGCTACATATTTTGTAAGTATCTTAATATGAGGCAAGAACTAGAGATCAAATTTTTTTAAAAAAAAATTGATTTCAATTGCAACAGCTTTTCATTAAACCAGACACATGGACTCTCCCCTCTTCAACCCCAGACTCTAGAAACAAACATGACTCCTCTTTACTTACATGTTTTTTTAAACATCACCAGGCAACTGGATATACAGTCGCTGAATCTGATCAGCTACACTTAACACCAATATCTTTTTTACATTCCTCATACACATATCTCAGTTTTGAAATATGCACTATAAAGAACAATTTTTAAAAAAATTGTAGCCATGCAAGGAGAGCGAAAGGAATTAAATAGTATAAAATTACTTTAAATTGTCTTGCCTTGCAACTAGAGCACTAATAGTGCAGAGAAATAATAAGTCATTCAGATCAAGCCTCTGTGCAAGAAAATGTCAAAAATATAGTGGGATAGCAAATTAAACCTGCAAATTATGCTTTTGTGCTGAAGCTATTTTTAGACACATAATGTTTTCCTGAAGTGCTGTTCTTAAAGTTGTTTACTGAAACATTCAGCAAAATAATCAACTATTTCATGAAAAGTCTGCAATGAAAGAGCACTTCTTGCATAATTGGCAATATATTAGCACTAAATTAACTGTTTAGAACCTGGTTGATGCTCTATACTATTGTGAGTTCATGCCATCTTACAACCTATCATTAAAATGTTTACCAGAGGATTACAGTGGGACTTCCTTGGCAGTATGAACTGGATATGGAACAACTGATTGGTTCAAAATTGGGAAAGGCGTACGACAAGGCTGCATTTTGTCTCCCTGCTTATTTAATTTATACGCAGAATACATCATGCGAAAGGCTGGGCTGGATGAATCCCAAGCTGGAATTAAGATTGCCGGAAGAAATATCAACAACCTCAGATATGCAGATGACACAACCTTGATGGCAGAAAGTGAGGAGGAATTAAAGAACCTTTTAATGAGGGTGAAAGAGGAGAGCGCAAAATATGGTCTGAGGCTCAACATCAAAAAAACGAAGATCATGGCCACTGGTCCCATCACCTCCTGGCAAATAGAAGGGGAAGAAATGGAGGCAGTGAGAGATTTTACTTTCTTGGGCTCCATGATCACTGCAGATGGTGACAGCAGCCACGAAATTAAAAGACGCCTGCTTCTTGGGAGAAGGGCAATGACAGGCCTAGACAGCATCTTGAGAAGTAGAGACGTCACCTTGCCAACAAAGGTCCGTATAGTTAAAGCCATGGTTTTCCCAGTAGTGATGTATGGAAGTGAGAGCTGGACCATAAAGAAGGCTGATCGCCGAAGAATTGATGCTTTTGAATTATGGTGCTGGAGAAGACTCTTGAGAGTCCCATGGACTGCAAGAAGATCAAACGCATCCATTCTTAATGAAATCAGCCCTGAGTGCTCACTGGAAGGACAGATCGTGAAGCTGAGGCTCCAGTACTTTGGCCACCTCATGAGAAGAGAAGACTCCCTGGAGAAGACACTGATGCTGGGAAAGATGGAGGGCACAAGGAGAAGGGGGCGACAGAGGATGAGATGGTTGGATAGTGTTCTCGAAGCCACAAACATGAGTCTGACCAAACTGCGGGAGGTAGTGGAGGACAGAGGTGCCTGGCGTGCTCTGGTCCATGGGGTCACGAAGCGTCGGACACGACTAAACGACTAAACAACAACAACAACAACATGTGCAAGGACACATTCGCACAGCCATGCCCTTCAATTGTCTCCCTTATAACATCATAGCATACCTCATGCCCTGTGCTTTCTACTACAATATACAGTGGAACCTTGGGTTACAGACGCTTCTGATTACAGATGCTTCTGGTTACAGACTCCACTAACCCAGAAATAGTACCTCGGGTTAAGAACGTTGCTTCAGGATGAGAATAGAAATCGTGTGGCGGCAGCAGGAAGCCCCATTAGCTAAAGTGGTACCTCAGGTTAAGAACAGTTTCAGGTTAAGAACGGACCTCCAGAACGAATTAAGTTCTTAACCCGAGGTACCACTGTATTCTGCCTGAGAATGAACTCCCACCCACCCCCAATGATTATGGATTAGACTGAAACAGTTAAGCGAAGCCCAAATCTTCTACAGACGCAATACATAATCTACGTGAATCCATTTGATTTTATGTTTAATTACTGAGGTGGGAAAGATACGAGTTGAAAGCAAATGATCCCAAGCAAGAATAGTGACTGTCATACGAGTAAATCAGAATCATGTGCAGCTATATACTACAAAAGAAGGAACACCTTGATAATTATGAATCTAGACAATTGCTGGAGAAAGGATGAGGAACCGTTCTTCGCCAGAGGGTTGCATCTGTCAATATTCTAGGTGCCACAGTCAGTGGTGGGTGTGGGCAAAAGCAGGTGAGGCAATGAAAGCATAGAAACCATATGGTCTTATCTATGACACAATAAGGAAGGCTGATACCCTCAAGACAGATTTTTCACATCCTAGGCAATCAGGTGTGAAATAAACGACCAGATTATACAACTTAATGATACAAGACCCGTGAGAGTGCACTGTAACCATGGTCAAGCTCACTTGGATAATGGCGACAAACTGATCAAAAGACGTGAAAAAATTTGTTAAAACTTGGTTTTCACTATATTCATTCCTCAGTCTTAAAAAAAAAAGCCAGTTGCTGTGTGGTGGTCCATTCTCCCCTGCAACTAACTGCTGAAAATGTTGGGGTCATTTTTACCTCAGCTACATGGAATGGGAAACTGAAAGAACTACAGAGCTAGGGTCTCAAGGGCCCTCAAAATGATTTATTATTTTCCATGTCTATAGATGTACATATTTTATTTCCATTTGTTGTCAGAGAAGATTATATTTTGTTTATTTGTATTTTTGATTATATTTTGTTTATTTGTATTTTTGTTACAAAGAGTAACAAAACAAAAAATACTCCAATGACCTGGTCTATGAACTTAATTTATATTTATGAAAAAGGAGTTCAAACTTGCTGTTGCATTCCCTCCCCCCACTTTCATATAACACTGCCCTTAGGACATAAAGAACTCCATACAAGAGAATAATACATAACGTTAACACATTTGTATTACCACCAACTTGGTTCATTACTCAAACTTAGATAAGGAAAAACACCTTCCTATTTTCTGAGAAATTATTTCATCCTTAGTGCTTTTTAACTGCACAAAAGAACTTCTTGTGACAACAGCCATTAAATCACTTTTAAAAATATCACATTACATATCACACTGCAGTATTTTTATCGAGTGATTAAATGCTGGGTTCATCAGGCACTTGGGGAGCATTTTTTCCAACAAACTGTTCTCCAGCTACTGTCCTTTTCAATCCTAAAAATGACATAGCTGACAAGGAATAGATGCTTTCATTATCCATGATAATGGTATTATCGGTGGCTCACCAAATTGAGTTTAAAATTGTTTTATGCAATATTTCCTTTTTACTGAGCAGCTCAGTGTTGCTGTGTTTTGAAGTATACCCTTTAACCACATAATTACGTGGTGTTTGCAGGCACAATTGCACCCAAGATGACCTCTGGTGGCCATGAAACCTCTGGCTTTGCCTCTACCCTTACCCACTTTGGAAGTGGGGAGGGAAGCAAACGCGGGGGGGGGGGAGGGAGGGAAGGAAGGGTATCACTCTTTCCTACTTTCTTATAAAGTTTTCCAGGCTGACTCTTAGCAGGAAGAGCCTAGCAGGAAGGGGGCTAAGCACCCTGAAAATATGTTAAAAAAGATAAGAGAGAAAAAAATAAGCACACCCAACCCCACTCCACTCACCATTCCCCCCTCCACCTCTTTCCCCCTTTCCTTCCTAATGTAACACTAATATCTCAACAAATGAAACTCACCTGGAGAAAATGTAACTTGAAAATAGAGATATTGCACATACTTTTGTAAACCATGAAATCTTTAATAATTAAAAAAAAATGAAAAAAGTAAGCACAAATTGTTTGTGCTTTGTAATAAAGTGCTGAGTGCGTGCTTTCCTCTCTGTCCCTGTCCCTCTCTGGGGTTGGGTCTATATTTCCTGAGACAGTGAGAGAGAGACTGACTGACGAACCAGCCAACCAACCAACCAACCAAACAGGTCTGCTATGGCAGCCATTTTGTGACGGCAGCCTCTGATTCCAAAGGTGCCCTTAGGTCAAAAGAGGTTGGCAACCCCCTGCTTAGGTTCTTCACAAGAAGCTTCTCCCTAGATGTGACCGTGCAAAGCAAGGGCTTATGCAAGCATGGCAAAAGAAGCAAGTGGTTTTGTACACTTACTTTAAAACTGGAGTTGTTGCTTACCCTCACATCCTATAGAGGATGCATGCAAGTACTTCATTCCATATCTGATTTCCTTCTACACAAAAGCACCACAAGTTATCTTTAGGAATCTTTGGGAAAAGCAAACTTAAGGAACAGTAAAGACAGAGGTCTAACGTAGCTGAACTTTAATAAAGAAATGGTTTATGAAGAACTAACAACCAACAACAATTCCGCCAACACCCCAGGGTAGCATGCATCCACATCCCCAAATGTTATCTTCTTGGCAACTCTGTGAGATAGGTTGGGCTGAGGGATGTTGATTGGCTCAAAGCTATCCAGGGAGATTATAGCAAAGTGTATACAGTGGTACCTTGGGTTAAGAACTTAATTCGTTCTGGAGGTCCATTCTTAACCTGAAACAGTTCTTAACCTGAAGCACCACTTTAGCTAATGGGGCCTTCCGCTGCCGGAGCACAATTTCTGTTCTCATCCTGAAGCAAAGTTCTTAACCCAAGGTACTATTTCTGGGTTTGTGGAGTCTGTAACCTGAAGCATCTGTAACCTGAAGCGCCTGTAACCCAAGGTACAACCATAGTTTGAGTCTGTCAAGTACTTAACCATCATATCACACTAGTTCTCAAATGAGCAAGCCTTAAAATTTATGGATAGCATAGTTCACCTACTGAGTTGTTTCAGATAATTCTTTGTGCTTTGCAATGTTAATTTTTTAAAAAATGTAACTAGGTGAAACACTGATAATGGCAGTCAAGCTCTAAATCTAGGGGTTGGTAGAAAAAAGCCAAGGAGGAGAAATAGCCAAGGAGGTGGTGGCTAATCCCTCTCTTAGTTCATATTAACACAAAATACAACTTTAAAACATCAACACTCAAATTCTACACCCTGAATTGGAGGGAGCGGGGTAGAATTTTTTTTTAAAAAGAATGTCTGTAGTAACAGAGACATGGAGAAAGATACTGAAGAAAACAATATCGTGCAGGAGTCTTTGATGTGGTGCTCATGAGTACCTGTATTTCCTGTGGTGCCCAACAAAAGATCTCAGCAGATAACAGGTCAATAAACCACATTACCCGAGACTGTTCACACTAACTGCTCAGTCTTATTTGCAGGGACTTGGCCTCTTTAAACATGCAAATATTTCATGGGATGCCAGGACTGGACACTTACCCTCCTTACCATTCTGAACCATTCGTGAGTTAATGAGACAGTAGCTGATATAGATGCCTTTTTCCTTCATTGATGGGGTGGCTCATTGGCGTAACAACTGCATCATGCTTTGGTTCAGTCTTTGTCTGCTTTTTAATGTAGCAACCATTTTTTTTTTGTTATGCCACACACCTTGCAGCAGCCATTTTGTGACTAGCACTTCTCTTAAATTCTACATATGCCCACTGGCCCAAGGAGTTTGGTGACCTCTGAGACAGTACATCATAGGCCACACAAAAACTGTGCAAGCTATGCATGGTGCCACACACTAGCCCCCAGAAAAAAATTAGGGAACATTAAAGAAGAGATATATATTGTTCTGTTGTTGTTGTTTTAATTCCTTGACCCTGCATTAGCAGCAATGACTCTGCTTTATTTCCACTCACTAAGTTTGGAAGAAGATTCATCTCAATAAAGAAGCCTAAAGAGAAGATTCATCTCAATACAGAAGTCTAATCTCACTAACATGCCTATGCAAAACCTGATCCTTTCAGACAAAGTCTGCTGTTATTTTTTTTTTATCCAAAGATCTAATTCTACACTAAGGTAGCAATCCTAACTTACCTGGGAGTAAGACCCACTGAATGCTTCAGTAAGCCCTATGGCAAGGGTCAGCAAACTTTTTCAGCAGGGGGCCGGTCCACTGTCCCTCAGACCTTGTGGGGGGCCGGACTATATTTTGAAAAAAAATATATGAACAAATTCCTATGCCCCACAAATAACCCAGAGATGCATTTTAAATAAAAGCACACATACTACTCATGTAAAAACACGCTGATTCCCAAACTGTCCAAGGGCCGGATTTAGAAGGCAATTGGGCCGGATCCAGCCCCCAGGCCTTAGTTTGCCTACCCATTCCCTATGGTGTTTCAGTGCAAACGTGCACATAGGATTGCAATAAGCAAATTCACAACCAAATATTATGGCAAATCAAATTATGTTACTTACAGAATTCTGTAAGATGTATACACATTCCCTTAATGTGTATTCCCTTGTATGGCTTTGAACAATATTTAGCTTCTAACGAAGAATCTGTTGTTTCATGTTAAGCAATGAACTTTGATCATAATGGTAGATTAAATACATTACACCTTATACTAATAATTATGGAAACCAGCATGTTCAGGTTGTGTATTTTGAAAATGAATTTGGCATGCTTTATTTTGAACTCAGTAATTTGGTATTTGCATATGTTTAACTGGCCTTGAGATATCAGTCAAATAGCAAGAATTAGGGTTTAGACCAGGAGCGAGCAAAGTCGTACCCTCCAGATTTTATTGGACTCCAGCTGCCATCAGCTCCATCCAATATAACCAATAGTCAAGGATGATGGTAGCTGGAGTCAAGCACCCTCCTGGTTTAGACACTGTGAGGGAAAGTAGCTGGGGGCCATGAAGGAGGGGTAGATACAGGCACAGCCTCAAAGCCCTTGAGCCTAATTCTATGTTCTTAAAACACATTCCTGCAAAAATGGAAGCTAGGATTCACAGAATTACACACAAAAGTTTCGGCTTCACCAAACTCGAAAACAAAGATAGCCAAGGGTTTAAAAAAATAAATCCAAAGGATGTTTCCAAACCACATAAAAACTACACCCATAAAACACAGGTATGCCAATGAAGAATCACACAAGTGTCCAACTTGAGGCCTATTGCTCTAATCCAGCAATGAATGCAGAAGCAGCCTTCACACATACAGCCAACATTAATCTACGGCTCGAATCCTATTCACATTTGCCTGAGAGTAAGTCCTGCTGTGGTGTAAACCACTGAGCCTCAGGCTTGCCAATCGGAAGGTCAGCAGTTCAAATCCCCGCAACGAGGTGAGCTCCTGTTGCTTGGTCCCAGCTCCTGCCAACCTAGCAGTTTGAAAGCATGTCAAGTGCAAGTAGATAAATAGGAGCCACTCCGGTGGGAAGGTAAACAGTGTTTCCGTGCGCTGCTCTGGTTTCGCCAGAAGCGGCTTAGTCATGCTGGCCACATGACCCGGAAAAACTGTCTGTGGACAAACGTTGGCTCCCTTGCCAGTAAAGCGAGATGAGCACCACAACCCCAGAGTTGTTCGCGACTGGACTCAACTGTCAGGGGTCCTTTACCTTTACCTTTTTCAGTCCCAATGAACTCAATGGGGCTTACCTCTGAGTAGGCATGTATAGGATTTCACTGCACATCACATTTCCAACAACATTCTCTCACACACCCTCAGGTCTTACTGAATTAACTACCGTATTTTTCGCTCTATAGGACGCACTTTTCCCCTTCAAAAATGAAGGGGAAATGTGTGTGCGTCCTATGGAGCGAAGACGCCATAGCCCTGCGACCCTCTCCCGGCTGGAGAGGTAACGCGGGGCTATGGCAGGAGCCTCTATAGCCGCGTGTCACCTCTCCAGCCGGGAGAGCGCGCGCAGGGCTAAAGCAGCCCCCCGCGACCCTCTCCCGGCTGGAGAGGTGACGCGCGCCTATGGCAGGAGCCTCTCTGCTGCGCCTTTCCGCTGCTCCCTGACCTGCTCTTTGGGGCTGGTGGTGGGCTTCCCCCCGCCAGCCCCAAAGAGCAGGTCGAAAGGAACCTGAAGCCTGGAGAGCGAGAGGGGTCGGTGCGCACCGACCCCTCTCGCTCTCCAGGCTTCCAAGGTAGCCGCCTGAACGCACCTTAAACGGCACCTTGTTTTAGAGTGGGAAAACAAGAGGGGGGAAATTCTCCCACTCTCTGCGCAGCGCCTCCTGCCGCTTCACTGAAGGGGCGCTGGGCAGAGAGCGGAAGAATTTTTTCCCCTTGTTCTCCCCCCTCTAAAACAAGGTGCGTCCTATTGTCCGGTGCGTCCTATGGTGCGAAAAATACGGTAGATGCATCTTTCATATGTATACAGGTGCCTATCTTCCTTCAGAGTCACTAATATTTGTCTGTATAAAATAAAATATGTAAGATTATGAAAGTTTTGGTCAAACGCATTCAATCAAATGAAAACAAAACAGTATTTTTCAGTGAAATTCAGAATTTTTAACTCTGAAAACTGTCAGTCAAGAGTTCGGAAATGGCTGTCAAACACAAAGTAGCAAGTTCAATGTTTTTGTTTATATAAACTCTGGAGGACTCAGAATTCTGTTTGATAATAGTACACCATCAGAAAATGTTGTGTAAATATATTTCTGATAGATCACTTGAGTGTTCAGTACATAACTATGCTATAGGTGAACACCCTATGTATAAGTCCATCTATACACCATGTGTTTGAATAATTAACAAGAAAGCAAGTGGTCATAGCACAACATAGTCATGAAATTCTATGCTACATAACAGTTTGCTGTAGAAATAGAAAAAAAATGATATTCTTTATACATAGTTTGAATAAAGGAATGATTACTCATATTCTTGGACATGCTGTTTTAGTTATGCTGCATTTATCAGTGCTGCAGAACTAATTTACTAGTAACAAAATAATTTCTATGGATTGAAAGGAAAACATCAGCAATGCAGCAAATTCCAACCTAGGTTTTTAAAAACTAGGTCATATAGGCAAAAATGAAAATAGGAGGTAGAAATAGGTCCTAATAAATCTATTCTGCAGCACAATATTTACTTAATCTTGATGTGCATATAGAGCAGGGATTTTACAGCGTAGAGTAATATAAATTCAAATTGTACCTTACTATAAACTAACGTTTAATACATAGAAATGGAAGTGTATGATGGATTTAATTTTCGAAAGTGAACCTTTCACCAAAAACATTACTCTGGGCTTCACAGTCACTGCAGAACATGCAAGCAAGATGTTGGATCCTAAGAACTGCGGACAGTGCTCTGCATTTGTGGTAGGGATTGCCAACCCCCTCCTTCCTGCAGTGGCCCCCACAAAAAACTCTGCTGAGACTCAAGGAAACCCTTCAAAATGCAACGTGATGTGGTGCAAGTAGATGCAGTGTGCGTGGGAGACTTGGTGGCAATGAAAGAGCCCTCCATGTATTCAAATGCTTTCCAACATGCAAGAAACAATTTGAACCGAAGCTATCTAGTTTAGAGACATGCTGTTTGATTTTGCATAATCTAATGCACAGTCCACCCGTGAGAGAGGTGTTATCAGATAAAAAAAGGTAAAGGGTAAAGGGACCCCTGACCATTAGGTCCAGTTGTGACCGACTCTGGGGTTGCGCACTCATCTCGCTCTATAGGCCAAGGGAGCCGGCATACAGCTTCCGGGTCACGTGGCCAGCATGACTAAGCCACCTCTGGCGAACCAGAGCAGCGCACGGAAACGTCGTTCACCTTCCCGCCGGAGCGGTACCTATTTATCTACTTGCACTTTGACGTGCTTTCGAACTGCTAGGTGGGCAGGAGCAGGGACCGAGCAACGGGAGATCACCCCGTCGCTGGGATTCAAACTGCCAACCTTCTGATCGGCAAGTCCTAAGCTCTGTAGCTTAACCCACAGCGCCACCCGCTATCAGATATACAGGCACAAAAGCCCTCACACATTCTCCTCCTCTTTCCGAAATTGAATGTGTGTATTTCTTCACACTGTGCATAGTTTTAACAAGATGTAGCAATGCGGCCACCAACTTGGATGGCTTTAAAAGGGAACTAAATGAATTCAGAGGATAAGGCTGTCAATGGTCACATGCCATGATCACTATATATTACGTCCAACATTAGAGGCAGTATTAGAGGCTGGGGATCTTGTAGGGAAGAATGTTCATGCATTGATGTCCTGCTGCAGGCTTCCCAAAGCCAGCTGCGTGGTCACTGTGAGAAAAAAATGCTGGACTAGATAGCACAGTATTCAGCAGGGCTGTGTGACATTATCAAGTTTTCCTTCTTCATACGACACTGGAGGAATTGATTGAATTTATATACCTCCCTATACCTGCAGGTCTCAGGGCAGTTCACAGGATAAAATCCTGTGGGTTGCCATACGTCCGGAATTTCCCAGACATATCCAGGATTCGACCGCTGGAATTAGCATCCAGGCAGAATAATGTCTACTCAGGCATATAGCAACCCACGTTGGAAGTGCTCATTTTTTTTTGCTGAATTTCCTTAAAAATAGCTTTAAAACTTCATTTTGGGGGGAGATTCCCCCTGCCCCCCGAAAAGCTCAACAATTCTTCCAATTTGCTCCAAAGAAAGGTTGCAAGTGGTCTCCATAGTGTAACAATGAAAAGGTCCTGTAGCACCTTAAGAACTAGTTTCCTGATCATTGTATAACCTGCTGCAAGCCACAGCCTGCTGCATTCGATGCTCAGGGACGCAAGTGATGGTGGCAACAAATAGATTATTTGACTATACACATGGGCCAAGACATAGTGGAGTTAATGACATTGTGACATTACTTACATTACACAAAAGCAATGAACACATCTAAGCATCATAAATCGAACAGACAATTTGTACTTGCTTGAACAAATTCAAGTGTTTTCTATGCAGGAACCAGACATGGAACGGCAATGCCAGGTGTCTGCCTTTAATAAGTTAGATCAGGAATGGAAAAACCTTTCAAAATTAGAGTTCCTATACCTTTAAAACCTATTTAGAAGAGGACTTCAGAAGGAGCAGTTGCAAAGGGATAGAAAGTTGCACCTGTCCAATTCCCTTTACTAACACAGGAGTCTTAAAGTTGAAAGACCACCCATGAACAAAAACTGTAGCCATTGCTGTCACTGGTCCTACCCTTCACCTAAACAGAGTCTCATTAATTTGTCTAAAAGATGTGGCAAAATGAAAGGTAGATGCTGGAAGTATTTTCACAGCACTTCTACAATCCACTGTACAATACAATTCAAATGAGAACCAATTGGACAGGCCAATGATTCAAATTGGCTCTACAATGAATTTAAAGCTAGATGCTTGATGAAGATCTCTGAAAATTCTGAATGGGTAGAATATATATTTCTATAGCCCTCAGCACAGGAAAGCAACATTATCTGCATTACCATGAAGGTACCTCCTGTTTTCTCAGAATAAAACCTCAAGTACTGATATGTAGATTATTGATACAGAGAGAAAATAAACATGACCCCTGAGTGGGTAGCTGAATCCCGGTACCACCTGGCTATTGATTCTCTGAGTACTATGAGACAAGTCTTGTTATTATTAGGCTTCTGGAACCACATTATTCCTATTGACATCATACATGATACCTGAGAGTATGGATGAAAACATTTATAGTTGCTACAAGAACAAAAAACTGGATAAACTATTCTCAGTTGCAAATCAATTCAATAATTCTTGATGAAGATATGTGCCCTGTCCCACTTAAATGCCATAACAAATGAAAATTACTCTTGTAACTAAAGCTTCTGTGAGCTTAAGAAAATACAATATCAGAAAGCTTTATTTTTAAAATGCATTAAACTGAAATTAAGTTATTCAAAGAGTGAAGTGTACAAAGGAATTACTAGCACACTGCTTTAAAATTTAGCAGAGGCAGTCTACAGGCAACATTATTGCCTTTTGCTTCGATATAATAATAAAGCAGGGTGGAAGGAAATGTTGTTGGTTTTTTAAAAAATGTGCATGTATAAACAATCAGAGGACTTCAATTTAGTCAATAAAGTGAATGCCATTAAAACATCTTATAAGGAAGTGACAGGCTTTAATAATGTGTTTTATGACGGAAAGCAGACATTTGTTTTCTAAATGAATCCTTCAATTGACAAGGAAGGTATATTTTATTTTTCTAAAAATGGCATACTTGCAATTCTTACTCAGTTTAAAAACAGAATTAAAATAATCTATTGACAAGCAAGTCAATACAACAGCACAAAATAGTAGAAAATTATTCATATATGCCACCTATGCTGGAAAAAGAGAAAGCACTTGTAAACTCCCTATGACTTCGCACTCACCCCTATGAACTGTTGGTTGCCATGGCAAGCATTTGTCTGTATATTGCATATTAACACTATAACACCATCCCCATTTCTCTCAAAGAATTAGTAACTGATGTTTGGACTCTCTACTTAAGAAAATTAAAGGTTTTTAAATTATGAGTCTCACAGAAGTATATTGCAACTGAAAAGGATTTCTTGTATGATTTAGGACATAAAGCAAACATGAAAGCTACCATTTATTTTTAGCTCCTTTTTTGCATACATCTCTCTAGCCATCATATTTCTATACCCAAAGTGAAGTAGTGCTAGTGAATTCAATATACATTGTGTGTGTGTGTGTGTGTGTGTGTGTGTGTGTGTGTGTGGCACAACAGCAATGTTACCTGTTGTGGTAAATCACAAATTGTTATTCTGATAGATAGTAGTTTTATTTCTTAGGTGATTTTTTTTTTAATGGTGACTAAGGGAGGTTCCATTTTTGTTGTTGGCATACATCTGCCTTGAGAGACAATGGAGAGCACCTCCAGGAGTGAAGTCAAACCGCTGTATTAGCAGCACCAAAGTGACCTCCCCAGGTGCAAGCCTGGGCAGTGTGTATGGAGGTCCTGGGCTGTCCAGATGACAAGACCTACACATAATGAATGTGTAGTAAAACAAGCACCATTTAGTTAAAAGACAAAAACATATCCAGAAGAGATACCAAGCAGGTATTTAGGTTTCCATACAATGACAAAATATGGAATCCTCTAAAGCAGGCATGGCCAAACTTCGCTCTCCAGCTGTTTTGGGACTACAACTCCCATCATCCCTAGCTAACAGGACCAGTGGGCAGGGATGATGGGAATTGTAGTCCCCAAACACCTGGAGGGCCATGTTTGGCCATGCCTGCTCTAAAGCTTATGCCATAATAAATTTAGTCTTTAAGGTGGCACAAAACACATTGTCTACACAAAATATGGATAACTAATTTAGCAGAAATAATGGTTTGCATTTACTCCAGTTTTAATCCCACAGAGCTGATCTCTGTGTTTCATTTAATGCTGTTTGTATTTAATTTATTTTATACACTGATAGTATGCCACTTTGAGCCTTGGGAAGGTGACATAATAAATAAAATGGAAAGGAAAGAACCAGCTTTTGCAGACCAATCAGAGTCATAATTGTTGAATGTTAAATATATTCTCCCTTTTGTCAAATGGAATATTACAAGATTGCTTTGTAAATAAGATTCAAACTAAGAATTCCTTCAAGACTACACAAGGGCAGTGACCCACTTCTTAAAATATTACAGTATTTTAAAGCTTCTGGATTCACGATAGAACTTTTAAACAAGGTCACACATACTACGTGTAAAAAATATCACTTGCATCTTAGGATGGTGCTAGTTTCTAAATACTAGCACAACATACTGGAAACAATATATATGCATTAAAAAAAAGCAGTAGTACAAGAAGCTATGCCAACTTAACCATTGCAAATTAGAGAATGAAAGCATGTAAGGCAACTGGCCTTCAGAAAGAAATTTAAATGCTCTAAGATACAATGATGCCAGAAACATACTATATCCGAGGAAGTGCACTAAAACACTGAGGACTCAGCTCCCGAGTGAAAGCTCCCAGAGTACACAATTGTTAACATTCTTTGAACGGTATCCAGTGCTATTCATGCTCAGAGAATATCTATTCAAATAATTAAATCTAAGTCTGATTATTTCAAAGGGTCTACTACAAATACGACTTCACTGGGTCATCAAACGTTGTAGTCGTAGGTGTGATCTGTGCCTGCAGAAATCTCTTATAAAGAAGGTGCTTCCTTCCTTCCCCTTCAAGTGCATTGCAGTGTGCTGTGACTATGATGGAAGGCTTAAGTACTTTTTCTTGTATCCTTCCTTATTCAACCTACCTGCTACCTTGACACAAGTTCAGGTAACATGCATCCCACTCCCAAATCTACCTGCACACTCACCGCTGCACCCACACTGGGATGAATCACATATCTGGGAACACATGATGTTTAAGTCTAGTGGAAGAAAACCCTCTTTATTTCATAAAGAAATAAGATGTGGGACAATAAAGAGTTTGTATTTGCTGGGGTCTAAAGTATCCAGTAAAGGGACGCAGGTGGCGCTGTGGGTTAAACCACAGAGCCTAGGGCTTGCCGATCAGAAGGTTGGTGGTTCGAATCCCTGTGATGCGGTGAGCTCCTGTTGCTGCCAACCTAGCAGTTCGAAAGCACGTCGAAGTGCAGGTAGATAAATAGGTACCACTCCGGCGGGAAGGTAAATGGCGTTTCCGTGCACTGCTCTGGTTCGCCAGAAGTGGCTTAGTCATGCTGGCCACATGACCTGGAAGCTGTACGCCGGCTCCCTTGGCCAACAAAGTGAGCTGAGCACCGCAACCCCAGAGTTGTCCGTGACTGGACCTAATGGTCAGGGGTCCCTTTACCTTTACCTTTAAAGTATCCAGTCAATGAAAAGTGGAAAACCAATAGCCAACATTAAATATAACCACTTCTCTAACCACCATAGTGGTTCTGATTCTGCATACCTTATTTTCATTCCTCTCAGCTATGTTTCACCTTGTGAAACATAGATTTGAGGATACCTAATGGAAAGCTTACAGTTGACTACTTCCTACAAACCTTGCCACTGCAATGCATGAACTCCACCCCATCCCCAAAATTTAAAAGATGGAGCTTGAAGCAGCCAAAAAATTGCACTGAAATCACAGCACAGCATTCATTTTAATCAGGAGGTAGATACAACATGATGAGAAGTTATGTAAATTTCTCCTTAATCTCATCAAGAACATTTTGGTAGTACAATTTACCTAGCTATAAAGAAGGAAGGGCATGGAATCGATCCAGTCCACAGTCACAATTTTCTGTGTTTCAACATATCCCCCATGGTCCTAAAACAGAGGTACTAGCTGCTGAAACTGTGCTGCCATGCCAGACCTCAAGATTTTCCATATCCTTTCCTCTCTCTTCTCAACCTGTCTATTATTGGTTGAAATACATGCAGATACATTATGTTTCTAAAACCGATGAGTTTGTGACATCAAAATCAATACACTGAATACTTGAGTTTTTAGAACAAATTATTATGAGTGCATTATGAGTGCAAACGGGCAGAACATTATCAAAATCAGCACTTTCAAATTAGCTTGGCTACTCTGTGTCAGTAGTTGTTAAGTTTTCATAATAAAAGTCTCAGCTGATGCAGTAAGTACCCTCCAGCAAGATAGTACCAATATCCAATTCACAGATTTTGTAAGGGCATAGCTTTTCTAACAACAACACTACTACTTAGCAAGTTGAAGGAGCAGTCCAACAAACTTGTAAGACTAGTCCAAAATTATAAATATTTCTCTCTCCATAAACTCACCTGCTGATATTCTGTGTTTAGCAACAGGAATGTTTACATGGCTTGGGCAAGTATAATATTATCTAATTCAATTTATTCAACCAATGTAGCTGCTTAACTATGTGACTGTATACAGTAGCAAATAACAATACTAAGGATGTTGATCTGAGGTTGTGAAAATTTAGGTTGTAACAAGGTTACACAAACTGCTCTGATCAACTGCTTTAAAAATGCAGCATAAACTGTTGAGTCATACAGTGAAACATTATATACCATGACTTTTAGTCATGGCATGGATGTGTTTAGTCACAAGGATGTAACATTTGCTATAAAGTTTATTGCATGTTCATTTTACAAAGTATCTTTTAAATACAGTGACAATCTGACTGCTTTCTAAGTAATCTGGACTTGTATTACCAAACTCCTGTTCAAATGTTAACAATCAATGAGCTTTAGATCAAATTTCTGGTTAGATCAGAAATGAGCATTTACATTTTAGAATACTTGATTAGAATCTACAAATAACTGAAGAGAGATGATCTTTCATCATAAACAGCACAAAATTAGATTTCTCTGTAATTCAGTCTTGTGATCCTTGAAGACTAACATTGCTACCCCTCGTATAGATGTTTTTATTACTGGATCCTCTCTCTCTACCTCCTGAAATTTTCCACCAAAAATCTCCAGGGAAGCCTGCTCCACAGTCTGAAAATCACTGAAATATTTGTCTGCTTGCACAATCTCGTTAGAGAGAATTTCACTCCCATATGAAGAAATCAAGATATGCAAGTGCTATTCCACCTGATAGTAAAATGCTCAAGGAAGCCAACAGAATAGAGTAAAAAAACCAACATCTGAAAATGAAAACACAAAACACAGTTGCAAATTTCAGAAAAGCACAAAAGTATAGAAGGATCAAGTATGTGTGTTTTTAAGTGTTACAATTAGACCATAAAGGTATTCAAAACGTAGTAGAAGGTTAACAAAGAGGAAGCAGATTGCAGCTCTAGGGGCAGAGAATTATACATCTTGGGTGTGACAACCATTTCCCTTATTTCCATCATCTGTACTTCTAAAAGTGGTAGGATTCACAGAAGGGGGACTCCCCTCCTATCTGCAGTTGATACACAGATTTTCTCTTTGGGTATCCCTTTTCCAGGCCATTATGCAAAAATGCAAGGTAAGTGCCCCTCCCAAAAGCCATTATAAATGTAACTTTGTGATATTTCCGAACCAAAATCAGTCACATTTCCCTTCGTAAGAAGAGCATTCCAAGACTTACTTCATAAGTCACAATATAGCAGCTTGGATAGTATTATATAAACAGTCCTGTGATTTTGTGCTTTAAGGTTCTCAAACAACTGCTCACACATCTGAATAGAGTACCTAACATTTGTTGCCACTATGCTTGCCAGGCATTTGATTAGTTAACTGCACCTCGAGAGCTCCATGTTGTGCTCAGCTTCTTATAACATCTAAATCATGTTTAAAGTATCAAGATAGGAAAGTAAACATACAGCGCTTTTATTCTTCCAAAATCCTTCCTCAGCAAATATTCAAAGTGCCTGTATGACTGGGTATCACTTACAAAAGCAAGTTATTTTTTCCTCAGATGAAATTTCAGTGCTTTAAGATGGTACTTCTGAAGGGCACACTTGGCCACTACTGAAACATTGGCTTTGATGCTCATTGAGATGAGTATCTGGACAAGCACTGGCATTGTAGGGTGTTGGTCATCAAATCCCAAACTTCTGCCAATCTTCACCTAGTGATCGCATGTACTTATTGAAAAGGAAAAGATCAATCAGAGAACCTGTGGAATTCTACAGGGAAGATTCCAACCAAAGAGAAACAGTCACTTCTGTGACCATTCTGATGGAAATTGCTCCAAAGCAGTCTCCTAAATCTGTGCTATCCTGACTGGCTTTTGCCAGCCAGATGGACATAAATCCAGCTCTAAAATGTTGCCCTTTTATTCCTGTGCTCTGACCAATGGATGTTTCTCATTTGGGCCTAACTTAAATAGATGGAAATAAGTAGAACAAGAATGAGTCTTGAATAACTTACTCGGATTCTGCCTATGAAATGAGAACCTGAACTACCCTTCTATTTTTATTTTTTTAAGAATCATTTGTATTCCTCCACTGTGGAATTCATTTACATGCAATTTGGTGATGGCCACCAGCTTAATTGGATTTAAGAAGGTATTAGACAAATTCATCAATGATTACTGGCCATGATGGCTACACATAGGCGGCACATTTCTGAATGCCAGTTGCTGGGGAACAACATGCCCCTCATGTCCTGCTTTGAGACTTCCCACAGACATCTTGTTAGACATTTTGGGAAACAGAATGCTGGACTAGATAGGCATTGGAGTCTCACTCAGCAAGTCTTATGCCTTTAAATTGAATGTACTTCTATTCTCCTTTTAAGGCCTTGAATTCTTCAGTTGTAAACTTTATTATTTGAATACCTCATTCCCTATATTCCAGTGTACCTTGCTTAACATATCAATAGATATGGGGAAATGTCTCCCTTTGGACATGAGAGTTCTGTTCAAGCTATTTCATTTTTCAACAAATGTTTATTACAGTGAGGTACTGGCTAGTCAGCACTTTTGAAAAAATTCAGCCAGTCATTTATAAAACTACAAAAGCTGCATTAATATTTTTTATTTTCTTTTTAAATCATAAAGGACTCCATCTTTATGAAGTCTGAAACTGAAAATTAAGCAATATTCTTGGTGCAATGAAATTAGACTGTGAATGATATTTATTTCCAAGTGAATGAGAATAGCCCATTAGGACTTAACTTTGCTGCCAAACTACTTATTGATTTCTTTTGCTTACTGAAGTAATACTGGGCAAAACCAAGATCCTTGACATCAGTAACTTTTTTTAAACACATATTATTCAAACATTATCCACCAAAAATGAAAGTTTAAAATCAGAATAATAGATCAAATATACTTCATGAAAATACTTACATGGTTTAAAAGGTTCTTAACAAGATAGATTTGTTCCCCATATGATAAAGCGTTCCCTAAAGAGGTTACCAATAACTTGATGCACATCAAGGTTTTGTACATTTGTTCTGCTAAAATGCCCAAAGCTCAAGAAAAAGTTGTGGTGCACAATAAGTGGGCCAGCTTAAAATATACACTTCAGAGAGGATGGCAGTGCCAAGGAAGAAGTTTATACAATTATTTCAGTTTAGGAAAAAAAGAACACCTCAACATCACCAAAACAGATGGATGAAGAAAGCAATAGGATAGTAGCAGCTGGACAAAGAAATAGTGAAATGAAATTAATGAAATCACATTGTTGTGCTTTTGATAAATAGACATCTATGTTCAAAGATATTTTGTTCAACAAGAATTCGAGTTATGGAGGTTTGTGAGAGCATGTAATTGTGTAGGAAATTGGTGTATCCCTCTGTACGAAAACAATGGTTTCAGCACAAGTGAAAAAATATGTACAGACATTTTGTGGAGCTCTATGCTATCTTGAATGACTGGGGAAAAAATTATGTACTTTTGGACTCCAGGCACAAAAATCATTTATTTTACAACCAAACTGGCTCCCCACTTATTCCTTACATCTTTACTTAACAGCAACCTGCCAAATTACTACTTCTTTCCCCCAGTTTGATCTTAAATAATTTCTTCATTTCTTACAGCATCATGGGATTGAGAACCAAAACTCCTCCTTTCTTTCACTGGAAAATTATCTCTGAAAAAATTGTCAGAATATTCCCTTAAACAGAACCATTACCATCTTTATTCTCTTCCATTTCTAACTATTATATTGATTGAGACAAAATCAGGGTAGAGATGGGGAGTTGATGAAAAACTTTCCCTATCCTCACAATTGTTTTCTTCTTCACTCGTCTCACCCCTTTCAATAATGGGCTAAAAACACCCGGATCCAGCTCCATTCTCATATGTATTTGCCATTTAAAAATGTATTTATTTACTTATTGAGCAAAATATACAATTAATAATACCCCCAAATTGACCGGTCCCCATACTACTATTGTACAGAGTAGGCCTATTTCCAAAAATATTCAAAAGGCCCGGAGGAAGAAGGTGATTTACACTAGGTGTTGAAATGTCAGTGGCATTAGGGGAGTGGGTATTCCACAGGCAGGGCACCATTGCTGAGAAGGCTCTCTGGTGAATCACAGACCCGCTAAATGAATTACGCAATAGAATGACAAGAAGGGTGTCCCCAGCCAACCTCAAACACAGACAAGACAATACAGGGAGAGGCGATCCTTCAGATAACTAAGCCCTAAGTTATTCATTCAGGGTTTTATATATCAAAACTAAAAGCCTGAATTGGTCTCAGCACCACATAGGCAGGCAGCACAAATCTTTTAAGTACCAATGCTATATGCTCTTGAGTCATCAAACGCATCAAAACTCTGACACTAGTGCAGAATGCATCTCCAAACGGTCTTTAGGAGCAGTCCCATGCAGAGTGCATTCCTATTTAAAGTTATGAGAAGAAAAACATGCTTTACACAATACTGCTTCTTACAACTCAAATCCAAAAAGTTGGATTTCTGGTCTAGCTTGATCTAAAATATGTTTGTTCAATAAATGATTGTACAGAAAGAACACACTGAGCTAGAAATACTAATTTAAATCATGAGTTACATATTTTCCCAAGATGCTGGCACATATAGCCTGCTGACACACAATTTAGGAGTGTGTTTAATCCCATCTTCATTCCACTCACAACCTGCAAGTGGAATAGAAGTAGCTTCCTTCAAGCCCTGAACTTGGCATCATA
Organism: Podarcis raffonei; assembly: GCF_027172205.1. Lineage (NCBI taxonomy): Eukaryota > Metazoa > Chordata > Lepidosauria > Squamata > Lacertidae > Podarcis > Podarcis raffonei. The sequence goes on along the minus strand of NC_070602.1, from coordinate 102,063,849 downwards.
ATGCCATCCATGAATACCAGCAATTAAATCTTCTTAATGAAGTCAACGACAGTAGATCGGAAATCATGGAAAGAGTGGAAGGGAAGTAAAAGTTAAAATATATAAGATTTAAATAATTTGGAGGAATACAGATCTGTTGTTGTTGTTGTTCTTATTATCATCATTTGTTCATTTCTTATATCTATACTATTTCTTTCTTATTACTTTATGCATGATAGTAACATAGTATGTGTTGGCAATGAGATATAATAGAAAAGCAAATAATTTTTTTTAAAAAAGTGTATTTGTACACACTGTCTCTACCAACAGAATGGTTTTCCACACACTGCAAACCAGAACATCTATACTATAAGGCAATCAAGACAACATTTATATGAACGTTAAAGAAGCACCACTGTAAAATAAAATTATTCAGATTATTTAGTTGTAGAGAGCCAGTGAAGCATAGTGGTGAAGTGTGTCTGGCTAGGACCTGGGAGACCAGGGTTCAAATCCCCACTTGGCCATGAAGCTCACTAGGTGACCCTGGGCCAGTCACTGCCTCTCAGCCTATAGCCTACCTTACAGGGTTGTTGTTGTTGTGGGGGTTAAAAGAGGAGGGAGAAAACCATGTACGGCATTTTGAACTCCTTGGAGAAAAAGGGCATATATAAATGCAATAAAATAGGTAGGTAGGCCGGCAGATAGATAACTGACACTTACTTCAGGAGGTGTGTGCTCTTTTAGCTACACTTACAATATTAACAAGAGCTCAAGGTACTCTGGTTACTTCATTTTAATGTTAACTTTCCCTTACCTTTACTGTATAAAATCCCAGATTTCAAAAGCCTTGTCTGTAAAGAGGATCATCTTCGGCAATTATTAAATATATCCAAAATACGTTATTCATGATAACCTGAAAGACAAACATTTCCAAATGAAGCTGGTTACAGCATAATACATCCTGGAAAAACATTTATGAGCATTAATCCTTTTCTATTAATTAATTAATTTTCAATTAATTATTATTATTATTATTATTATTATTATTATTATTATTTATTACTTATACCCTGCCCATCTGGCTGGGTTTCCCCAGCCACTCTGGGCGGCTTCCAACAGAACACAAAAATACAATAACTTATTAAACATTAAAAGCTTCCCTAAATTAATGCTAAGTTATTGTCTTACTATCTCTGTTTAAAGTAGGAACTTTGTCTGAAACCTTTTCAAACACCTTTGCCCATCTAAGGAAGAATTCAGATTTGACAATAACTGTTTATCACTCCCTGGGTCTAGATTTAGTTTCTTGAAAGCAAGTATCTTCAACACACGACCCACTATTAACCCAAACATGCATTTGGAGACTCAGTTGTGAAACTTTTATCATATATTTGCATGACGGCGGTGTTCTTGCTGAGAACCAACTTGGATCAGACTGCAGCCCCACTAGTAGATGCCAACCCATCAGTTGAAAACCATGCTTTAAAGGGAGCATCACAGCAACCTCTCTCTGAACTGCAGAAACTACTTTCTCTCATGGAGGGTAACTTATTCTGAATACCAACTAGATAGACCTTTTCCAGCAGTTTTAATCCTAATGAATATGGGTCTAGCATATACGTGGTTTATGTCAGATTTCCAGGTATACAAGCTGAAAGATGTTCATTAAAATGGACAAGATTGTGCCACGGCTGTTGATTAGTGATCAGCCTGCTATTCTTGCAATCCTGAAATCTTTATGTGGAGTCCAATTTATTTCATGTTATAATTTAAATTTAGTTCTTTCCCGTGCATACTGCTTTCTATTGTTTTTTGCTGATTTTTCAGTCTGATTGGTTTGGCTTAAATGCATTTAAGTCAGGAGTGAGGAACCTGCAAACCTTGGCCCAATTTCATGTGGACAGTACGGAAGGGGAAATTGAGAGGTGAGGGAAGAAAGTGAGGGAAGAGATGGACCTACCCAAAAAGATTGCCGACCTCTATTTTAAGTTATATGGGTCATTCTCTATAGACATATTATGTTCCCAAATGGGTCATACATCAGTTTGTAGAGTATATCCATTTTCTCTTTCAAGCCATTTGTAAAGATATTGGCCAGCACTAGTTGAAGCCATGACTCTTTCAGAATGCCGATAGGTATCGCAGGTGAAGACTTTAACAGAAGTCATAGTACTTTTTATATTGCAACACAGAATCTCTTCCTATTACTAAGATGTGTTACAATATCTTACAAAAAAAGGTTATTTTTACCCTAAATAACAGGAGTAATTATTATGTTATGCAAAAGAGTGAATAGTACTGCGACTAGAAAAATTTGTTACAGTAGTATAACACTTCACACTCTTTAAGATGAAACTGCTTCATGAAGGGGAAAGCTACAAATGCCTCAAGGAACAACCGTCTAGAGATTATTTCATTTAACACATTTGTGTCATCGCACAAAACTGCCAGCTTCTTGGAAGAGATAGAATTCTGAATTAATGAGCTATAGACTAACAAGCCTGCTCTTAACATTTTAACTTTTAAGGGTGGCTGAATTATACCCAGACTTTCTGTAAGTATAGGTGAATGGTAATTTCAAAGGAAAAACTAAAAACATTTATCAGATTAATTTGCAATAGTTGTTTACATATATGTCAGGAAAAGGTCGTGTGAACATTATCTTGTAAAAGGTATTTCTTAAGTGCATGCTGCCATTTTGGAAGAGGAGTGTTTCACTGAACTGCCAGCAATTGGACAAACCATTATTGATATATTGTTAACAGCCATGATCAACATTATATCAGGATGACTTCCCAGAATACTGTAGACTTTATGTTTACAACTGTTGAGAAGTTCAATTTATGGAGCTGAGGTAATGATTCCCTTTAAGTGTTGACATACTACATTCAGATTTATTCTTTTAAGAGCAATATACATTTTGTAAGGATTACACTTCTACAACAGAATAATTTTTCTTACTATCTAGCTCCAATCCAATGAACTATGGAGAGATCTCTCATGAGAGTTAACTGCTTAATGAAGAGCTAGTCAACCAATTTGCATCTGTTCAAATACCTACTTCAGTATCTCATATGAAGAGAGTATTCCCTTGAGCAAAACATTTCAAATAATTAAAAAGCATATAGAAGGCAAGTGGTGAAAAGTTACCTCCTCCTTCTACCTGGTAATGGAAATACTGGAGGAAAACACACATTCATCTATTTGAACAGAAAGAAAGAAAGAAAGAAAGAAAGAAAGAAAGAACCTGAGATACAAGTCTATTCAATTACTTAAAATAATTTAAAATCTTATGGGGATATGTAGACTGTTTATGGCAAATATTTTGAGAAACATTTTTCTATTATCATAATAACTATTATTGATAAACACTAATCATCACCATAATACCATAGAAGTATACAATAAAACAAAAACAAGTAAAACAGATAAAACAATTGTGGAAAAAACCATCAAATGCTGCCTGTGAGTTAATTCATTCTTCTGGAAATTTTATTTTTGGCACCCTACAAAATGAATACAGTGGCCTGGTACATGGTAAACCGAACTATGCCTTACTGGGACCATGCAAATGTGCAGACTTCTAGAGAGGAGGAACTCATAACCATTTTGCTTCATGGTTAGCAAGAAGCTATCATAAGCCCAGGTTCAGATGACATGCTAAAAGCTAAACTTTGGTTTAGGTCAGCATGGAAATAAAAAAGATTGGGGAGGAGCAAATTCTGACTTACCATGGTGTTCCAGACAAATATAAGAGCCTGCCTAATTTCAATGGCCAGTGTTTTCTACAGAGCAGATGGCACACCTAGTCTGAGCCTCTCTGAAATAAACCTCCAACACATGCAGCATCACAAGGAGGACCCTACAGATGACTGCTATCAACGGGCAGATATGCAGGGAGCAAGGATCCCTCATAAATCCATGTCCCAAGTGATTTAAGGATTGATATACCAATAAGAAAACCTTAAATCTGGCCCAGTAGCCTATTGGCAACCAAGTACCATTATCTAAGCACTGGTGTTTTGTGCAGATGGAAGGAAATTATGGACATTCTGCAGTAGCTGCCACTTCCAAACCAAATATAAAGGGCGGCCCCCACATAAGAGTACATTGGGATATTCCAATTGTGAGGTTACCACTGTCAAGGAATGGCCAAAGGTAGTTGAAAACGCTCCTAGTCACCAAGGCTACTTGAGCTTCCAGTAACAATGAAGGATCAAGGAGTCCTCCCAGACTATGAATCTGTTCCTTTCGAATCACAGTTCAACTCCACCCAAAATAGGCAACTGGCCTGTATCCTGGACAGCCAAAGGCCTCTGTTTTACCTGGATTTAGTTTCACTTTATTCATCTTTATCCATCCCACCACAGTGTCCAGACAAATCAAGATTTTAATGATTTGAATAATAACTTGTTTTTACTTCATCTAACAGCAAACTCAGCTGACAAATAAAGACAGAATTGCAACAAAAACAAGTTACTGAAAAGGAGCAGGGAGCTTTCATTGTATGTAGGGGAACACTAAGGTTTGCAGCAGTACAATAAAATAAAATAAAATAAAATAAAATAAAGCCTCACAGAAGTCCACAATATTTAGGGGGGAAATTAAGGGCGCAAAAAACCCTCATTGTTGATGAGCATTTTCAGGGTATGAAAAAATGGGACATTGGGGTTGGGGGAAGAGAAGAGAGAAAATGCAGTATCGTGAAGATGAAGCATTCTAGACTGCAATTGCAACCCTTATAGTGAAATCAATATGTTATAAACTAACTGAGAAGGGTTACTTTCTTCCTCAAAGAATTATGATGTGGGCTGATTCCCCCCCCCCCAAATCTCCCACATACAGAACTTGATACCTGGTGCAAAACCTCAATTTACTGCAGTTATCAATCCTTTTACCAATTATTCTCAAGGGTTCAGGTGATCGAACTGTCATACCCTGCTCTCCTTCATGGCCTTGAGTTACCTTCCCACCAACACTGGCTGCTTGCAACAACATTTCAAGGAAGAAAAAAGAGAGTCCTGAATATAAACTTTCCTAATTTTATTCTAAAATTATGCAACTAAATCTAATGGGCAAAACCCAACTAAGACATAATCATCGGAGACCCGCTGAAGTTAGTGATATCCACTGATTTTCCATAGTTCTAACATATGCATATGACTAACCCTAGGTATCACCCAGTGATTCTTAGATTCCAAGCAATATCATGGGTGTGAGAAGAGGAGCTAGTTACAATGACATTTTCACAACATGTGTAAATCATTCAAGAATGAGGACATAACACAGCAGCAGATACACTTATCCAACCTATAGACCTACTAACTCGCATATCAAAGCATGCATATGCACAGCGTCTTGCAAAGCTGCTGAAAGACATATTGCGGTAACACAATGAGACAACTGCATGTTCTTGTCTTTGAAGAGCAACTGTAAATGCAGCCTTTGGCAAGTTGGTAGACCACATGACAAGAACTATGTTGTGCTAGCCTACAATTAGTGGATTTGGAGGCCAATTGCCTCAGGACTACATGTCATGATAACTTGAGGGCCCCAATGAGGAAGGATTAAATAAAAGGTTTCAGTAAGTTTAAGGCATACCCAGTCTCCATGCTTGAAACCAGCCAGAGATCCCCTTCACCTGTCACTTACATCCTCCAGACAGGATCCTGTTGGTGATAAAATATTGGTCCTCTGGGCATGGATAATGACTAGTTTGGGGACATGCTATAAGCAAAACATTTAATCAATTTAATCCTCAGCTGCACAGGGTGTATCACTGATTTGCCGTGAGGGCCACTTGAGAGAAAAGGGAAATTCTTCCCTCAAGGCAAATTAGTCAGCTCTTATGCCTGCTTTTATAGAGCTTTTTTCTTTTGTGAACCACAGTGGATACACAAGATGGACAACTGACAGGCCATGAGGCCCAAGAATTACAACTGCATGTTCTGTTGTGTGTTTCCACAAGGGGTCGAAAACTCACTCTTTCAGTACCACAGCTTGAAAAATAAAATGCTACTACAGTGGTACCTCCGGTTGAGGATGGGATCTGTTCTGGAGGTCCAATCGGATCCTGAGGTTTCTGCAACCTGAGGACCGCTTCTGCGCATGCGGCAAAACCCGGTCAAATACTTCCAGGTTTGCTGCTTTCACGTCCTGAAATTTACATAACCAGAGGTACTACTGAATATCTGTCCATATATATATATATATATATATATATATATATATATATATATATATAAATAATAATAATATTAAGATTCACTTACAAGTTAAATGGAAGTTGTTCGGCAGTGATATGAATATAGCATACCAGGACTGTTTAAGTGCAAAAGAAATCTAGGTACAGTGGTACCTCGGTTTACATACGCTTCAGGTTACAGACTCCACTAACCCAGAAATAGTGCTTCAGGTTAAGAACTTTGCTTCAGGTTGAGAACAGAAATCGTGCTCTGGCGGCGCGGCGGTAGTGGGAGGCCCCATTAGCTAAAGTGGTGCTTCAGGTTAAGAACAGTTTCAGGTTAAGTACAGACCTCCGGAACGAATTAAGTACTTAACCTGAGGTACCACTGATATATTGCTATCAGTTGCCAATTGTAGGAACACCTGCTTAAGTGATTGCTGTACTGCCCATCACTGAATTAAAGTTTTAGTAGTTAGTATGCAACAACAGCAGCAAGAATACTCATTGCAAAGTATTGGAAGACACAAGATTTACCCACCCTGGAAGAGTGGCAGATGAAGGTGATGGACTACATGGAATTAGCGGAAATGACTGGCAGAATTCGAGACCTGGGAGAAGAGTTGGTGGAAGAAGACTGGAAGAAATTTAAAGACTATCTTCAGAAATACTGTAAAATTAATGAATGTTAAATATGATGTTGGATTGGAAATAAGTGGCATTAGCAACAAAGTTAAAAGAATATGCAAAAATGAATTGATAAAGGATGAAAATATAGAGGTACAATATGTTAAGATATAGAGTTATGACAAATGAAAGAGGGTAAGGATTTGCTGACCTGATTATTTTAATTGGGAATACAAAAAGGGGAGGTGTGAGGAGGTCAAGGAAACAAATTTAAAGTTATAAAAAATGGATTTGTTTTTAATTCTTTTTTATTTATCTGTCTTTTTTGTATTTTGTATTTTTATTTTTTATGATGTTTTTTATTTCTTTATCTTTTTCTTTTACTATGTTTCTCTTTGTATTTTTTAAATCTATGTTTTTGTAAAATCTCAATAAATATTCTATTAAAAAAAAAGTTTTAGTAGTTAATACAAACTAAACTGAAAACATTTAAAGCAAAGACATATGAAGGTCTCAATCTCCAACATTTCTTGATATCAATACTTTAGATCAGTGGTTCTCACAGGGTGTGGCAGGAAAGAATGGCGATTGCGGTGGGAAGATTCAAGATCAAAGAAACATTTAATATATGCTGATGAGGAAATGAGTGTTAGTTTGTCTCAAATTAGAACTAATATAAATGAGATTAACCAGCAAAAGTAAGCTCACACTTCTCATTGTGTTCCTATACATACTTAAGGTACATATGTATGAGGCTCACTGATAATTATATTATGGGAATATTCATGTTCTTATGTAGCTACATTGTTTTATACTTTCTGGATGTCCCATGATCATATTATAAAGTAGTTGTGTTCTATGTCATAAATCAAGCACTGCTAGGAGTTGTTTCTTATTGTTTTCCATGTATTTTTTTATCAATTAAAAATTCGGTGTGGCGTGAGCCAATTTTTATTTCGAAAATTGTAAGGAACTATTACCCCGTTCATTTGACAGTTAATTTTGTACTAGATGCTAAAAACACACTACATGTTTTATGTTGTTCCAATATATCATTGTGGCAATTAATCTCAGCATAAGGGTAGATACAAACACTAATATGTACTGTAACAGCTCCTCCACCATCATGGAGAATGAGAGCCTGAGAGATTCAAGACAGACAGGAAGGAATGTGCACAACACACAGTTAAGTAACTATGGAATTCAACACCACAAGATGCAGTAATGGCCATCAACTTGGACGGATTTAAATAGGAATTGGACAAATTAATGGAGGACAAGGCTACCAATGGCTACTAGTCATGATGGCTGTTTACTACCTCCATTATACGAGGCAGTATGCTTCCGAGTACCATTTGTTGGGGAACACAGGCAGGGAGAGTGCTATTGCACTCATGTCCTGCTTTTGGGCTTCCCATAAACATCTGGATGCCACTCTAAGAACAGGACTAGATACATCTCTGACCTGATCCAGCAGGAGTCTTCATTCAGTTTCCCCCATCTTTTCTTTCTCACACTAGACAAGTTTCAACCAAGTTTTCAATACTTGACGGTTCAGTCAGTGCAAAGCAGAGTTGTTTTACAGGCTGAACTTACAGTTGTTATGTAATACAATACATACCAAATGAAAGGGCAAACAATTCTAATCTAAAAATACTAATTTGGTGGCAACAGGAGGATTGCAAACTCACTGACCTTTGGAAGATGGCAGATATATATCCACTACATAAGCCATTGCTGCCGTTTATATATCTAAGCTGGCTCTGGACTTTCTACCTATCCATGAAGCAGATGGTAAAATAAAGCAGAGAAGCCTCTTGCTGGGTCTCATCCTGAGGATTCAGTTTTCGGGCAACCCAACATTTCCTTTATTAAATGGGGTGCAATATAGTATAGTGCAAGGGCACTTGCTTTGTGTGTAGAACCTTCCAAGTTCAATGCCCAAGTTCAATGGTGATGGGAAAGACTGCTGAAAGACCTGCTGCCAGTTAGAGTAGGCAATGTAGAGCTTATTATTATTATTATTATTATTATTATTATTATTATTATTATTATTATTATTAAAAAGCCTGACATAGTATATGTCAGCTTCTAAGGCCTTTTGCTGGTTGTGCACATAATACTACCAGGGTTTTTCTGCCACTACCTATAACGACAAGTCTTGGTTCTAGAACTGCAACTGGGTTAGCCTATAACAGCCAAAAGGAAACTCCTGAAAGAGGAAAAAAAGTAGGATGTAGTTTGTTTTCAGAGTGTATGGGACGAATACCCCCTTGGGAATGAAATACAAAGATTTGTAGATTGATTGTGAAACATAAAATCACCAAGCTCATATTTGCTTCTACAACACTTTGATGTCAAGACAGATTGGTGGAATATGAATAGCCAGACCCTCTGATCCTATTTGCAAAGCTTTAACACTTAAGTCAAAAGAGCTAAACCTATTCTGATTTTTTCCCCCTAGTCTAAGAGAAGTCCAGAAGAATTTTAAGAGCAACTTCTATGTAGCTTTTTGGGGAATAGCAAGAATAAGCGTAAGTGCAGAAGCAAGGACAACAGTACAAAGACATTACTGTGACAGCACATAAATCTACCAATTCTTATCATTATACATCATGAGCCAAATTGTTCACATATAATTTGTATATGCCATCATTTAGCTACAACTTATATGAATTATTGGATGTCAGGGTGTGCTTTGGTCGATATTTAATCGCAATGACATTGTACAATTTACAGCACAAGGCTAGATGTGGCAGCTCCTAAAGACCAATTCATAGATTACAGTCTTAATGAGGAACACATGTAAGCCACCCTCCCTCTGCTTGCATTAACATCCAGAAGATTGGAGAAATTTCTCTTCCCAGTGACAAATATGTACAGTAGTCACTGGAGAGCAGCCTTCCGTTACCTTATCTCTTCTCATGATCTTGCTAGGTAGACCTGGCAAGCAGACCTGGCTACAGCCACCGCTCATGTATAAAAAACCAGGGTGGATAAAAATCAATGTGTTTTTTTAAAAAAAACCAGATTTTTAAAATTTAAATCAGATTTTTTTGGATTTAAATTGGATTTTTAAAATAAAATGCTTTTGGAGGGAAAATCTTTCTAAAGATAGTTTTCTACTTAAGTTACATTATAGTCCAAAGGCTATTCATCAGGAAATAAGGATTTGTTTTAAGTTTTTAATGTGTGCTAAAACTCAGTCTAAGTTTGGTTTTTTTTAAAATCATTTAACCACATTAGTTTACAAACATATGCTATACAGTGGTACCTCAGGTTAAGTACTTAATTCGTTCCGGAGGTCCGTTCTTAACCTGAAACTGTTCTTAACCTGAAGCACCACTTTAGCTAATGGGGCCTCCCGCTACTACCGCACCGCCGGAGCACGATTTCTGTTCTCATCCTGAAGCAAAGTTCTTAACCTGAGGTACTATTTCTGGGTTAGCGGAGTCTGTAACTTGAAGCGCCTGTAACCTGAAGCGTATGTAACCTGTGGTACCACCGAGGTAATGTTATTGTTTTAGTTAAATAAATTGTTTAAATTGTTATTAAGGAAGTGATATTTTCTCCTTCCAATAAAGTACAGCAGAAAAGTTGTCCAAATATAAACAGTTAACTTATTAAACCTCACAATAATTTCATAATTATCTGTCTATGTATTTCTAATAGTATAACCAAATCAGTAATTTTTGTTATGAATGAAACCTTCGTCTGGTTGTAAATAAGCAAGAATGAGCCTTTCTGTAAAAAATTGATTTAAATCAAGTCTTACTGACTAATGATTTAAATTGATTTGTTTTAAATCAAATCCACCCTGTAAAAAATAAAAATAATGGAGCTAATGGAGATTTAAGTATTAGACATTTTAATACTATGAAGTCTGAATATATGATGACCACTTCACAAATCACAAAGTGACAAACCAAGTCATCAAGTATAGCTGATTGGGAGCTACAGCCAATCAGGGCTTCCTAGTGGGTAGTACCCAAATGATACAAGGATTCGCACGCACGTGCTTGCCACTTTTACAACTTCAATATGTAGGCATGCCTTAACACATTTACATGTAAGAAAGGCAATACACGAAATGGCCAAGATTTACATTACGTTCAATAGGTCAGATCTGAGGACTAACAGGACTAACATTGTGTAGCATGTACTCTGGATAATCTACATAGACTCCCAGCCACCAAATCTCAAAGTCTGGCTCTATTGGACTCTACTATCCTGAAGTTTAAGGTGCTATACTTCTATGTCATTACATGAATAATGATCTTATTTGCAAAAATGAGGGTATGCCTCATTGCTTTTACAAACATCGGAAACAAGCCACAGCAAAAAGACAAAGATGGCGAGATACATCACAACAGACATATACATGAGACTCTCTTCTCCCTCCTATCTTTCTCATTTTCATCTGCTTAAAAGAATTCATCAAGCCGCCAAAAGTGAAACCATTTTTGGCATTTCTAATTCCACACATTTCTGGGCTATTCATGGCTTAATAACCATAGATGAATGGATTGTGTTCTGTTTTCATTAGAAAAATGTAAATTTCTGCTCAAATGCCTAATTAACTGCCTGCGTTCGTTCAAAAACTTCTGCATGGCTCTGAATGAGTATAAGGATTTTATATTGCTTTCTCAATATTGGTTGCCTACCATGTAATGGCAACCATAAAATTACAAACTAACTTATAATGTTTCAATTAGTCTTATCTTGACTAGAGAAAGAGTCACCTTAGGCCCCAGGTGTGAAATTATCAGACACAAATGTTACCATGTTCTAGAGCAGCTCAAGACATTCTGCTATAAAAAGCAACTTTCCTCCAAAATCCTAAAAGGGTCTAAGTATATATTGTAGCCATTACGGTTGAGGCGAACTGCTTCTGTAGAGCAGAACTGGTCAGTGTTTTGCTGGTGCTCCTGGAAGACTACTGTGAGTTGATAAGTTATTGTTATCAAACAGCCTTCTAAGCTAGCAAACTGACCTGGCCACCGATTCCATTTGCTGGGTAGCGCAATGCTTCTCCTAACTAGCTGTTTTGGCATGCCTGGGTTTTAAAAGGCCGGCTGCACTGTTGTGTCACACACCACTTGCTGACTATTAGATGCGCTGACTCTTTCGAATATCAAAGGAAGAACATGCTGGATCATACCAATGACCTATCTGGTCCAGCATCCTGGTCCAGAATAATGGGACAAAGACACCACAACTGACTAGCTCTTTGAACTGCACATGAGGCTCAACAAAGGCAGACCCAAGCATCATTTTGATGCCTCTGGTTGGTGATGAGCCCTGGAAGTTGCTCAAGACTGCTGCCCTGCAAATGTCTCTGAACTGAAATATTAGTAATAGATTTTGTAAGGCAGACTGATTGATATGCTGCCAAAATAAACATAAAGCAGAAGAAGCAGTCTGCAGAAACATTGAAAGTAGAAGTTGATAATAAAAATTATAGCCTATTCTGGCACATATAATTCTTTAATTGGACAATACCATATTTACTTTAATGTAATCCACATCTTTTTTGGCCAAATTACGTTGTGAAAATTAGGGTGCACATTAGATTTGATGGTGCATTAGAGCTGCGTAAATACGCTATGCTATGCTGATTCCAGCTTTTGCTGTATCCACATAATGCCCTATGCACACCAAACTGTGACATTATACTGTAGGTAGGGGTGCATGGAAGGTAGGCTTTTTCAGTACCTAATCTCATCAGCAAGCCTCAAGACATCATACCACTAATAAGGCTTGATGCAAGAACTAGGGCGCATTCTACCCTACACCATGTAGAAACACATAGAAATAACAATTTGATTTATGTGCTTGCTGGCAGCTCCTAACTCAAGCCAAAGTACTCATAGTAGTATGTCATCATTTGCTAAAAGTTCCATATCAATCAAAGAGAATTCAGCAAATAAGTTTTAGCAACTCTGTAAAACAACTGTCACCAGAGAACCTTCGGACCTGTGCCCTTCAGCAAAAATAAAGTTTGATGTGGTCTACCGGAATCAGGTCCTGTTGCCCAACTCAAGTCTCCCATCCTTCCTTCCTTTCCCTCAAGTGACCTCCATGGCAGCAAAAGCAGCTGCTGGTGACCTGCTGGTGGAATAGAGGGAGCTACCTTATACCAAGTTAGACACTGAACCACCTAGCTCATTACTGTATGCAGCGATTCTCCAGGGTTTCAGACAATGGTGATTCCAAGGATTTAACCTGGTACCTTCTGCATAAAATGAAGAAGCTCCATCACTGAGCTATAGCCATTCCACTCTATGAGTAGTCTCAGTGAATAAAATGAAACTTACTTCAATGTAATCCATATGTTGTTTTGTCAGGCTAGTAGTTTTTGTGGTTTTATTTACAAGGTTGCAACACACTACATCTAAGACAAGCAGCTTCTATTAACCCTTTTACTTATGTGACACTTTCCCAAAATTTTATTTGATACACCAATGTTAATATAACCCTGTGAGCACTATCAGCGATGACAACAAAAGAGGAAGTGTCCGGCATTGAACCCTTAATTTTTTCTTAAGTCTTTTACAATACCTGTGATATTACACTGTAATTTACTTCTAGTTCTCTGGATAAAAATTAACGCAACTTCAGTGACAACATTCTTAATAGTAATAGCTTCAAATAACTATTAACTTAGACCCCATCTATGACCAGTTTGAGACTGATGCTTTGGCAAATGTTGACACACAGACCAGGATTAGGAAACAGAAGGTTTTCTGTGCTATATCCAGCCTACCACAAATGGTGGCTTAACATCTTGGGTCCAAGTGGCACTTCACAGTTGACTGTGACAAATCACCTACGGTGGGTTTCTCATTCTTATGCAAGATGTATTGAGCTACAGGTCACCGACTTTATATTTCCAATCCTATATATAACCCATCAGAGAAAAAGAAAGTGACTCTGCATTTTGCACAGCACATGAGCTCTTGTTAGAATTCTAAGAATGGGAAAATTATTTTGAAACATTAGCATTTAAAAAAATATTCAATTTAGCTTCTGACTTCTTTCCTCCATAGAGAAGAAAGAGAGAAAGGAAGAAAGAAAGAAAGAAAGAAAGAAAGGAGTGGGCTTGCAGAAGGAGGCAGCGAGCTACCACTGGTGTTCCCTAAAAAACACCCAGCATACAATGTAGAAAGCACTCTTTTTTCCCTACAGAAAACATGGAATGTAGATTTTTGATGCATTTTTGCAGAAGGGGGCAGCAATGCTACCACACCTGTTTGGTGCACATGCCTCAAGACTTTTTTTGGGGGGGGATCAAATAATTCTAGATAACGCAGCACTGAACAGGTTGTCATACCTGACATGAATAATAAAATAGGCTATGTTCCAAATGAACGAAAAAATATATGCAAGCAGAAAGAACCAAATAAGCAGAGCTGGAATTTTGTTTGCTGCCTTACTTTACTTGCTTTCATCATTTTTCTTGCCAAAAAAGCCAAATTGCAATTTTCAACAGAATTGTGATTTGCCTCTTCAGTTGAGGTAACCAGTATGGCAAAAGCAACCAGTGAGAATCCAGCTATGCCAGCAGTTCTTTTTCTTGGATTTCAGCCTTTATGTTGGATTCAGAATTCAACAAAGACAACAAGCATAAACAACAGTATGGCTAGTCAGTAGATTCCACATCTTTAAACATAGGTGCCGTTTTGAGGTTTACAATCTTGAATAATAAAAGTCCTCAGAAACAATCATAGACGTATTAGGTTGTGTAAATAAACTTCAATTTAACTTCTTACAGCACACAATTGATTTATTCCATTTCTCTGAAATGATGACATGCAACATGTTTAACTTTGCACTTTTTGTTTTTAACATATGTCATTATAATTTCAGATCTACACAGAAAGTAACTTTTGCTTCCAACTGCTTCTTCTGCAAAAACATCAATCTAAGGAATAAAAACTCACATTTTGCCCTTGAAAGGACAGATCAGTTTTGAATATAAAGGCTCTGAACATCTAGGAAAAGTTTGAACATTTCCCCCCAGAACCTTATTGTGAATGTCAATGTGCTTAGCCTAAAGAATGGGGAGGGGAAAAGTGGATTGTCTTGGGGAAAACCAGTACCAAATCTGTCCCTATTCTAAGTTGGGAGTAACAAAGCTGATTTTGAGGATAGCAAGAAGGACTGCAATGCAGTGAGAGTACAGAAAAGTGCTAGAATAAGTTAGAGTAAGGCTATCAAAAGTCTTATGCAAAATGGAGAAAGTGATAATATAAGAAAGAAATATATATATATCAATGTGCAACACACGTTACAGAGTAGCATATACAAATGACACAGGTTCCGGCTTCAAATAGCTTATAAACTAAAATTACAACAGTGTCCGTAGGATAACAGAGGAAGAGATTGCATGTGATGAATGTGCACAAGTGCCGCCGTGTCTCATTTGGCTTTGTTTTAGTTGGGGGATGAGGACTAAGTGATTAAGCCAAAGAATTAATGGAGAAGATAAGTTTGAAGAATTTGAAGGTGGAAAAGGCAGCATTACCACACAGGTCTTCTAGGAAAGAGTTTCATGAATAAAAGGGCAAATAGGCGGAGAAGTTATTTAGGAGAGCAGATCGTGGTAGGGCAACTGAACATGGAAGAGCTGGAGGAGTGATGATGATTGGCAACAATATATCCAGGTAAATCTCCTAATAGATTCCCATGCTCCCTAATGTCACTAGCAACCGAGCTATCTGAAATTGATCTTTCTGAGGTTACTGATGAAGAACTGAAAAACCTACACCATGGAAACTAATTTTATATAAAGTAGCATAAATTTAATAGAAAGATGCTGCATCACTTTTACACCAGAAAGCAGGTTATCTGGGGCCCCACGACACCCCAGCTACAATAGGAAGGACATCCCTCTCTTCCCCCAACTTGGAATGCAGTGGGGAATTCATGCATCTTTTGTTATGCACCATATTCAAATATCATTACTCACTAGACCCCAAGGGAAAGTGGTGGAGGAGTTACTACGGAGTTTTTACTGGCACAACACAGAATGAAAATGCACAACAGATTTCTACCCTAATGGGGATCCACCTGACTATCTGTTTGGGACTTCAATGACTGTACTAAATCTGCCACATCCCCCACTAGGCAGAATGTTATTTTGGTAGTCAGAACCTAATGTATTTTTCGCTCTATAAGACGCACTTTTCCCCCTTCAAAAATTAAGGGGAAACGTGTGTGCGTCTTATGGAGCGAAGTTCCCGCTGCGCTTTGGAGGCTTCAGGCAGCTATCCGCAAGCCTTCAGAGCGCAGCAGGAGTTCCGGCTGTGCTCCGAAGGCTTGCGGATAGCCGCCTGAAGCTTGGAGAGTAAGAGGGGTCGGTGCACACTGATCCCTCTTGCTCTCCAGGCTTCGCTTTGCTGGAGAGGCACTGCACAGTTTTCCCTCTCTACGCAGCGCTCCTTCAGCGAAGCGGGAGGAGAAATGGAAGGGGCTCTGTTTCTCCTACCGCTTCGTTGAAGGGGTGCTGTGCAGAGAGGGGGAGAATTTTTCCCCCCTGTTCTCCCCCCTCTAAAACAAGTTGCGTCCTATGGTCCGGTGCGTCCTATAGAGCGAAAAATACGGTAGATGCTGAAAGAAGGAATTATCCTGCTAGCCAGGGGCTTCAACCTAGCAGTGCACAAATCCAACCACCAGGGTGAAAGTTCTTTCCCTTTCTGATAAGCATGACCTCACCCCTCAAACACTGAGCTAAACACTCTTGCTTTCTCCTTTCATCCTATCACCAAGTGGTACTTAGCATATGACTCCGGCATTTCTCAGTGGCTGTGTACTCCCACTTCTGGTCAGTCAGAATACTGCTCATGGAAGTTAGCATGTGGTGTGTACTGTCTTCTGACAAGTAGTATTGGTGAGGGGTGAGAAGCATGGCAACTCATGACTGATGCAACAGTGATGTTATGTTTATCAAAGGTGAGAAACAGAGAGGAATTAGCTGTGATGGCTAATACTTGACTTTTACATATTTTTTAGAACTGGAGAGAGAGAAATAAGGTGGGACAAGTGGAAGGCAATCAGTTTGCTTATTAATTTATTTAGGGTGTTTATGCATCACTTTTCATAAACAATCTGTTTCCAAAAAGACCCAAGCAAAAATAAGCAATACAATATAAATGTAAAAAGCACCAACTAAAACATACTTAAAGGACAACATAAAAAAAATCCATAGCTTAGTTCTGACAGAAGTTCTACTGTATCAGAGACAAGAAGAGGAATTAAAATATTATACTTTAGGACCAATGTGTTTTGGAAAAAAAGGATTCAACACTCTATAAACTCTTTTACAAAGTGATTTTTATTTCTTTTCTTCACAACATCTATCAGTTAAATGTAGTTTAGTAGCACTCCACTCTTTCCAAAAAGTTGCTTCCAGAGGATGCTTTGAGAACAGTTAGACAGGTCATATTTGTCATCTGGTAAAACAGGTGCAGCAGTATAGACGTATGGGACAGAACAGCAAGAGGAGGAGGAAAATTATTTGAAACTTACTACTACTACTACTACTACTACTGAGCACCAGAAAAATATGAAGTTTCAAGGTGTTAAAATTATTTATTGTGAGTCCGTGGCACAAATATTATATATGGGAACTACTAGTAAGCAAGGGTTGTTAACTCCCAATTATTTATGATTAGCAAATAAAATTGCAAACAGCCTCAGCTTCCCCCACCTATATGTTATTAACATCATTTTTACATTTATTTATCACCCATCCAACAAACCTCTCTAGGCAGTTTACATAGATAATACAAAATACAATTTACAATAAAAAACAATTTTAAAGTAAAAAAAAAAATCACTAAGCAGAAAGCCTAACAAAAAGCCAATTAAAACCAGCATAACGCACAGCATAAAAGGAAACGTAAAAGTCAGGCTTTGGGAAGGGGGACACAATGCAAAATTTGGAGCACTCAATAGGTAAGTATTATGTGACATAAGAGTATTAATTGGTTACCTCTTTAAAAAAAACCAATTTAACAACAAAACAAAGATAAGCAATAAAGTAGACAAATTTAAATAAAAGAGAAACAATAATTTGAATCAAGTTGCTCACATGCACTCTAGGTTTTTTTTAAATGAAAGTACATGATATTTGTTATAAACATTGAAATACGCTTAATCGCAGTTATGGATAGCAGGGGAACCTGTGCTCCTCCAAATGCTGCAGAACTACAGCTCCTTTCATTCCTGGATAGAAGTCGTCCTGGCTCAGCTGATGTGAACTGGAGGAGCATCAGGAGGCCCACAGCTCAGTCACCCCATGTAGAGCTTTGATGCTATGTAAAATAGCACACATTAACATTTATTAACTATAAATTCTATAAAGTATTTTGTGCTACATTTGATTATATGCATTGCCCTTTGTCCATAACTTGTCCCAATGGGCATTCGAGGAGCTGATTCTGCACAAAACCCACAAATTCTACTTTTATGTAGACAACATAGATTTCGAGTTTGTTTTTCTGTACTGTATTTGGTGGGCGATATCCAGCTTTTTCGTTTCTTGAAATGCAACAAACAGGAGCTTCTATTCACAGAATGAGGATTGTGACCATGGATGAGGGTTCTTCTATGAATAGAACTTCTGATCTGTCCATGCAGCAAAAATATGATACCCCCACCCCAACTCCTGATAAGGTGCAATACCCAGAAATACCACATGAGCTGCATATTATCCTTTGATCTTGCTAGCTTCCAGAGAAATATGCTCCAGGAATGGGCAGCCTTGTGGAATCTACTTCACTATTTGCTAGAGCAGGGGTTCCCAAACTGTGCTTCATGCTGCTGGTGCATGACATGTCCTGTGGTGAATGGTGGGAACAGCAGTGGCTCTGTTGCTGTATGTTGCCACATGCAGCTTGCACTGTATGTTGTTGTGAGTTTCCAGCCTCCTTCCCCCACCAGCGGCAGAGCAATCCGCATTGACTTGTCACATGCACGCTCTTCCTTCTAAATCTATTCCAGTTTGGAGGTGCAGAAGACTACTGGGTGTGAAAAGACCATATGAGGAGGGGAAGGGGTAGCAATGTGTTTTACCCATCCCTCAAACCTAGCTGCAGTAGCTGCTGAAGGTGGATAGTCTGACATCCATTGTGTTGGCCCTTCCTGTTTGTGTATGCACACCAAGGAACTAGAGGTCATGAAGTCGGACAGACAAACTTGGGCTCTTCAAACAGTGTTCTTTGTTTGCTACCACAACTGCTGTTGTTCCCCATCTCCTTTCCCCCTCCCACTGTTTTGTGCCCCCCCTTAATGCATCATGGCACCACACACACCTTTGAAGTGAATACCTCATTCCTTTTCAACAGCCTGAATGCTCTTAATATGTGTGGAATTATCTGCATTGTGACACCTGGTAAGGAGAGGTAAAACCAAGAGATCTCAAGGCTGCAAACTATTGTGCCTACTTGTGAGTAAGAGTCAAAGAACACAGTTCAGCTTCCTATTGTGTAAAGGTGCACAGGATCACGTTTCTAAGGTTGCTGTTGCCTACTGAGTGCCATTAGCCCAAAAATCAGGATTATCTGCAGAAGACTACTTTCGAGTTCCCACAGATCAGGAATTCTAACAGCCTAATTTATTGGACGAAAGACTGTTTGTTATTAATAATGCTAAGCAAGTGGGAGTCAGAAAGTCTTGCTGGTCTATTACAAATTTTCCAACTATCTACCCTCTATCCACCCTGCTATTTTTTACATTATTAGCCCAAGTAGCTCTCAAAAGCAGCTTACAATATAATACAAAAAGATGAATATAATTATAAAGCCAAAATAATATCCCTAATATAATTAAAACAATGTATACAGCCATCTTGCCATCTTTGGTGTGCCCAAAGGGATTTTACGGTCAGAATGAGAACCAAGACAAATAATGTCCCACACCCTCTCAGTCTTTGGTGATCAGCATAGCCTGGAGAGGAGATCTTAAATACAGTTTGTAAATTTAACATCAACTTTAGGATTTCATCCTTCGCTTAGGGGCATTTGTAGAAGCAGATTCATCAGCAAGGTAATGCTTCAGTCAGTACTTTGATGTATATTCATGAGATCTTAGTCTAAACTTCTAAAAGTTTTCCAGTCACTTTAGACTTTTTTCAGTGGGGCTTGTTCCTAGGTAGGTGTGCACAGGATTGCAGCCTTAGGTGTTAAATTTCTATTATGTTTTTCCAAAAAATGGTGTTCAAGGGAGTTAACAGAAATAAATGAAAAGCAAGTGGCTTGATTATTTATCATTAATATTAGCAACAGGAAATAAGCAGTGAATATTAGCAATGGCTATGTGATAAAAAATTACACTGTGCCAGAAACAGTACATCACAGCTGCAAGCACAGATGCATTGTTCATGTTTGAAGTCAAACAAGGTGATAATCCATTGTGAGCTTTGAAGGGTATATTCAGATGACTCAGCTCCCCCCACACTCCAGTCACAACACTTGGGTGAGGGATATGACTCAGTGGCTAACATGTGATAATTTGTGAGAATGAGGCACATTACTTTCTAGGATAGTAGAACTCTATAGGATTCCCACCATATACAACGGCTGCAAATGCTACTGCACAGTATAAAAACAGATGTTGTCTGAATGCATCCATAGTCTTAATAGAATATAAAACCGCATACATGTGCTTATTTTAACCTTAATTAGTTTATTATCTCACAGAACTGAAAATGTCTAACTTCACATTATCTGAAGGCGCAAGTCATCTTACTAGAGAACAGTAAAACTAGGCTGTATTTTCATTGTATGTGTATGTTAAGATATGCAAAATGGGGTCTTTAAGTGGGCTACAGCTAATGTTTGCCAAAGAGAACAAACTGGAGACCACAATGAATTGACGTACACGATTAGCATCCTGTGTGCATGGTAGGAAAGCAGGCTTATGCCTGTCTCACTACTACATCTCATTAATAGTAATAGTACTGAGATGCATGTGTATACATTCCAAACTATACAAGTCCGGTTTGCACAATCTTCCCTAACTAGTCTCACTTAAGAGGTATCAAGCCAACACATCCCACAATGCTTGGGGGACATTTCCAGCTGGCTGATCCATGCCACTCTTTTCCAAATTACACCATTCTGTAATGGCCAGTGGAGGTTGTCTTCTTTTTTCATTAACCTAAGCTTTAGCTAGCAGCCATCCTCACCTGGATCCTTCCTCATATTCTTTCTCCTTCAAGCCATAATTATTTTCTGGACTACTAGGGACATTCTACAGAAAGGTGCCTTTCTATAAGGGATGTTTTTCTGGGTTGTTTTTTAAACCAACTTAGCAAGCTTCAGAAAACCTAAACAGGCAATTGGACCTTGACTAAAGGGCCACCCAATGGACCATTCCATCACTGCCTTAGCCTTATGGGGGATAGGAATTTGTTTCCACACACACACAAAATATCCTGTGAGAAGATTATGTCTCCACAGTGAGCACCTTTGGTGTCTCCCACCTGTCACAGAAATAACTTTGAAAACTAGGAATTGGCATTACCATTTTATTCCTCTTATTGCAGAACAAGTAACTACTGGGGCATAGCTTTGCAAACAGATTAATCAAAATATAAAACAATCTGAAGAACCTAGGACAAGCATAGACCACATAACTGGGGTATATGTGCTTTTCAAAACAATGGATATCAACATTCAATATTATTAAATCCTCAGTACTACACCAATGTTTAAGGTTGATCAAACAAATATATTATTTAAGACAATCAAATATGCAGACGTTTGTGGAAAAATGACAAACTGCAGTTTAGATTTTTTTTCTAGGAATGTCTAAGCACGCTTTTTTAATAACAAGGATGAAAAGCTGAAAATGAAAACTGCAGCTAAACTATTATGTTCATTTTTCACAGAGTCTAGTCCTTTCCCTGCCCACCTGCCTAATATTCTTAAGAGTGTCTCTTCTCTAGTCTTCAGAGAGTAGCTGGAAGAGGGGAGGCAGAAAAAGGTCCTCCTTTCCTTCCACTCTGCAGTTTTAATCTGAAATCTTAGGCGCAGTACTACGCCCAGAGCTCAGAAACTGCTTGCAATAATGAAATTCCTTGTCACAAAATGTGCCTAAAACAATGGGGGTTTCGAACATTGTCCATGTTTATCTACCTGCAGCAGTTTCGCTTTCAGCCAACTTATACTGTACTATGATGTATTCCAGCAATTATGTGTCATTCTGAAACAGAATGGCCTGGTTTGCACATAATTTTAAACTACAATTAAGTTTATGTGCCTAAACCATGGGCTAGTATGCTCTCCCGATGCAAATAAAGAGCTTCTGCTTTCATATTTTTTTTAAAAAAGATTTCGCATGATATCTGAACTGCAAACTGTGGTTACTTTTAAACTATGCGTCATTTAAAACAAGCCAGGAGCATTAACCACCGTTGAGCTGGCTTGATTCAAACAGCATAGTTAACACTTACCACAGCTTGCCCTGGTTGAGATATAAAAAAACAAAGTGCAGTTAGCTGGGTGGGGAGGAAGGACAATACACTTGTCATCCTATACACACCTACTCAAAAGTAAGCTTATCCAGACAGGTAGATGTATACATGTTTTAATTTCTTTTAACCTTTGCTGCTGCTCTTAATTAAAAATTAATTACTTGTTTTCAACTGTTTTTATTGATTTTAATATTTACAGTGAATACTGTAAATAGAGGTTTTGTTACAAACAAGTGGTATACAAATTTTGTTAAATAAAGCAAGCCCCATTGTGTTAAATTGACCTTTCTCATAGAGAATAGAGGATACAGCTGTAATTCTTATATAGAGAACACTCTCAATGTCTTGGTCCAAAATAAAAGAAACCTCTAATAATCAGAACTTAAATTTCAGTGCAAATAACTGCCAAGGAGTTTTAATTGTAGTTAAGTAAAGAGCGTGCTAAAAAATAAAGAAAAAAGTTTCATAAATTTATGGAAGAAGTTATAGCTTTTGTAGAATTGTTCTACCATTATCATTTTTATAATTACTGGCATGAATATTTTTTCCTATTTCATAAGCTAAATACTGTGGCTGTAATTGAGGTCTGAATGTTATAAACAGTTAGATGTCTGGCTTTGCCCTGCATTTTAATATAGAGCAGGACAGACATGGGAAGTATAAACAGAACTTTTAACTAGATTATAATTTCTAATATGGCCAAGAAATCCTTCAACAATAACACTTCTAGCACAAAATCTGGAAAGGAATACTTTGAAAGAGAGCATACTAATATAAATGACTAACCTTTGCTAAAATAACATTTTGATCCAATTTCATGTTTCTGAAGGACAAGTTTTAAAACAAAGGTTATTTTCAATGAATGCAGAAAAATGGTGGCTTAACAAAAAAACCTCTGAAAGTAAATATAAAACTTTTCTTTAAAAACAAATGACGAAACATTGGATGGTAATCAGAGAAACTCGTGAGCATCTGATGGAGTTTCTGCCCATGAATGGACGCAATAAATCCTTCTGGCTTTAAGCCACTTTCTCACATTGAACATCCCTCTAGAGGCACCGAGCAAATCCAGCTTTTTGGCAGAAAGCCAGGTCTTTATTTAGCCCACACTTCACATCATATATGACATCAGGTGTAGTAAAGGTTGCAAAAACAGCCTTGCAGGTCAAATTAGGATCACAGCTCTAGATGGTTGTTCAGGAGCCAATTTGTGCTCTGTGAGAGGGTGTGGTTCAAATGTGGGCCTGAAAATTCAGAGTGTACACAGGAACACCACATGCAGCCCCAGGGACCTTCTGTTAGAACAAATACTTTTAAAATGTGTTTCTAACTAGTACCCAGTACTAAATTAAATATCTGAATATTTCCACAAGTACACACAAGAGCCAGCACATGTTAAATGCACAACCGCAGCCAGTAGTGCAAACAGCTTGTAAAAGACACTGCTCATGGGATGTGGCTTGATTTTTATTTATTTTTTGTGCACGTTTCATGAATAAAGCAGCTTTCAATAGGAAGTATTCCTTTCATGCTCAATTAAAAAATGTAGTTCACAATTTCATGGTAAATATTTAACACTAAAAACTGGCAACTGTATAGTGTATTGCATGGGTTCCGTTTGTATTTGACTGTCACAATATTCTTGGAATCAATGAACGCATGTGAACTGTATTTAAATGTTCAGGAGGAAGGAGTTAGGACACAAACATACTGAGAAGCACAATCCTATGTGTGTCAACACAGAAGTAAGTCCCATTGAGCTCAAGTGTAAATAGAATTACTATGGAGACAGTCATCAAGCCAGTAATATATATGAAGTCCCTTTTGTTTGTGTGCCACTTAAGGCTACATACATTCCACTTACAATTCAACAATACCTTTTTACCAAACTCCAAACAATACGTTTTTACCAAACTCCAAACTTATGAGCAAGAAAAATTCCTATTGTTGACATTTTGATATTTTATGAATTCATCAGAAAAGCTTGTGTATCCAGCTCTACTGTTTATAAGATAAGCATTTTAATTTAAGCAGAAATTCATAAATCATTGGCCAAGAAAGGTCAGTTAAGTATGAACACCTAATCCACAAAATATTACAAACCTAACACAGTCTCAGACTCTCTGTTAGAATGGCAATATTCTTCCCCATCACTCCAAAAGAGAAAAATAGCAGACATTGGGGAAGGAGAGAAGACAAGGTATAGTCTTCTGACTTACAGCTCTAGTTTCTAATCAGGGAGTCATGTTACCAAGTCTCTATTTTTTACTTCCAATCAAAATGTTGTCGAAAGGCATGTACAGTGGTACCTCGGGTTACATACGCTTCAGGTTACATACGCTTCAGGTTACAGACTCCGCTAATCCAGACATAGTACCTCGGGTTAAGAACTTTGCTTCAGGATGAGAACAGAAATCATGCAGTGGGCGACGTAGGAGGCCCCGTTAGCTAATGTGGTGCTTCAGGTTAAGAACAGTTTTAGGTTAAGAATGGACCTCCGGAACGAATTAAGTACTTAACCCAAGGTACCACTGTACAAAGAACTTAGAAGCTGGTGTCAACTGAGAAGAAAAGAAAGCTTCATAGCTTTTTCCATTCATTATTAAGTCTCTAACCTCTTGCCTTCCTAACTGCTTTTTTTAAAATGCTATTTTCATACAAATAACTCACAGCATCATGGGGAGGGGGCAACAGCAAAACTTTAAAGACTACCTTTGCACAACATCCCCCTACACCCATTCGTCTAAAATTTGGCAGGCTACATTCATTCAGCAAGGGATACTGAGCTTGCCTGCTAATGTCTTCCAATTCTGTCAAAAAGTAAAAAATGCTACAGCAATTTGCTCATTTCTCCATCTAAATGGCTTGGATTTTCTGAACCAAGGCTGTGCTTTGGATGCAAGGTGAAGTGGGTCATCCCCCCCAAATAGTCTGCCAAATCAATCTACTTTCTGAAGCAGGGTCCAAACTAAATATTGCCATCAGTGTAATAATAATAATAATTTTATTATTTAATTAAAAAATGCCACTCTGGGCAGCTTCCAGTCGTAACCAGTTGGGGGCCTTCTCTCCCTCAACTGTCACCTAGTAGTGGCCGTTCCAAGAAGTTGCCTTAGTAGGGGAGATGAGAAGCAGGGCTCATTCCACTGGGCATCTCCTGTCCTTGAAATATTTCCAGCTGGTCATTATAAGAACTGCTATTTACCTTTTAACAACTGGCGCCTGAATTTGCCTTTGCCCACTCTATTCTGTGTTCCATTCTCCTTGTGTACTTAGATTATAAGCCTGTGGGCAGGAACCGTTTTGTTTTAATTGACTGTATGTAAGCTGCTCTGAGAGTCTTTTTAGCTAAAGATACATACAACCAATGCTTGCAATACAGAAGTATTGGATCTCACTGGCAACAATGAAGTTACTTATTTGTGTGCAAAAGTTACTTTTTAATTTAAATGTAAGTTCAAGTAAGGCTGTCATATGTCCAGATTTTCCCAGTCCTTTGTCCTGGATCTTAGGCACAATTTTGGGGTCCTCCTAAAAAAAAAGCCAACAACATTTGGGGTGTTCTGGTTTTTACTTTTTTAAATATGGCAACCCTAGTTTAAGCATATACACTTAATCTAGTGTATCTCCATTGATTTCAATGGGTCTTTTCTACTATGAATTAGTCAGAAGCATCCTCTTTCCCACTCCATTATCCTTGTCCCTGTTCTCTAAATTACTAGTCCATTATTATTTGATAAAGATGTGTGACAAAATTAATGCACCTAAATTCTACCAATGCATCCATTTTATCTAGCAAGAGCATTTGCACAGCTTGTTGACAGCTGCTCTGCTTTTGCCACCTGGGATTGTTTTTCACTTCTTAAGAATAAAAGGAAAACTCTCAATCTGAAGTTGCAATTTTACTCCAAGCCAAAAGTAGCTTTATTCAGATAGCTGCGTCAGTAAAAATGTAAGTGGTTTTAAAATGCAGTTTGAGGAGGTATTTGATATGGTAGTTTCCAAAAATCTCAGACAGATTAATTACAATTCATATCAATGGCATGGTGATTTAAAACTTCGGAACTTCTAAGTTTGTTATACATTAGAAAAGTCGGAATACATTTACCTAACTTATTTAAGTTAGGGCAACATCCAATAGAGTTACCAGGGAGCTTCCATTATTGAAATGATATGTGCTCGTTAGAAGAGGTTCTTCTGCAAGAGGAATATTTTGTTCACAAAGCAATGGTGTTGGACACCATACATTATCCCGCACATAAAACTTCCCTCTTCCCCTCTGATTATTCATTACCACAGGGTCAGACTGAACAGACAGAGAGCAGGAGTAATGAAAAGTTCTCACAAGGGAGGGATAAAAAATGTGGGGTTCCATAAGCATCTGTATTCCGACTTGCGCTTGTTAACTTGTTCTTAAAATTATCTGTAGTTAGGGATGAGCAGTGACTTTTTCTGATAACATGACCTATCCTGGTCGTTAAAGCAAAAAAACTTCACAAGAATCTCTCCAAGATGGGTGAATGGGCAGTAAAATGACAAATATGGTCCAAGTGTTAAATATTGCACGTTGCGACAAAAAAACCCAAACGTATATATTGAGCTTGAAGTGGCAAATAAAAAGAGAGACTTTAGGATTGTGATGCACAACTAAATTAAAACATCCACCTAGTGTGAAAACAGAAAATTCCATATTAGAGATCATTAGGAAAGGTATCAAAAATAAAGCTACCTATATCATAATGTATTTCTGATAACAGCATCTCAAATAGGATACTGTAGACTTGGTCAATGTGCAGGAAAAGGAAACAAAAATATTCAAGGAGCTGTGGACACTCCTATGAGGAAAGGTTTCAACACTAGAGGCTTTTTAGTTTTGAAAAAAGGTGAACGGGGTGGGAACACACACGTCAGAGGTGTATAAAACAATGCATGTGTGCAGAAAGTTGATTATTTTTCTCCTTTCATAATATTAGAACCCAAGTCATACAATAAATAGAGGGATATTCAAGAACGACAAAAGGAAGTATATCTTCAGACAGTGCATAGTTAACAAACCATGGAATGTACTACCACAAGATGCAGCAATGGACAATGTGGACGAGCAAAGCCAAGAGAGATGAGTTTTCAGGAGTGCTATAAACAATCTATTTAAAAGCCCATTGGAAGTCCAAGGGGAGATTTAACCTATCTACATAGACACTTGCAGGTGTGCTTGGAAGATGAGCTTGGCATCTTTCAAGCACACTTGCAGATGCCTATGTGTTTCTGCATGCAGCCTTGTCATGCATCATGTCTTTTTGCTGTTTTAAAGGTTTCCATGTTACAGCTACGCACTGAAAGAACACAGAGGCTTTAAATTTTTAACAAAATACCGTAAAATAATGTAGTTACTTATCTGCAAGTGTTGACACAGCTACTATAACCCAAGGTACTGTGACACTCACATGACCATATTCTATAGCAATCAAAGCGCTCTTCAGGCAAGCAGAGTTATTTCCCAGACACAAAATATTCTGATTTGAATGCTGGGAAAATGTGATATCACTGCAGCATTCCTGCAACAAAAGTGCTACACTGAAGGAATCCTTATTAATCCATTGCACAGAATCCATATATACTGCACATTTATGATTTGCAAAATTATATTGAGGAAATGTCAAAAGATTCTAGGCTTAGGCTGGGTGTGCCTGCATTCTAGGAGCACTAACCACCTGGGAGGATCCCCATGGAACTCAACAGAGCTCGGTTTTTCCCTATCAGCCATGCCTCTGCCAGGGGTGGGGAAATGCTCAGTCTGCACCCACCTCCCATATGCCCACCTAACCAGCCCTCTTTAACCAATGTAGCACCAAGCAGAATGGGAGGAATGAAGGAGGACATCCAGTTGAAATACCTGTGTACTTGCCTGTGCACAGGTGGTTAGAGAAGCTAAATGACAACCTACTGAGCTCTAACAAGATACTCAACACACCAGGTGATGTGTTCCCTGAAACAGGGAATTGGTAGCAATAGCTGGCTACCTTAGTTTAAAGTGGGCATAAGCAAACTCGGCCCGCCAGATGTTTTGGGACTACAATTCCCATCATCCCTGACAACTGCTCTTGTTAGCTAGGGATGATGGGAGTTGTAGTCCCAAAACGAGTGGAGGGCAGAGTTTGCCTATGCCTGGTTTAAAGTGTATATTTTAATAGGACTTTCTGAATTGTATACCACAAATTTCATACAAATTTACTTTACCAACCATCACCAGGACTAACATTGAAGCAACTCCCAAGCAAATTAATACCACAATCTTGTATTTGTCTATATAGGGTCAGTGAGCGAAGCCAGCCAACAAACATTCATTAACAACTGTTGAATTTAAAAGTGACAATAGTTTATACTTTGCAAGTTCTAATATTTCAAATGAGTACTTATTTGGAAATATATCTGGTGAAATGAATCAAAACACACAACTATATGGAAGTTTGTGATGTTATTTTTAAGTTGTAAACTTTTGTATGTAACATGCATACCATAGTCTCTCACTTAACAAAATATATTGATGCCATGCTTCTTCAAATAAATCCCATTTTCCGTTGATAAACTGTAAATGAGCAAAGGGTTTGGTGGCAGATTGAGTAAACAACAAAAATTTGACATGTTTTTGAAAGGGGCTCATATTTCAGGCTGTGGCTGCTCAGGAAAGATCTTGGGATTGTGGAAGATGGCTCTCTGCGGTGTGTGTGTGTGTTAACCCACAGTAATGTGGAAATGAAAATCACAGATTATGTGCAAGGAATTATTAGGAAAGAGATAGGCTATAATGCAGCAACTACATAATGTCATATTTATTTATGATGTTGCTATGCACTTTGCAATACTGCTTAGTTCTGGTTGCCCCATTCTAAAAAGAATGTGGCAGAACTGAAAAAGAAACAGCATTGTAAAATGAAGGACTTGATGAGCCTACAAGAAAAGGCAAAAATATGTGAGGCTTTTTAGCTTACAAAATGACATTTCAGAGGTTTCATCACACATTGATTTTGTGACTGAAGTTTCTAAAAATTTAACTGCATGAAGCATGGCTAGATGAAGCAACTTTCCCTTTCTCCCCTAATAATACCACTACTAGCAGTTATCAAATTAAATATATTGGTAGTGAGCTGAGGAAGAACTGAAAGAAGTACCTATTTGCAAAGCACATAATTATTGCGAATTCACTATCAGAAAAATGATGGCACTTTTTCCAATAGCTCTTTAAAAAGAGTAAGAATCTCTTGTGAATGATTTGGGGAGGGAGTGCTTTATTTGGGGAAGGACATGCTACACAACACTACTTAAAGGATCAGAGTGCACTCCTTCTAGATCCTTTTAGTGGTAAAAGAGCACTTCAATTTTTTGAGCTGGTCTCTTGCTTGTTTCATAAACTTTACTATGTTACCACGGATATCCTTCTGTAAATCCAAGAACAGGGTATATTCACATTCCTTGGCCCCCACCAGCTATTAGTATCCTGAACGCTGATATTTTTATGCAAGGATAAGGTAAGTTTACCTTTCCCCTCTTTAGGCTTCACAGGTGTCCTGATTTGGATGTCCTGATTTTTATTTTGGACTATAGGATTAGACAAATACATGGAAGACAACCATTATAATATGCTAGTATAACCTGTGTATTGTAGAACCAGGATACTCCATTCCACCCAAGTGATTCTTTCAAAAGGTTGGAACAATCAATATTCCATGCCCACTAACCGTGCTCAGTCCTTACTTTATTTTGGAGGGTTCCCCTTTAGGGTTTTACTCCTTTTTCTTCCTTCTTTTTAATTCTACAAACTTTGGGGGGCTCCCAGGCCTATTGACATTTTCCTCTTTTTTTTCCTGGGTACATAAAGATCCAGACTCAGAGAATGACTCAGAGAGTAGGTTTATATCTGATATAATGGTATGCCCATTATAGAATTATGGGAGTTCTATATTGATTATTGACTAGAGCAGGCATGGCCAAACTTGGCACTCCAGCTGTTTTGGGACTACAACTCCCATCATACCTAGCTAACAGGACCAGTGGTCAGGGATGTTGGCCATGCCTGCTCTAGAGTCTTTACTTGTCCTTCATCACCTCTCAAAATGGTTGCAAATTCTAGACTTCATCTAATTTGTTCCATAACCAACTCAGAACCGCAGTACCTCAAGGACCACCGCTCTTCACCTGAGGACGTTCTTTGTGTGTCTCCTCCATCAGATGTCTGGAGGGTGGCAACACAAGAGCGGCATTTTCTGTGGTGGCTCCCCTTTGTGGAATCCACTTCTTAGGGAGGGTCGCCTGGCACCTTCATTACATATCTTTAGGCACCAGGTGAAAACGTTCTCTATAACCAGCCCTTTGGATGATTAAACATTCCATGGCCTTTTAAATATGTTTGTGGAAGGTGGGGTTATTGGTTTGTTTTTCTTTTTGTTCATTTTTCATTTCATATTTTTATGCTGTGAACCACCCTATAAACTTCAGATGGAGGGTGGTATACTAACTAACTAACTAATTCCATTAACAATGACAATTTTCCATCTGTTTTCTATTCTCACTTTCAAGAGATGTTAAATGGCAGAGAGAGTACTAGAAAAAATTAAGGAAAAATGGGGTTCCTAGCTTTTTTCAATATGCTGGAGAGCACTGAAGAAACTTCTTTGATTTCCCCCTCTTAGAATAAGTGAAATACTTTCAAAGATGTTTTTATGAAGGATGGTCTAAAGTAGCCTTCTCCAACCTGGCATTCTTTGCATCCTTTTGTTCTACAACTCTAATGTTCAGAAGCCTGCAATATCAGTTATCAGGATAGTTGGAATGATTGGTAGGGAAAGGCTGATCTACATAATTTGACAATGATAATTCTGGCACACACTGGTCTATGGGGTCACGAAGAGTCGGACACGACTGAATGACTAAACAACAACAACAACAATTCTGACTAAGACCCGCAAAAAGAAGCGGACTACAAATAAGTAAATTCATAATTTTGTTTGTACAAAACCAAGGTTATTACTAGATTTTAATTTAATATAAATGCTAAATAGTACAGTTTTCTATTCTACCTGAATTATAAATGATACATTTCCCATTGGTAAAGCAGTAAAGTTTAGGTTTGATGACAAACTATGTATATAGTTCTACCTGGCTTCAAAATTTCTGGGAATTTTAATAATTATGTCCTTGTCTTCTCATGTTCTATCTAAATTTTTCTTATTGACATCAAAATGTTTGCATTATTTTGCTACCACTTAGAAACTATTTCCACTCCTCCTTCTCACTCTTCTAGCATTTTTTGCCCCGCAAAGCCAAATTACATTCTTCAGTTTGCTGACTTCCAGCTTTCTACCAACACACCTGTATATCCTAAAATCTACCTTGCTCATTTGGTATATTTAAATAACATTCTTCATTTCACTTTGTACTATTATCTTTTCCTTAGCTTTAGCAAGCCACGATTCAGAAAAATAAATGCTTCAGTGAAACAGAACAAGGAAGATGTCATGGCACTTGCTGCACTAGAATTCTAGAGAACCAGAGTTGCAAGGCCAGAAAAGCCACAACTACTACTGTACCTCCATAGGCTCTTAGAATGGGGGGAAGGCATACAAAAGCTCTAAGGTTGCAGAGTTTTGAGCTTCTGTTCCTCTAGCCCAGATATCTTGTGAAGACCCTTGCGAGTTGATGGTTCTCTAAGAATGCAAAGAGATCCATACTTAGTATGCCTAATTTCTGAATGATGCAATAATAGATTGCAGCAGAGCCTGACTACTCTGCTGGATACAGGTTGCTTTCAGGGATAGTAGCCACCTAATCTGTGTCCATCAATAGGCTCTCTGAAGAGTAGCCACAGCACCACTGAAGACATCTGAGAACATCTGTGAAAACCAAAATAAGTACCCTGAACCTCATCACAATCTTGAGCTTGGTAATTAAAACAGATTAAAACTGAAGAGAACACATATATAATTTTGCACCTGGAATGTCAGCATAGTGCCCAAAGTTCAGTGTGCTCTAGGAAACATATCCACATATACAATCTACCCTTGTGAGGCAATTGGAAAAGGTTTGGTGTGCAGCCTTCCAGAAGAAAAGAATGTTAGAAGCCATGTGTCAAATTTAATGCCATTCTGCATCGAAGACTGATATAGGCAAAGGAGCTCTTTAGAATATTGGGGTGGGGATTAATAGCCCGAAAACACAAGAGCTACTAAGGTTGCTAACACTAAAGACCTGACAAGTTGAGAAAAAGAGTTATAGAAATACTCAACACAGATACTGTTGTAGGCAAAGTGGGAGTATCTTCTGGAGCACGGTAATATCAAAATAAGAAAGTACAGCTATACAAGGTTGATTCTGGTTAGTAAATCCCTGGTCCTGAATACTACAAGGGGTACTTGACAGTGAATAAGAATAAAATCAAAATATGAGATTGAGGAGACAGTGCTGCTTGCATTTTGCATCCTAGCTAAGGCAGGACAGAATGGGGATAGGAAGCCCTCTTCTCAGGTAAGTATTAACTTTCTGGTTCCTAGTTTCCATGAAGGAGACATCCAGAAAAAGCTTAGGTGTACCTAAATGTTTCAGCATTTATTCCAATAGCTAGAGAATGCCCATCCAGCACTATATAAAAATAAAAGTTAAAGGATAAATGTTATATTTAACAAAGTTTTGAAAAGTAAGTCATACTTGATGTAATGATTGATCGACACTGTCAGCTGATGCAAACAACTATTTCTATGTTTTAAAAAAGGGGGGGAAGCAGTGATCATGCTCAAGGAGTGCAACTACACAAAGGAAACTGACAAGGTTTACTGCTAATAATTGCTCCTAATCAGACTGCAGCCTTGGTGAAGGATTCCTGAAAGTTTATAACAAAAAGATCACCTGGCGATCAAGTGAATGTATCAATAATATGGTTATACATGAGACTTCACAACATCAACAGTGGAAGTAGAAACGTTGGTGTTGTTCAAGCGATCCTATCAAACGTCTTGGGGGAAGAACCATAGTTCAGTGGTAGAGCATCTAATTCACGTGCTCATGGTCCAAGATTTAAACCCCAGCATCTCCAGATAGAGCTGTCTAAAACCCTGGACAATGTGGGCAATACTAAGCTAGATGGGGCAATGGTCTGACTCTGTAGAAGCCAGCTTCCTGTGTTCTTTAACAATACCAGATGAATGGGCTATAAATAATAAATTATTATTATTATTATTATTATTATTATTATTATTATTATTCTGTTTCCTAAAGGCTACTAGCAAGATTTCATAGTATGACTGACAAAATAATGTTCAAACTATCATAGAGTATAATCTAGGGGAACAACTAAGCAGCCAAAAAACCCCTAATAAGCTTTAGAAACTCTAAGCACTCAAGGCGCTTGAACTTTAAAGTGGCACTGGAGAATTTAGCTACACAATGCCTATCAGGACGGACCTCTCCTCACTGGATTGGCCAAGAAATTTTTTTTTTCACAAGCAAAATAGCTTTGGCCCACTCTCAACGTTTGCTGCAGTTGCACAAACAACAGGTGGAATGAACCACCAGCAAAACCAGTGCAAATACCAGTGTTTAAAGAACAAGGCTGAGCTGGTTCATAGCTTTATAACTGACATTTAAAAGCTGAAACATTATTTTTACAACACATAACCTAGAATGTGCGTACAGAATGTGCATATAATCCGAACAGCAAGTTCCTATCCATGTTTATTGAAACTTACAAATGTAAATGGATCTTACTTCTGAGTAAATATATATAGGATTCAACTGATCAAGTATTTGGACGAGATGGGAGAGATGCTTTGATTCAACTGGCCCTAGACTTTACTATAGCTTTCCCAGCTGTAAGAAATCTTAGTATAGATGCATTTTAAGAATTACAGATACTATTTTCAAAATATGTTTCCTACGAAGTCCTATTCATGACAAATTAATCTGTGTTGTATGGTTTAAGGACTATCACTGAAGCCTTAGATTAGCAGTACCCGGAGGTCCAGCGGTCCGCCAACCCCGTGGCCAGAGGGGAAAAACAATTCCAGAGACTTCTTGGTCAGAGAAAAGAGATTTATTGAGATCTGCGCAGAGGCAGCCAGTGGAGTCCTCTCCAAAGACTGGCTACGCCCAATTTCACATTTGCAAACTTTCTTATACCTTGAAAACACCCTTCCCTCCCCCAAGCTTCCCCAAAACCTCCTCCAATCAGCTGGCAAGTTTTAGCTTACTTCCTTATATGGCATATGGCTATCTAAACGCCCCTCCTTCCCTTGTTCGTGTGTTCTTCTCTTGCATTACTGCATCAGAGAGCATGTGCAGAGAGTACTGCAGTTTCTACTTAGCTGAGAGAAAAAAACAGGAAATGAGCTTCCCTGCTAGCCAGCAGAAAGAGGAAGTAGCTCCCAGCTTGCAAAGCCACTGCTCGCTGTCTGTTAGCCGGCAGAAAGAGGAAGTGGGCCTCTTCCAAATTCAGCAAAGCAGGATAATATGCAATTTTAACAGAGCAATTTAGAAAAGAATTTATCAGAGCAGAACAATTTACTTAAATATAAAATACAGGGAATACCTTCCCTGTCCCTTCATTCCCTCCTCTTCTTTTGGGACAACCTATCTCCTAGGTTCGTCCTGGTCTCTCGGGTTTATAATCCTGGGGAAGAGCAATAAGGGCCATGATTCTTTTTGCATCACACCTTGTAAGCATTGCACGAAGCAGGATATACAGAAGCAAAAAAAAAAAAAAAGCAGAAGGATTAACAGCGGCCCTGCTAATAATACCACAATATGCCTGAGCCAACTGCCATGAGGCAGCCAGGAATATAACCAACCCCATAGATCACCTCCTGTAGTTTTCAGCGGGTTCCTGGCTATCATTGTTTCCATGTGATCAATGGTGACTGAAATATTATCTAGGACATATCTATTTTATTGCTGAAGGGCCCACTGATACTCGTGCTCTATCAGCTGCCTTGCTTTTTGGGAGGTTGTGTCCCACCTCTCTGAGGAGGAGCCTATTATCTTAACCAATTTCCCCACCTGTCCTTGTGGATGCTTAATACTCTCATGATTTCCTCCCAACATACTGTATCCGAAAGGGGCTTCTCCCTCTACATATATTAACATATACCCACAGGAATATATATATCCACCCTTGCAGAGGCCTGACACACGGAGTGACCATATCAAAGAGTTCTGGCCCCAATATCAAAAGTCCTGGCGGTGCCTTAAAATTTGCTGGGGAAAAAAAGTCTCTACGTTGGGGACGCTGCCCGCGGGCGTCCCTCCCATCCACTTGTCCAGCCGTCTGGCGCTCTTCTGGAGATGGTTAGCTTCAGAGGATCATCAGGATTTGGTGTAACTGTCCAATCTAAAATAGCCTTCTTCACTTAAGTGTGGTGGACCCAAGGGGTGAGGTCAGCAACTTTAACAGCAATGGGCCTGGGTCCACCTGTTAAGACAGAGAGAAAATCTCGGGAGAATTACTGCACATAATTATTAAACTGCACATTTTGACTAGCATGGGGGGGGGTTATTGCAAAACTGAGTGGACAAAAGCTGGTCCATTGTCAGATCCTATTGACCTAGGTAGTCCATAGCGGGGAATGATCTCCCTAAGCAGGCACCTGGTTACTTCAAATGCCTTTTCAGTTCTGGTGGGCCAGGCTTCAACCCATTCTGTATACGTGCAGATCACCACAAGCAGGTAACGGTATAGTCCACAGCGGGGCAATTCAGTGAAATCCACAACAAGGTCTTCCATGGGTGCAGTTCCACTATGCTGAATCCCCGGGGGAGCCAAGGGTCCGGTTCTAGGATTATTCTTTTGACACAGCAGGCATTTCCTGGAGATCTGGGCTGCCAGTTGATAAAGGTGGGCTATGTAGAAGCACTGCTTCAGCTGTCTGGTTGTGGCATCTGGTCCCATGTGGGTGGACTCATGGTATCTCTGAATAATCTGCCGAGAAAGGGACTCTGGAATCCATATTCTGTCATCATGAGTAAGGTACCATCCTTCTTTGGACATAGTCAGCCCCTGGGCATCTGCAGTGTCCCTCTCCTTTTGGTGTATATTGGCTTATCAGCGGTGTTCAAGATCCTTCCAGGGACCAGTGCTCCAATAACTGACGCGGGAGCTGGTTCTCGGGCTGCTTCCTTGGCCACCCTGTCTGCTAGTCGGTTTCCTCTGGCCACTTCTCCTAGTCCAGTTTTGTGTCCATAACAATGGATAACTGCCACTGCCTTGGGCTCCCATACAGCATCCAGAAGGTTCAATAAGGCTTGTGGGTGGGCCACCTGGTTTCCTCTGGAGGTAAGCAAACCTCTTTCCTTCCATAAGGCTCCATGGGCATGTAAAGTCAGAAAGGCATACTTAGAGTATAAATGTTTATCTTCTGTCCCTTTGCTAGGGTCAGGGCTCTGGTGAGCGCTGTTATTTATGCCAGCCGGGCCGACGTTCCAGGCGGGAGTGGCTGCGCTTCAATCACTTGGTCTTCCAAGGCTACTACTGCATAGCCTGCCTTTCGCTGTCCAGCCTTAACAAAGCTGCTTCCATCCACAAACCATGAAGGCCAATAGGGGTTTGCCTCCTCTTTGAGGTCAGGCCTGCTAAAATATTCTTCATCATCTTTGCTTGGGAGAGGAAATAGGTACCCTTCATGTCAAGCAGAGCTGGGACTGCATGCGGGGTCACACAAACAGTGTCTTGGCCAAAAATAAATTTGTCTGCTTTGTTCAGTAGGGTGGCTACTGCCACAACTGCTCTCATGCACGGTGGTAAGCCTTGTTCTGTAGGCGTCAGGCGCTCAGATAGGTATGCCACTGGCTGTTGCCAGCTTCCCAATTTTTGGCACAAAACGCCTTTCGCTGTCCCTTGGTCCTCATCCACGAATAGAGTAAAGGGTTTCTCAGGGTTTGGGATGCCAAGCGCTGGGGCTTGCTGTAGTGCCCTCTTCAAATCCACGAAGGCTTGCTGTTGTTCTGTGTTTCAAACAAAGGGGTCTCTCTCAGTTCCTCTGGTTGACTCATGTAGAGGCTTGGCAATGATGCTGTAATTAAATATCCATATCCTACAAAATCCTGCAGACCCCAGAAAGCCACAGAGTTCTCTGCAGTTCTTTGGCTCTGGTATCAGGATAATAGCCTGCTTCCTTTCTTCACTGGTAACAAAAGGGTGTTCCACTGTGATTGGCATTGCCTCAAGATCCTATGTTGGAGCAGTCGCTCTAGATGCACCTACACTCCTTCAGTCGCCCTTCGTGGGATGGGATACTTATTTACTGCAACAGGATTGACAAATGGCTTGGGCTTCACAATTATTGGTGGGATATTCTTTGCCATTCCTGGGGGGTTCACTTGTTCCAGAATACTGGCGGGGATGGGTCCCTCCTCTTCTTTTATTATCATGAGGCGCCAGTACTCCCTCAGGGGTGCCTCCACAACCAGTTCCCCAAATGACATAGTGGACAATGTGGCTTCTCCCGATGGCTTAAAAATAATTTGGGCTTGCAACTTTACCAACAAATCTCTTCCTAATAATAGAATAGGGCATTCTCTCTTCCAGTGCCCTTCCTGTCGGCAGATGGCGCACTGATTCCTCCCCAGGCGGCTTCGCCCTCCTCCCCGGGCACTTCCTCTTTCCTGAGGGGTGGGTGTGGTAGCCTGTAATGCCGTCAACTTCCTTGTTTGATACTTCTCCTTTTTTTTTTTTTTTCCTCTGGGCTTCCTCATCTCTCTGATTGTAAGTGGTTTGAGCTAACTTCAACATCTATTCCAGCCCATGGCCGATGCACCCCTCATGCTTCTGGATTTTTTCTTTTGGCGAATATTGGACGCTGCTTGAGCTACAAAGGCAGCCTTTATAATGGGGCGTTGGCAATATCATCTGGGTTCTCCTCAAAGGTAGGGTTCTAATTTCTCCAATTGCACACATCAGCACTTGAAAAAGGCACATGTTGGACTGTATAAGTGCATGGTGGTGCTTCCCCACCCTGTCCTGGGGGGCTGGTGGGTCATACACTCTGCATAGAGGCATCATTGCAGTCCCACCCTTTTTCTGTGCCTTATGGGACTTATAGAGGGACGCACTGGTTGCTGCTTCTATCCATTCCTTCTGCCATTACTTCCCTTGTGTTGGGAAACATCCTGCTGCTGCCAACAAATGGGAACTAACATCCACTTCTTTCGCATAGGGTTGTACATACTGTTGCAATCTCAATGTCTGATACTGTGTCCACATTTTTCCTTTCTTTGCTAACTCAATTAGTCCCTTCATAAACTCCTCATCATCCTCTTCCTCTTTGCTCTCTAATTCATCAACCTTGGAGGGTTCAGGCTGAGGGCCGGCTCCTCCCTAGTCCTGGGGCCCTGGGCCTGGGGGATTCGCTAGAGGGGCAGTTGGTGGAGCATAGGGTGGCGGCGGTTTAATGACTTCCCCCTCTTCTCCTTCCTCTCCTTCCGGCTCTGATATCACCGGGGGCTTTTCTGACTTCCCTGCCGGTTGGACTGCACAAATTGTATTTTGTGGGGCATCGCCTCGGCAGGCTTTCAGCCACGGTGGATTCTTTTCTACATTGATTTTCCAGGTAGAAATATAAGGGATCTGGTCTGGGTGGACGTTCAAGATATTTTGATATAGTGGGTTGATTAGTTGCAAATTAAATCTGCCCTCCAAGGGCCAATTAGTTCCTTGGGTGGGCCAATCAACCTCACATCCTCTCTCTTCTCAATTTGAACCCAATCATCATGCTTCGTAGCTGCTTTCCAGTTGGTTAAAAAACATTTCAGAGGACTACGTTGGCTTGCCCCAGACCCCATTTTTTTTTTATTTTTTTTTCAGATACTCCGCTCCTAACCGGGCTTAAGATCCTTTCACACACCAACCACTACAGACTGTGACTTGGCGAACTCGCGTTGCTAAGAAATGCACAGCCCTGCAATCGCTCGGCCAAGGGGACGCTAAGCCCCGGCCCACACTTGACAATTCAGCCACTGGAGTATCTGACATGCAACACACAAAACACACCCCAATATAATTCCAACATGCAACACACAAAACACACCAAAATAATTTTCCCTCTGTTTCCCCTTTCCCCAACCTTACTGGCGGCACTCTACTGCTCACAGCCAGACCCTTTCCTGGCGGCACTCTACTGCTCACGGCCAGGGGAAGCTGATCAGGCTTCCTACCACGCCCTTTCCCTTGGGCTTACCTGTTCCGCTGCGGACCCCTCCTTCGGCCGTCCTCTTTTCTCTCCCGACTGGGTGTCTCGGCTCAGGCACAGCGTGGCGATCTCCCCCTACGAACTGGCAGGGTGCGCGCTGGAGATTGCGAGCGCTGGTCCCGGTTGCTCACCCGGTCGAGTCTGGCCCCTCGGTCCACCTTTCGTGGGGTGGGGACCCATCCCGGACGAGCCCCCAAAATGAAGCCTTAGATTAGCAGTACCCGGAGGTCCAGCGGTCCGCCAACCCCGTGGCCAGAGGGGAAAAACAATTCCAGAGACTTCTTGGTCAGAGAAAAGAGATTTATTGAGATCTGCGCAGAGGCAGCCAGTGGAGTCCTCTCCAAAGACTGGCTACGCCCAATTTCACATTTGCAAACTTTCTTATACCTTGAAAACACCCTTCCCTCCCCCAAGCTTCCCCAAAACCTCCTCCAATCAGCTGGCAAGTTTTAGCTTACTTCCTTATATGGCATATGGCTATCTAAACGCCCCTCCTTCCCTTGTTCGTGTGTTCTTCTCTTGCATTACTGCATCAGAGAGCATGTGCAGAGAGTACTGCAGTTTCTACTTAGCTGAGAGAAAAAAACAGGAAATGAGCTTCCCTGCTAGCCAGCAGAAAGAGGAAGTAGCTCCCAGCTTGCAAAGCCACTGCTCGCTGTCTGTTAGCCGGCAGAAAGAGGAAGTGGGCCTCTTCCAAATTCAGCAAAGCAGGATAATATGCAATTTTAACAGAGCAATTTAGAAAAGAATTTATCAGAGCAGAACAATTTACTTAAATATAAAATACAGGGAATACCTTCCCTGTCCCTTCATCACCAAAGTGATCTCCAATAAACATTTCAAAGGCCTTATGAAGATGTGTTAATGAGGAGTTCTTTAAGAAATTTTAACAATAAAACCAGGCAGATTTTCCTGTGCTACTTTAGATTGTTACCAAGTTCACTCTGTTCATGCCCCCCATATGTTTTCTTCAAAAGGTCTTGAACAAGCCAATTTCTTCCCCAAACAGATGTATAATACACAAATGTATAATAGCTTATATTGTTTCCCAGCTCTACCTGAATATGCCAGGGATTGAACCTATAAACCTTTTCATGCAATGAATGTGCTGTGTAACTGAGTTATGGTCCCTATATATACTCACTTTCTTGCCTCTACACATACTCCAGTTCTAAGACTCAGATTCAAGGATCCGCCTACAAAAAACATTCCTCTCTATTTTACTATCTCAAAGAAACATATAGCTAAATTAAATTAAATCAGTACTAGTTTGTTTTTTTGTGGGTTTTGTGATTGGGTTTAATTTGAAGATTATTTTATATCTGAAATAAAAATAATGAA
The DNA here is from genome assembly GCF_027172205.1 of Podarcis raffonei. Lineage (NCBI taxonomy): Eukaryota > Metazoa > Chordata > Lepidosauria > Squamata > Lacertidae > Podarcis > Podarcis raffonei. The sequence continues at coordinate 102,023,009 of NC_070602.1, read as the reverse complement.
TAGTAAGTTTTGAAATTAGTAATGGTTGGGCTTGGCAAAGGCCTAGGCATATGCTGAAGTCTACTATTTAGTTTTCCTAACAGCGCAAATAATGTTAAATATGTATAATTGTTTGTAAAAGTCTATGAAAGCCTGATTCTATGAGTGTTTACTTCAGAGTAGGTTTTGCAACACTCAATGAGGCCAATTCTCATGTATACATACACAGAATTAGAGAATCTGATCATAAATCTATTCACTTTGAATGAAGTCTAATGAAAAAAAAGTTCCTGTGAATTCAAAGTATGCTTAGAACTGAAAGTGTTATGATCAGTTCACTGAAGGGACTCAGATTACTGCCCTAAAAACATACGTTATTAATATCAAAGCTGTATCGTATTATTTATCAACACTTACAATTATTCCATCAGTAAAGAAATGAAAATAATTCCATATTTATGTTAATAATGTTACACAGTCCAATTTGGATACCAACAAACCTTAAGACAGCACAGTACCTGAAGTTAAAGAGAACCAAACTCAGGTTTCTCTATGGGTGTGATGTACCATAACAGAAAAAAAACAGAACAATTAAAACCCATAGGCTGTTCCAGAACTAAATTAAAGTGCCCAGCTTTTAATAAGATTAAAATTGTGTTTAAAAAAACCAGTATCTATATAAATGGATCACTACTTCACATGTATCCATATAAAATACTTTCCCCCTCTTCAACAGAAAGTTATCTTGCTTAGCACTCTGAATACTGAAGGCAAGCTGTCCTTCAGAGTTACAGCTGAAGCTTTTCCACTGACTTTCCACATTTGTTTTTCACCAGACATCTGACCTGATCAAAAGTACAAGTTTTATGTTGCCATTAAGATTAGAAAAGGTACTTTTTGCCAGCAAATCATGTTATCAGAGAAAGTATTCAGAAGGCCAGAATCACTTGCTGACTTCAAATAGTAGAGAAGCATCACATATCAAGCTGCATGTTACTTTGGTCAGATTCCCTGGGCCTATTGAAATGCATAGGCCATCTGTGCACATTTCACAGTTCAAACACACATTGCAGCTTTAGTAAATATCCTCCTACTTTAAACTATTTCAGAATAAAAACACAAAGACAATAACTCCACAACAGAGCTGCCAAAGCTGTACCAAATGTGACTTGCAATAATCACCATATTTTCCAAGTTTCTATTCCACTTTTGCAAAGTACTAAATAGAATTCAAACTGGGCAAATTGCACCCTTACAGCAAAGTTTTACTCCAGATCAATGGGAATTATAAATAAGTAAATATATATAGGATTGGCTTTAATTTTTATGATCAGGTAAAATGGAAAGTTTGATTCTTAAGTCCTTAATAAAAACAAATGAGAGGTCTCAGCAGAAACAGGTGACACTGAAAATGGCATTAACAATATTTACTTCATGTAATGTTATTCAAACCTGCATCATTTCATGGATCACAAACATGCTAAATAGATGTGTTAGTTATTATTATAAGCAAGTATAAAACCCTTTGCAAAGTCAGGATCTCAAAAGTGACATAACCTAAACAAATTAGCTATACACAATCAGGTGCTTCTATTTCATACTGCCAATCTTAAATACAAAAAATTCAAATACTATGTAGACACTTCAGGGAAAAGCCTTTTCCAAGTCACCCTTTGAGTCAACATCTGTCTCTCTACATAGCAGAAAGTTCCCAAGACCACTACCAACAGTAAGGAGTTATATATCTATATTTAGATATAGATATCCCCACATATACTATATAAGAACAGCAGATTGGAAGACTTTTTGTATATGCCCAGAAGCAAAGCATCAACGTGGAACAAAAAAACCCAAAGCAATAAAACAAAAATCAATGACACTTGATTACGTAGGAAGGAATAAATAAACACTAGACAAGAGCATGGAATGTGGCATTTTCCTTTACCCAACGAGTGAGCAAATTATAATATACAAATATCCTCTACAGTACTGGCCAAGATCAGAACACAATGCTGATACCTTTCACTCTGCATCTCTCTCAAAAAAAACCCCCAACCCAAATATAACCAACCAGGAAACAATCAAACCGCTTCTTATAGTCAAAAGTAAAAAGAGAGAGAGAAACAACCCCCCTCCCACCAGCAATCCAGATCTGCTTGCCTCAGAGTGAAATTGTGGAGCAGGAGCAGGCATTGCTCGCCTTACCTCCTTCTCCCATACCCAGATAGGCTTACCTTAGCTGCCCCCCACTTTTATTTCCTTTCCTGGAGCAGTGGAGAGAGAGACACACACAAAGGGTAATAAAGGGGGAGGAGGGGAGAGCAGGGGGATGGGGGGGGAGAGCTGGCTTCTGCTGCTGCTCCTGCTGTGTGTGTGGTGAGGTGTCTCCAGCCAGGGCCAAAAAGCAGCAGCAGCAGCAATAGTAGTAAGAGGAGGAGAGGGGGGACTGTGTTGCTAAGAGGCTTTAGCTCTCTTCTCTCTCTCTCCTCTGACGGCCGAAGCGGGGGAAGAAACTCTCCTTCTCACACTGTCTCTCTCTGGGATCCTCTAGCTAGGCTGCGGGTGGGGGAGAAACTCAAATCTCCTCAGGCCGAGCCCTCCCCGCAAACCAATTCAAGGTGGAATTAGTGCTCTGTCCCTTTAACAATATAAATAAAAGGTTCCCCAATCTCCCCCCCTTCCCTCTCTTCTTCATCATCAGCTGCTGCCGCTGCTGCTGAGGCTCTGGTTCTGGCTGAGAGAAAGATGGGAGGCTGTCACTGCGCATGCGCCCCAAGGGAGCTTGCTGGGTTGAAGGAGGGGGGGAGGGAAAAAAGGTTGCCTCCCACAATGCCGCGCGCCGCAAGCGAACCCGGAAAAGGATTCCGCGAAGGTGGGAGGAGAAAAGGGGAGGGGAAAAAAAAGAAGGGAGACCGGAAATTGCGGGAGGGGAAATCAAGAGGGCAAAGGCGGAAGTAAGCCAATGGGCGGAGGCGAAGAGGAGTAGAGTCGGAGAAAGAGACGCAGGAAACCCGTTGACTCGGAGCCGCTGTGCTTGTAAATAGATCGGCGCCCTCACGCGGGGGTCACGTGATAGAGGTGTGCGCTCTCTCGCTCTCGCGCGCGGAGGTTGCCGGGAGGGCACTCATCAGAGCTTGGCGGCGGGAGCTCGGAGTAACGGCGGCGGGCGGGAGCCGAGAGCGAGAGTGACACGGGGGGGGGGGAGAGAGGCGCTCGCTCGCTCGGGAATTGCCTGTGAGCGTCGCAGGTAACGGTCGGTCCAGGACGTGGTTTTGAGGAGGGTGGGGGGAAGGTGAGCGTGCGGGAGCTGCGTGGAGGAGGGCGGGGCTCAATTTAAAACGCCTCTCCTTGGCTTCGGTTTTTTTGGTGGTGGTTTTTTAAAATGGGACGGTGGTTTTGAAGCGGTTCAACGGCTCTTGCACCTGCCCTCTCTGGCCCTATAAGCAGGGAAGGCGTGTTGGGCTGCTCTTTTCCTCAAGGCGAAATAGTAGTGGTGGGGGGCTCTCGTCCCCACCTTTTTTTTTTTTAAAAGGAATAAGGATCTGTAGGTGGGTGGTGTCATTAAGCCCAAGGCAGGATATTAGCAGGGGCGGTGGTTAAATATGCACAGTGGGGGGGAAGAAGCGGCGGGAAGGCTGGACACCCTGGTGGGATTCTGCAGGGACCTAGGCAGGCTAGTCCCGGATAATACTATTTGCAACCCACTTGGTTATAATCTGTTCTTGACTTTGACGACATCATGCCCATGGTGTGATTTGAGTTTAAGCACTTTTTTTTGCATTTACGTGCCAGCCCTGACAAAAGTTACATCAGCCATATACAGGTGAAACTCGAAAAATTAGAATATCGTGGAAAAGTTCATTTATTTCAGTAATTTAACTTAAAAGGTGAATTTAATATATGAGATAGACTCATGACATGCAAAGCGAGATATGTCAAGCCTTTATTTGTTATAATTGTGATGATACAGCTGAGGAAAACCCCAAATTAACAGTCTCAGAGAGCGATATCAGACCTCTGAGAAGTAGAAGCATGCATATGTACTCATTACTTGGTTTGGGCCCCTTTTGCATCAATTACTGCCTCAATGCGGCGTGGCATGGATGCTATCAGCCTGTGGCACTGCTGAGGTGTTATGGAAGACCAGGCTGCTTCAACAGCAGCCTTCAGCTCTTCTGCATTGTTTCACCTGTAGCTTCTTCTCCCTACCTCCAAATAGATAGAGAGACTGTTAAGTATTGAGGACAAATATAGGAATTAGAGGCTGGCTGAGTGTTGACATACGTAAAGTGTTTGTAGGTGACATAAATTGCACTTGTATTATTTCTGAAGTGTCTTGACTTTGCTGTATTTGACAGCACATCCTTCTTCCATTTCAGCCCTCGTACTACTTGACATGTGTTGCGTAAATTGCTCCTGCCAAACTTCCAGTTGAAAATTATAGTGTGTGAGCCCCTCAGGGTAGGAATCTGGTTTCTTGTTCTTTGTAAAGTATCATGTCTGTTTGTTTAGAGCATTTGCATGCCCACTTCAACCAAAAAGGGCTCCCAGAATGGCTTCCATAAAATGAATAAAAACAAGACAGTCACTGCCTAGAGGCTCACAGTCAAAAAACAAATCACACAAGGGACAGAGATGGAAAAGAGAAAGCAAACTCAGGCACCAATTCAAACAGTAGTTCCTACAGTGACTAGCTAGTATAGAAACAGATTGGTTGGCATCAGAGATGTCTGATGGAGTTGGTCTTTCAGCAGAGCTGATGGGATGAGAGCCCTACTTCCCATTTCTCCTTCTGACATAGCCTGATGGAATTGCTACTGCCAGGTGACAGTTGATGGTGCTGTATAAATATAATACTGTGGTGATAAAATTATGAAGTTATAAACAAAGATCAGAAATGGAGGACTGTGGTATATATATGGCCAGCTGGTATGAGATGAGTAAACTGAAGTGGATTGGGTTTAAATGGAGGTAAAAATTGGGTTGGAGACTGCCTACTGTAAAGTCCCCCCCCTTCCCCCCTAAAAACTGAATGCAAAAGTAGTACTGGAGTAAATTAATCTCTTTATTGTGGCTATCACTACTGCTTTTCAAATACTAGGTTTTTTTCTGAGCTATAGGGACTTGTCTCTACTTCTGCTTGTCCCACTGCTTTCTGCGTATTGATGTTTGTTCCGATTCAGCAGTAACAGTCAGTTTTCCCCGGGGAAAGCAGTGGGGCAAACAGAAAACTGTACATAGTCTTAATGTCAGCAACCTGTCTTCTGCCTTGGGTTCCATTATGCAAGAAAGGTGGGATATAAATTAATAAAATAATTGGTTTAAAGCATCTGGCTGTGTTTTCTTTTCTGAAAAGTGTTGATTAAAACTAGGTGCATAAGAGTAAGCTGTGGTCTTTTATTGTATTCAGTTAAATAAGGTACTGAAATTTGCACACTTCCCTTCCCAAAATCAGCTTTAAGTCACCGCACATTAGAACCCCTGGAACTGGGAGACGGTCCCATATGACTTGCCCTAGCTGTGACTATGTTCAACCATGGTTTAACATTATGTGAACAATATTTTGCCATGTTGTCCACACCAACAAAATGTGGTTAGCAATAATTGTGGTTAGTTTTAAACAAGCCAACTTTAAACTGTGGTTTTTGCAGCTGTACTTTTAAAACTACAACTCTGAGGAAGGTGGCAAGCTATGCTGAATTAGAAGTAACTACACAGGAGGAAAGGTTTGAGCCAAAGGCTAGGCGTGGCTTGTCATGTTATGCTAAACTGTGGTTTGAACATAGCTACTGTGCCCATCCCAAGTTTATTTTTGTTCAAGGTACTGTTCAAGCATGATGATCCTAGGCCAATATATGTTAAGTAGGAAGGAAATGGGGGTTTTGCACCCTGGAGTCATATGCACCTGACATAAGCCCATCTCAGTGTTGTATTGAGCCCAAAACTTGTGAAGAGCTTTTATTCATGATGCACTCAATTATAGGCAAAATAGATATACAGTGGTACCTCGG